>NC_060138.1:1086146732-1086461651 GCF_021461385.2 Schistocerca piceifrons | reverse complement strand
TGCACACGATAGAGTAGCATGGAGAGCTGCATCAAACCAGTCTCAGGACTGAAGACCACAACAACAACAACAACGACAACAACACATCTTCTGTACAAATTTGGTAATCCTGGGCTAATATTATCGTTCAAGTGTGCGATACGCATATCGTCACTCACTTTAAATCGAGTATCGGACTTGTTTTTAATTAGCAGCAAAACAGAAAACCCTTGTTCAAATAAATCAGTTCTGGAGGGATGGGTAAGATACCGTAAGGCTATTTCTCGAATTTTGATGTATGAAATTACTTTTTTACACCAAATCTGCTCAAGATAATGCGAGTCAAATGTGCGCTTACACTTTCTACCGTTTTGGAATTCAATGAGCTCCTCCTGGATTTCTTCTACAACTTCCCTGCATTAGGGCTGAAATTGTTGCGGATCAGTTTTTGGTCAACTTTAGAGTTTGTTTCGATATATTATGGGAAGTAACGATAGAGTTCATCAGCCAACGTTTGCATATTACTCTTCATGTTCCCTTGTTTATTTGCCCTAATCGTGTCATACCTTTTTTCCCATCGAGTGGTTTTAATGTCATGAATGCAAAATCAGTTATTTCGCCAATTTTACCTGTCCACGACTGAAGTTTGCAAATAACTACACGATGTTTATCTTCAAATATAGATAAACGTCCGTTTCCAGAACCTTTGCAATTGCAAATTCAACTTATTCGAGTGTGTGAAAATGTGCAGAAGAAAATCCACCTGAGATGTCATATCGAAAACTGCTCTTTTCTCACATGGAAACAGTTCAGCCACTCCTCTACGTTTATACGATGTATACAAGTTTGAAGTTGTAAATCTTTCGCCGGCCGTGGTGGCCGAGCGGTTATAGGCGCTACAGTCTGGAACCGCGCGACCGCTACGGTCGCAGGCTCGAATCCTGCCTCGGGCACGGATGTGTGTGATGTCCTTAGGTTAGTTAGGTTTAAGTAGTTCTAAGTTCTAGGGTACTGATGACCTCAGCTGTTAAGTCCCATGGTTCAATATGGTTCAAATAGCTCTAAGCACTATGCGACTTAACTTCTGAGGTCATCAGTCACCTAGAACTTAGAACTAATTAAACCTAACTAACCTAAGGACATCACACACATCCATGCCCGAGGCAGGATACGAACCTGCGACCGTAGCGGTCGCTCGGTTCCAGAATGCAGCGCCTAGAACCGCACGACCACTCAGCGGCAAGTCCCATGGTGTTCAGAGCCAGTTGAAACTTTTATGTACATTGTAAACAGTAACAATTCTAACACACTTCTCTAGGGTATTCCAGAAATTTAATTTACATCTGTCAATTTTGTTCTGCTAAGAGCGACGTGCCATCTGGCTGGTTTGACGTCTAATTTTTGGCGTGTCAAGTCATCTGTACAGTAATCAGGTGTTTGAAGCTGTTTTATGCATGGATTCTCTAAACAGCCGTGGGGTTACTGGTGGAATACCTCAACCAACACGACCGGACGTGGTTTTCAGCCACACTAGTTGGCTCAAATCGCTCTGAGCACTATGCGACTTAACTTCTGAGGTCATCAGTCGCCTAGAACTTAGAACTAATTAAGCCTAACTAACCTAAGGACATCACACACATCCATGCCCGAGGCAGGATTCGAACCTGCGACCGTAGCGGTCGCTCGGTTCCAGACTGTAGCGCCTAGAACCGCACGGCCACTCCGGCCGACTAGCCACACTAGTTGTTCAGTGTCTTAACCTGTGTGTTGTTCCCTGCAGTGTTTCTGTTGTCATCACTGAGGCGCCCCCGGCTGCCTCTGTCGCTGCTTTCCTCCCTCTGAGGTACGAGGCAACCCGCGTGTCTGGCTTAGAGAGCCTGTGCAGGCTCTCTAGTCTTGCTGGCATTCCAGCGCCGGCCTTTAGACGCGGCAGCGGACGTTTACACGGCTAAGCGGCGGCCGCGCGGTGCCGTATTGCGTTTCGGAGCGTGTCCGCGGCCCCCGGCCAGATCTGTTATCTGGCCTCCGCCGCAATTAACAACCGTCGCAGAGCCGCGCCGCGGTAATAAGTACCTGGGTACCGGCCGCGTACCTGCCCGGCCCCCCCCCCCCCCCCCCCCCCCCCCCGCCGCCGGCTACGTGACTTCGCCTCTGTCACTGAGCCCCTCGCGGTACAGTCCCGGGGCACACAATGGTTTTGTCTCGACACGGGGCGCAATACAAAGCCGCTCTTCGTGGAGCAGGGCAGTGGCGGCCAATGTTTTGAGGCTCACCGTGGTAAGCCATTGTCACGAACAAGACAACTCCTGGCTATCAACTGAGGTGGTGCACAGCGAGGATTCGGCTACCGCTGCTCTAGTTGATTCCACCCACACACCCGAGTCACTGTTCCTAGTGCAACCCATCTGAGATCCTACAACACGCTCTTGTTCCCTCATAAAACAGGTTTCCCATTTTATTAAAAAGAAAAAAAAAAGCACAGCGCAGTCCTCGAAATGATCATCTTGAGAAGGAAAGAGAATGCAGGTGTCTTTGTTGCGGCAACATCTGTTCACGAAATTTCAATCAGCAACCGTCTCTGCCGAAAGCGAAAATATTTTGTTGACGTCTACCTACATAGGGAGAAACGATCAACGTAATAAAATAACGAAAATAAGAGGTCTCACAGAAAGATTTATATTCTATTATTTCCTGTGTGCTGGTCAAGAGTGGAATGCTAGAGAAATCATTTGAAGGTGCTTCTCAGAACCCTCTGACAGACTCTTAAGTGTGAATTGCAGAGAAGTCATCTAGTTTTAGATTATACTGCAAATATGGGTCTGAAAAGCACGTAAGTGCTAAATAATCTTATTATTGTCACATACTTTCACTATCACTATACGATCAGACATTTCCACCAGAGTAAGCAAGGGGCTAACTACATATAGACAAATGCCGTCTAAGAACACACAGCTGTCAGAAATGAATATAGCACCTTCAGCCACTAGCAACACGGACTAGTATCATAATTGGGCAGTAGCTGTGGCTTTAACTGCATGTCATATGTACACTGATTTCAAATTTAAAAACAATTATTACTGTCATATTTTAATTGGAAATATTTTGAAAACTACACGCAACAAAAACTACACGCAAAATTGAAACTAAGAACGTTAAAGGTGAAAAACTGAAGCAATTAATTAAACGATACAAAGAAACTTATGGATAAAAATGAAAGACATGAATAAAACAAAGAAATGAAATGAAAGACAGAAACTAAATAAACCAAAAAAAGGAAAACTAAAGAAAGTAAATAAAGTAAACATAAAGTAAAGAAAGGAAGGGAAGAAGAAAAGAAACGAATGATCGAAAAGTAAAATGACACTTTAAACAAAATGAAATGGAGAAAAGAAAGAACAAGGATGAAAATTAAGTAAAGGAAAGAAGCAAAAACAAAAGGATTGAAATGAAGACATGGGAAGAAATGCGAAAAACGGAATGAAATGAATGACGAGAAAGAAATGAAGGAACGGAGAAAACTGAATAACGGAAAGAAATGAACCATACAGAAATGAAGAAACAGAAACAAATGAATAAACAGGAAGCAATGAAGGTATGGGAAGAAAGGAAGAAATAGAAAGAAACGAAGCAACGGAAGGAAATGAGTCAATGGAAGGAATTGAGTGTGTAAAAGGAAATGAAGCAATAAAAGGAAATGAAACAATAAAAGAGGATGAAGCAGTAAATGGGAATGAAGTAAAGGAAGGAAATAAAACAAGAAAGACAGGGATGGGCGGTCTCCTCGCTTCGACATGTAGGCTATGTTGTACACCGCGGTGGTTCAGTTACAGGGAAGTGGCTGAGAGCACAGATTCGGTATCATCCAACAATTCCATAGAGCTGTTTGTCGGCAGATATACAGATAAAACTTAAGACGATGGTCAACTTATAGAACTTTCATACAAACGTGAAACTGTCAGAAAAGTCCTCGTTTGTGTTTATGTTGAACTCACGCTTCACATTGACTTGAATATCAGTTATGTCGTCAAAGCGTTGACCTTCATGTGAATTTCTCCTCTCTGTCGTTTTGTAGTAGGTTAGTGTTTGTAACACCCAGTCTCCTCATCCGCACTTATTTTTTCCAAAAAAATACTTTTCTGCTTTGTGCATTTGAATGAATTCACAGCAGGCTTCCATGCGCCTTTGTTTTTGTCGTGAAGTCAAGGTGTGCATGTCGTACTTTGCACACACATTCTCTTCATCAAAACATTTCGGGGAAAGTCTTGAATACTTTATTTAGAGATGTTGCTACACTGCGATTTGTGACAATATATCATTGTCCACTACTTGGTTCTGCCTGCTCACAGCTGACTGGCCGAAACCACATCTGTTGTTTACAGTTGTTGGTTCAAGCCGCCATTGTATTAACTGCGCTGACGTCACTTATACCACTGGAATAAAGTCAGACTCGGAACATTTTGGGCGGACACCGAACGACAGTAGTTTTTCTATAAATCCTCCCACTCGATGGCTAGAGGTCAGCAACCGTGATAAATTTTCAGTAGGAAAAATAATCTAGGTTGAAAGCTGGACTGCCGACCGAAGTGGCCGAGCGGTTCTAGGCGCTACAAAATGGTTCAAATGGCTCTGAGCACTATGGGACTTAACATCTGAGGTCATGAGTGTCCTAGAACTTAGAACTACTTAAACCTAGCTAACCTAAGGACATCACACACATCTATTATGCCCAAGGCAGGATTCGAACCTGCGACCGTAGCGCTCGCGCGGTTCCAGACTGAAGCGCCTAGAACCGCTCGGCCACGTCAACCGGCCTAGGCGCTACAGTCTGGAACCACGCGACCGCTACATTCGCAGGTTCGAATCCTGCCTCGGACAAGGATGTGTGTGATGTCCTTAGGTTAGTTAGGTTTAAGTAGTTCTAAGTTCTAGGGGACTGATGACCTCAGATGTTAAGTATCATAGTGCTCAGTGCTATTTTGCAAGCTGGACTGTTTTCTCCTACTGGAAGTGTTTCCGTTAAGACTGATTACTTTGTAACTACGAGAATGAGCTAAAGATGGACTACGCTACCCGAAATCCATAGTTATGAGATAAAAACACGATGACCGACAGGCTGAACAGAAATGTTTTTCCTAGAAATAAGTATATCAGATCACTTCCTACTGACAAGTCATTTCAATTCTTCAGCATCGCACAAACCAGTAAAACTCTCGAAAGAAGCGTATTCCGTCTTACTTTACATTCAAGTCAAATTCCGCTCTCCTTTACATTCAACCTTCTACACATATTTTCTCAAATATTCTTGTAAATGTTACCTGAAGATAAGAATCTTTTCTCGAAATGCGTCATCCTATCACGAATTATAAGTGGTTCTGCCAGATTTTAATACTTCACTAACACCTCACAACCGCGATCCAACATCCAGCTAAAATAGAAAATTCTACTCTGAAAACTGGAACCTACAGGTAAATGATTAACCAGGGCCATTTTATCTTTTGTTCCACAGTATGAGACGGCGTACAGGCGGGATTAGCCGAGAGGTCTCAGGCGCTGTAGTCATGGACTGTGCGGCTGGTCCCGGCGGAGGTTCGAGTCCTCCCTCGGGCATGGATGTGTGTGTTTGTCCTTAGGATAATTTAGGTTAAGTAGTGTGTAAGCTTAGGGACTGATGACCTTAGCAGTTAAGTCCCATAAGATTTCACACACATCTGAACATTTTTTTTTAGACGGCGTACAGTCTAGTATGATTTTGTGGATTTACCAGTACTATTTCGCTCCAGGAAAGTAAGTCAGGTCAACCACTACTCTCTAAAGGACTGAATGCTAAGGTAGCGCTGAACCACAGTCATATGTGTCCGCCGTACGGACCAGCATTATACGTAGTGCTGCTTTCACCGGTACCAGGCGAAGCTTGACGCCCACGAGGGTCAGCCGGCAGTGCGTTTCGCACCTCGGCGTTACTCAGCAGGTCGAGGCGTCCGCCGACAATGAGGCGCGCACCTCGTTAGGCCGCCCACGGCCGCTTCCGCCGCTATTCTGGCGCGCACTTAGCACTCCGGGCCGCCTTTTCTACAGATCTGCTCGCGCCAGGCCGGTCTTATTTGGACCTGGGGCCGCGCGCGCAGCTCCAGACGTGTGGCCGGTAATTGGCGGGCGGTGAGCAGCGAGAAAGGGCCGCCAGCCGCGGACCAGAGGGAAACACGCGGCGAGTGGCGAGGAGCGCCTTTCCTCGCCGCGAATCTTCCTGTCCGTACCGTTCCTCGCTGTTATGCAAATTCTCCAGTCGTAAATTCCTGCGAAGATAATGCCGGAGTCCATCGTAATACTTTCCCTGTTCGCATGATTATACATTGTAAACGAAATGACTTTGCAAAAGTTCCTTCTAAGCGAGCGGCACTTTGGCTTTGCAGGCAACTTTCGCATGCTCAAAAAGACAGGTTTGGCGTCAGAACGTCCGACAAGTCTGCCTCTCTCTTCGTGGTGAATGTTCGCGCACGAGCGTGTCCGTGTGAATGTGTGCGTGAGAGAGAGAGAGAGAGACAGAGAGACAGAGAGAGAGAGAGAGTGAGAGAGGGGGAGAGGGAGGAAGAAGGTGTAAGGAATAGCGAGAGTACAGCCATGTAGTGATTCATACACTGTGACGCACAGTGGTTTTAACACGCGGCAATGTTCTCTGTCACCTTTGCTTCACTAAACACCTTAAAAGCCTCAGGACATTCGTTAGCTAAATATGACGGAACGACACAGCAAAATAATGACAAAACTCGCGATGTTGCATTAAATAAAATGACTAGACGAAATTTTTGTATGGGATACGTTGGTTCTAAAGACCGACGTCACTATAAAGAATAGAGTAGGCCAAACTGAAGAATCACTCGAAAGAGGGGAGAAATTCACATGAAGGTCAACGCTTTGACGACATAACTGACATTCAAGTCAATGTGACGCGTGAGTTGAACATAAACACAAACGAGAACTTCTCTGACAGTTTCACACCTGTATGAAAGTTCTGTAAGTTGACCATCATCTTAAGGTTTATCTGTATGTCTGTCGAGAATAGGTAAAATAATGATGTTTAAAAAAGGTGAGATTAGAAATAAATTTGGTTTTGACTGCAGAAATCACTAGCATTTTCTTTATATTGCTCCATGATCGAAGAAGATGTGACAGGCAAATTTACTCCTAACCGTAACTTAGGTGAGTTTCGTTCCAACGTTGCCTCACGGTGGAAAGCGTAAACATAAAAATGCTATAAAACAAGTTTTTACGTCCAATCGACGACGAGATGATTAACAGGAGTAGGACCATATAGTATTTGTCAAGAATGAGCAAGAAAACCAGTTTTGAGATTTTTCAAAGGATGCGTCCAGGAATCGATGTTTCGAAACCACATAAAACAAAAATCTTGTTCGCTCCTCTCCAACGTCAGACCAGTACGTTTGTCACAGTACATCGTCGCAAAATGTTATAGAGAAGGGTGCACTCATACTAACACTCCTCTTTAAGTAAAATAAATTATAATTGTTAGTTGTACGGTCGTCTCTATTGCTTTCCACAGGGCAACAGGTTTCTACGGTAGCAACAGTAAACGTCACACTCTAGGTACGTACGATGGTATTTGATTTACTCACTGATTTTGTGATGAATTAGCCCTACAGTTAACTCCAAAACATCCCAGCAATACTACCAAAAATTAAAACGTTTCCATCCAGAAAATCTGCATGAGATATTGATAAGGTTTACAGTTTTGTTTCAGAAGTAGTAGCATCATTATTACATCAGTGTTGTTCGCACTGGAGGAGCACACTATTTCGTTGTGCCAGGCACATAACGAACTATATTCGATGCACATAAAATTTTTCGTTACATTGTTGTTGTGAAAAAATATTTTATTATCAAAGCGTACAATTAAAACAGAATTAGGGTGTTAGGGTAGAGTTTCCTATGTGATTCCTTCTTTCCTATTCTGTCTCCAAATTCCACAAGTGTTTTGGAGGTAACATTTCAATGCTAATGAGAGTGATTGTTTTGCATACACGTAATCATAATACTCCTTGCGTTTCAAGAAAAATAAGTGAAGAATATTGCTTTTCTCGGCAGCTGATGTATTGAAATAGTTATCGCACGCTAGTGCGTAACAAAAGAGGAAAAATAACTGGCCATGAAAAAAAAGAAAAAAAACGTTAGACCACATTTGAAAATAGCGTCTGTTGCATAATGTGTGCCATGTTTCTGAATGGATTATTAGACTAGATTAAATAAAGTATCATATTTCACTGTCGCGATGATGTTGATTAGTAACTTCCATTGAGCGTTAAAACGAATTTGGAGACATTAAAAAGTGTGGATCATTTTTTTTTCACGTCCCTTCTTAGTAACCCTTAAGCACATTAACCTCTGTGTTTTCTGGCCTAGTGTCTGTCAAACTACATTGTACAATAGGTATTGAATGACACCATAGGTTGTTCGTCTTAGTATTGGCTAAAGCTTTTTACGTACTACGAACGACGACACAGCATTGAAATTTCTTTCTGAAGGTTAACAGTTCACATCGTTCAAGGTATTAGTAAGATAAGCAGAGATCGAGTGATGACGCATACACGTGAAATAACCCTGCCCTGTGTTTTCAGTACTTTGCAGAACCACGGAACCACTATCTGTAGCCGACCGATGTTGACGAGCGGTTCTAGGCGCTTCACTCTGGAACCGCGCGAACGCTACAGTCGCAGGTTCTAATCCTGCTTCGGGCATGAATGTGTGTGATGTCCTTAGGTTAGTTAGGTTTAAGAAGTTCTAAGTTCTAGGGGACTTATGACCTCAGATGTTAAGTCCCATAGTGCTCAGAGCCATTTGTACCACTATCAGTAAGTCTGCTGATACGAAAATAACAGACCAATTGGAGTTTAGAAAAGAAGAAGAAGAAGCTGAGCTCATGTGAACTGGATGCTGGGTGTGTCAGAATAATTGGATTTCAGAATAATATATCTTCCTCATATGTGAAGATAGGAACGTTTAAACTTGGGGTCAGTTTTAACTTACGCGTCGAAACTAAGAGTTTATCTTGGTGTCAGTTGTTGGTTACCTTCTCATGCGGCCGCCGGTAGGAGTTTCACGGTGCAGCCACCACGCTCGCTGTTTCATTTCCGAAAGCTTGTCGAGTCTAGGCGCTTAAGCTCTTCGGGTTAATGGGTACAATTCAGTGACAACTGGCAGGCGTGGTATTCGTCAACAATAAGTTACCTCAGCTATGTAGTGTAAGGGTCTTCCACTGCATCAATGGCCTAAGAGGTCACCAGATCTCACGGTATGTCAATTATTTTGGTGTGTGTTTGTGAAATACCTCATATGTTCCAACAATGTTAGGTGAAATGTGGCAGCGCATAGCAACAGCAGAGAATTCAGTAAGAAATGCCATAAGAAGCGTGGGTCGAGTTTAGCTATAGTTTGGGTGTTTGTCGCACGTCTAGCAGAGTGAACACTAAGTTTATTGCGAAAGGTAAATGAAAATTTTGATTTACCACCTAATTTTAAAAAGTACAAAAAAATGACTCTGAGCACTATGAGACTTAACTTTTGACGCATTCGGGAGGACGACGGTTCAATCCCGCGTCCGGCCATCCCGATTTAGGTTTTCCGTGATTTCCCTAAATCGCTCCAGGCAAATGCCGGGATGGTTCCTTTCAAAGGGCACGGCCGACTTCTTTCCCCGTCCTTCCCTAATCCGATGAGACCGATGACCTCGCTGTCTGGTCTCCTTCCCCAAAACAACCAACCAACCAACCAACTTAACTTTTGAGGTCATCAGTCCCCTAGAACTTAGAACTACTTAAACCTAACTAACCTAAGGACATCACACACATCCATGCCCGAGGCAGGATTCGAACCTGCGACGGTAGCGGTCGCGCGGTTCCAGACTGAAGCGCCTAGAACCGCTCGGCCGCTCCGGCAGGCTTAAAAAGTACAGCAAGGTTGTATGTGCCTGCATGTAAAAACATATCTTTAGAAAAAGGGATGACGCTTTTGAAAATTATAATTCTGTAGTCGTATACTTAAGAGAGAATTTGTCCCACGTTTGTATCTTTGTTAACGTAAAACTGTGTTGTGAAAGTAGATCAAGCTTTTTGAAGCACCATTTATTATCCATAGGCTTGTTTGGCACGAAAGTAGCAGACCAATTTAGGGGTAGAGATATGCAGGGTGAGGATTTTTCCTTGAGGCGAGGAACTAGTCCGAAAACTACGCACCGGATTAAAAAACGGAAAGTACGTGTTCAGTATTTTTAAAAATATTGTCCGGCTTGCTGCGCTACTCCCAGTGATACGGATTCTACGGGAAAAATAAGTAAAGTTTGTAACTAACTTATTTGTCGCGATAGATTTCACTGTAATCGACAAATAACGCAGTTGAGTTCCAAAACGGTACTGTCTCGGAAAAAAACGCATTTGATCAAAAACATAAAAACAGTAGCGTGCGGCAAACGACTCAGTGTTTTGTAGTTTTCTCCGCGTAACCGTTCTGAAACATTCATTCATTATTTGACGTGATCTCACCGTCTGAACGCAATTCACCGTATCACTAATGCATATTAGCAGATTACGTCGTAAACATTTCTCAGTGTGTCGAACAATTGCATGTATGGATAAATAAGCGCATCGAAGTGGGCTGCGGCATTTTTGAGGATGTTTTTTTTTTTTTCGAGTCATCAGTCTTCTAACTTGTTTCGTGCGACCCTCCACGAATTCCTCTCCTGTGCCATCCTCTTAGTCTGAGAGTAGCACCGAGCGAGCTGGCACAGTGGTTAGCAGACAGGACTCAGATTCGGGAGGACGACGGTTCAAACCTACGTCCGGCTATCCTGCTTTAGGTTTTCCGTGATTTCCCTAAATAGCTTCAGGTAAATGCCAGGATGGTTCTTATGAAAGGGCACGGCCGACTTCTTTCACCCTTCTTCCCTAATCCGATGAGACCGATGACCTCGCTGTTTGGTCCCCGTCCGCAGCTCGTGGTCGTGCGGTAGTGTTCTCGCTTCCCACGCCCGGGTTCCCGGGTTCGATTCCCGGCGAGGTCAGGGATTTTCTCTGCCTCGTGATGACTGTATGTTGTGTGATGTACTTAGGTTAGTTAGGTTTAAGTAGTTCTAAGTTCTAGGGGACTGATGACCATAGATGTTAAGTCCCATAGTTCTCAGAGCCATTTGAACCATTTCTTTTTTTTTTTTTTTTGTTTGGTCCCCTCTCGCAAATCAACCAAACAATTAGAACAGCACTTGCAACCAACATCTTCAATTATTTGCTGGATATACTCCAATCTTTGTCTTCCTCCACAGAGGTTTACCTTCTACAGCTCCCTCTACTACCATAAAAGTTGTTCCCTGATGTCTTAACAGATGTCCTATCATTCTTACCCTTCTTCTTGTCATTGTTTTACATATATTCCTTTCTTCGCCGATTCTCCGGAGAGCCTCCTCGTTCCTTACCTTATCAGTCCATCTAATTTTCAACGGTCTTCCGTAACACCAAATCTCAAATGCTTCGATTCTTTTCTGTTCAAAATGGTTCAAATGGCTCTGAGCACTATGCGACTTAACATCTGAGGTCATGAGTCCCCTAGAACTTAGAACTACTTAAACCTAACTAACCTAAGGCCATCACACACATCCATGCCCGAGGCAGAATTCGAACCTGCGAGCATAGTGGTCGCGCGGTTACAGACTGAAGCGCCTAGAACCGCTCGGCAACAACGGCCGGCTTCTGTTCTGTTCCGGTTTTGCGACAGTCCACCTACTGTGAAATAATTCTTTCTAACTAGCATCACGATGGTGGCAGGTGAGAGGAAGCACCTCAAACGAGCACCTCGTTGGTGAGAGGTGAAGGCACACACCTCAAACTAGCTTTTTGCTGAGTTACTAGAAACGTCTGATTCTCGTTTTTTTGGATCCGATACATTTTTGTAGAACTCAATTGTCTTATTTGTCGACTACAGCACGATAAAAGTGTTAAAGCATAAATTACATATTTTTTTCTCATATAATCCGAATCTGCAATAAAAATGGGATGTTCCCATCAAACAAATTGAAGTGTCCCTCGCTCTGGCCCTTAGGTGTGGAGCAATGGGATCAACATTGCTTTCGCTAGGTAGCATTTCTAAAAAAATTAAGAAATATTTTTCCAATTTTCAAATGGTTGAAATGGCTCTGAGCACTATGGGACTTAACATCTGAGGTCATCAGTCCCCTAGAACTTAGAGCTACTTAAACCTAACCAACCTAAGGACATCACACACATCCATGCCCGAGGCAGGATTCGAACCTGCGGCCGTAGCGCTCCCGCAGCTCCACACTGAAGCGCCTAGAACCGCTCGGCCACTCCGGCCGGCTCCGATTTTCAATCCGATGCATAACTTTTGAGATATTTCGTTGTATCTACGTAAGAAACCCACCATCTATAAGTAGTAAGGCAATTTCTGTCTCTAGCGAGTTGGATATTTTTAATCATATCTCTAACGAAGTAAAATTTCAAAGTATTTCAGATACAAAACTAAAAAAGTTTGCGGTAAGTAACAAGATTACCAAATTACCAGTTGACAAGTAGTTTGCGTAGCTCCGGGAAGCATCCCACGCGTTTGTTTCTGCGAGTGATGCCAAAACAGAGTTGGATATTTTTAATCATGTCTCTAACGAAGTAAAATTTCAAAGTATTTCAGTTACAAAACGAAAAAAGTTTGCGGTAAATAACAAGATTACCAAATTACCAGTTGACAAGTAGTTTGCGTAGCTCCGGGAAGCATCCCACGCGTTTGTTTCTGCGAGTGATGCCAAAACAGAGTTGGATATTTTTAATCATATCTCTAACGAAGTAAAATTTCAAAGTATTTCAGTTAGAAAACGAAAAAAGTTTGCGGTAAATAACAAGATTACCAAATTACCAGTTGACAAGTAGTTTGCGTAGCTCCGGGAAGCATCCCACGCGTTTGTTTCTGCGAGTGATGCCAAAACAGAGTTGGATATTTTTAATCATATCTCTAACGAAGTAAAATTTCAAAGTATTTCAGTTAGAAAACGAAAAAAGTTTGCGGTAAGTAACAAGATTACCAAATTACCAGTTGACAAGTAGTTTGCGTAGCTCCGGGAAGCATCCCACGCGTTTGTTTCTGCGAGTGATGCCAAAACAGAGTTGGATATTTTTAATCATATCTCTAACGAAGTAAAATTTCAAAGTATTTCAGTTAGAAAACGAAAAAAGTTTGCGGTAAATAACAAGATTACCTAATTACCAGTTGACAAGTAGTTTGCGTAGCTCCGGGAAGCATCCCACGCGTTTGTTTCTGCGAGTGACGCCAAAACAAGGCGACGCGGCACTGCAGACAGGCGGTATGACACAAGTCTGGGCTACGCTTTTGGCGCGGTTTCGCAGCTGTGGGAGGGAGCGTGTTGTTTGGCAGCGTGAGCAGAGCTGGTTGCCGGTGGGGCAGGGCGGGACACCCGGTGGCGTGCAAAGCAGCGGCGGCAGCCGGGCAGTCTGCGGCGACAAATTGCGAAGCGGTCGCTGCCGCCGGAATACATGAATAGCCAAGTAGCCGGGGCGGCCATTTACATAAGGCACCGGGCGGCGAAGCGCCCGCCAGCCGCGGCGACAAACCACAGTTTCGCAAACAACGATGCGAATGCGTTACCCGACGCGCGTCAGTTCTGCAAGAGTAGCTTTGCCGATACCTCGCGCCACACGTACGAATATGCGCGCAGGCAGCGTGGATTTAGCTTTGACTTATCGCACACTGTTAGCCGACATAAGATCGTAACTTCAGGGATTACACGACCTGACAAAAAAATGTGAAGCATCCAGATGGGGAAGAGGAAACGATATGCAACTTCAGGGGCAGGGGAATATGTATGATGTTATTTCAGTGATTACAAAATCGAATAAAACCTATAAAATACTTGTCACTCATCGATGTAACGCTGCATTCCCTCTGTCCTGGATGAACTGATTTTTTGGTTGGAAAGATTGTCAAAAGGCTATTGTATTCTCTCTGGCTCACAGCTGTTGTAACTGGTCCTTTATATCCTGTATACTGGCCCTGAGACGCAGTTGAGTCTCGAGCAGGTCACACACATATTCTCTACGTATCAAGTTTATGGATCTTGCTAGCCGCAGGAGTACCTTAACATCTTGCAGACAGTTCACAGAGACGCATGTTCGGTTACAACAGTGTTATTTGAAATAGCGTCATCCCTTTGGGAAACACCCCCTGCAATGCTCTTCATGACAGCAGCACAACGGGTGCAATCACCAGACTCACTTACAATTTTGCAGTCAGGGAAGGTGGGATAACAATGAGAGAGCTCCTACCGTCACACGAAATCGCAGCCCAGATCCTATCTCCAGGAATAGGTCCAGTGTGTCTGGAACGCACACAGGTTGGTAGCATTCCCTCAACTGGCCTCCTCGTAACCCACCGCCATCACTGGCACCGATACAGAACCAGATTTCATCAGGAAACACAACAGGTCTCCACCCTGCCCTCCAATGAGCTCTCGCTTGACACCACCGAAGTCGCAAATGTCGGTCGTTTGGGGCCAGGGAAATACACGCTACAGGGCGTATGGCTCGGAACTGTCCTTGAAGTCACCAATTTGTAATAGTTCGTTGTGTCACAATGGTGCCAGCTGCTGTTCAGATTTCTGCTGCAGATGTAGTATGATGTGCAGAACCATACGTCGAATATGACAGTCTTCGCTTTCAGTGGTGCCACGTGCCCGTGCGGAATCCGGTCTTCTTGCGACCGCACATTCTCATGACCATAACTGCCAGTAATCATGTAAGTGGCTACAGTCCTACTACGTCTTTCTAACTCAGTGAAGTGTTGATGATGGCTTCTTTGTCCCGCATAAAAGCTGTTCTTGAGTAACATCATATCATCACGTCCAATCTTAAAGGTAACTCAAATTCGGGAGGTCAATGGTTCAAACCCGCGTCCGGGAATTCTGATTCAGATTTTCTGTGACTTCCCTAAATCGCTTAAGGCAAATGCCGGTGTGGTTCCTTTGAAAGGGCACAACCGATTTCCTTCCTCATTCCTATCTAATCCGAGCTTGTGCTCCGTCTCTAAAGACCTCGTTGTCGACTGGACGTGAAACACTAATCTCCTCCATCTCCTCCTCCTCCCCCTGAAAGGTAACTAAGGCCCACGACCGTTACAGTGCGTACATAAAGCAAACCTTACATGCATACTCATAGTGGCGCTACTAATGCCACTGTTATGCGACTGGTGCGAAATTTGAATCAACCTCGTCTTTTAGATGTAGATACGCGCCTGCTAACTTCCGTTTATATCTCAGTGCCTTTCTGGTGTTACAACTTTTTTCCCCGTAAGTGTAGTACTTTCATATTTGTATATCCCCAAACACTTAAGGAAGTGGATAGAGATTAGCCGATACTTGTTTGCAGTCAGAAAGGTAAAGGGCTCCAGGATGAATTTTCACCTTGCAGCGGGATCTGTGTTCATTTGAAACTTCCTAGAAAATTAAAAATTTTTACCGGAACGGGACTCGATTTGAAACTTTCACCTATTTAAAGGTCCCAAGTTCGGGACACAGTTTTAATCTGCCAGGAAGTTTCAGGTACAGGCCTATCAAATATGAGGGGGTTATTACTGTTAAAGGCAGAAAACTATCATCGTGAAAGATGAAAAAGAATTGCATGTTTTACCTGATAGCTGTAATATATACATTGTATTGTGTCAACCAGGAGTCATCTACAGTTTGGTAATTTAGTGAACAGTCTTCCTGTCACCACAAACGGCAGTTCCGTTCATGGTGGAATGTCGTGTGATTTATCCGTGAAAATGTAAACCTTATCTGTGTGTTACCGTTTTACGCGTATTAACAGTTGGAAGCATCGATGGGGAAATACACTGGAATTTGTTTGTGTTGAGGAAAAGAGCATACATCCACACACAGACCGACGAGAGTAACAAACGGAAGTTCGACTGTCTCGATGTGTCTCACTTTGCTGTTCCACATCCCACTTCGTGACACGTCCAGTTTTAACAACACATGTTAAGAAACCAACGCAAGCCTATTAAATAAATCCCATATAAGATTGCCTTACGCGACGACGAAATTAAGTCTTGTGTTAGTCATATGCATCTCATTAGATTTACTACCCGCTACTTTCGTTTGTGGATTTGAGTGGGCATGCAAATCGCACAGCCACTTCCTGTAGTGCGCCCTGAGAGTGAAAATTCGCCAGGCAAACTCGCTGACAGGTTTGTTTACTAACCAGACTAGGCGTGGTATGAACTACTTCTTTATGTGCTGCCGCACGCACGCGTAAAGTCGTTCCCTTTTTTTATTTGGTTAGTGGTTACGGCCGTAACGCTGAAAGTGCGTATCTGTCAGGAAACCGGTTCGAGGTACTTTCTCGTGAGACCAAAGAAATCTCTCCCTCTAAATTACTTATCGGCGTTTTTTTTCTATATACATCCCTGGATATCACAATATTTCGGAAATTTGTTTACTTGTATCTCTGTTTTTTGTAAAGCAACAGACACATATTTTGTCGATCAGAAATGACCACAAAAACTACATGGAGTGACCCAGTAAGAATTCAAAATTCTCTCCCCGTTTTGAAAGTTTCTACGAAGAACGAGTTATGGATTTTAGGTAGTCATCAGAAAGCGCTGTGTCCTATGACACGCATTGTGTCCTATGACACGAAAACGTTAAAGGCATTTTATGCATAATACATTTCACTTGTTTCTTTTTCTTCTTATTATTGTCCTTTTTCTTCCTTCGAGGAGTAGTCGATTCGCCTGTTCCAGTCGCAGACTTCATGGTCTTCGATGCCTCTTGACCATTCGGCCCATACGACATTATTTCTTTTTGTATTATTCATTTAGGTCTGGGAGTCATATTTCTTCATTTTCGTTGACTCCCTCATTCATATTTAGTTCATACATCATCACTTCTAAATCTGTCCGTCTCGTGACATCTTTCAGAGACCTCCGGAATCTGATTTCCGTTCCCTGTAAGATACTAAGATGTTTAATATTCCTCCCCAATGTCTCTGAGCAGTCAATAAAAACTAGGACAGCCATATTAATGTAAAATCTCATTCCTGTTTGTATTTGTCGTTTTCCTGTACAATGTTCTTTGCGTTTTCCCCCGTATGGCCTGGTACTTACAGTTTTTAATCGACACCATTATCAGTGATATGTCGCAGTCAACGTACTGAAAGTGCGACACTTGTTCAGTAGTTGTATTATCTACATTTATTTTGGTTCGGACTCGTTATTTTCCTTAAAAGCCGTGGTCCTCCTTTTTTGTACAGATATTTTAATGTTTAACATTAGCAGATTTGTTGACGATTACACGATTTCTGAAGGTTTGTTGAATAAAACCTGGATGATCAGCAAAACATCACTGTATTCAAGTGGATTCATTCAGTTATTTAAATTCTTTGGCTTGCTCAGAGCTTCCCGTCTGTAATTATATTATCTGTGTAAATATTAGGAAGTGTAGTGAATAAGCCCAAGAGCACCCCTTGGTTGGTGGCTTGACGTGTTAAAATATCGTTTTGATAGGGTACACTTGATATTCCAATAACACGGCAAAAGTGAGAATTAATGTTTCCGATGAAACAAAAACAGCTATTTAGCGTTGTAGGTCATGATGATAATCAACCATTTGCTTCCACTAATATATAATGGCCTATAGATTTTCCCAGAAATTTCGGTATTCAGTGTCGAGCATCCACATTTCCCCTGAATGTTTTATAATGCTATCTACCCACCATTTATTAAGTCTCAATCTTTCTTTATTTGCTGAATACACCAAGAACTCACTTGGTCCGTCTAACATCCATTCCCCATGCTACAACTGGTGCCCAGCTCGTTTTGTTTTTCATTACGGTCATAACTGAGTCTTTCACTCCAGTGTGTCCCCTGTTCCGTTTTCTTTCATGTTTCAGACATATTAGAAGCTTGCACTTGAAAATTCTCTTATGGTTTTCAAAAGGTCATTTTTAACTTTTCTTATATTTTTTATTTTCCAGTGAATTGTTTTTATACGCAGAAAGGCAGAAACTAACCAACTAGTTGTACGCGTTCATTGCTAGTGGATACTAGCAACGAACATATTAGATATGTTAGTAAAGCATTACTTTGGTCTTATTATAACTTTTATGTAGCGGTATCCAAATAGTGATTCTGTAGTTTAGAACTCCTCTTAATATAGGCTATTTGCGTAATAAAATGTGTTTACAATCATTAAAAATATTTAAGGTAAGGTTACCTAAGTTGCTAGGTCGCGTCATGCTTCACTTTAGTTCATTTTCACACAATCGACGTTCCGACCCCTCTGCTGGGGTCTACTCCAGGATCATCCAGCGTATCTGCTCAGCTGAACAGTGTCAAAGGCAAATATCGCGTTGACAAATTCACAAGATTTACCACGCTTTTTCTGGAGAAGTGGGGTTACTGGGTAAAATTTTTCCTTTCATTCATCGTCATTGGAGAGGTAACGAAACAGACAGAGAAGAGAGGAAATGCTTACCGAAATATTGTTGTCATGTCGTAGAGATGGCTTTCTGGTGGTTGTTTGTATTCCTCGCTCACTATGTGTGGGTATTTACTGCGTTGATGGTGGGAAATCACGACGGTGGGACCTGGAAGCCTATGGCCGTTATCGCTATTGACTACTTTCGCCCTTAGAAATCTCAATCACTCCTAGGATTTTTATGTTGCTTTCATTGGCCAGTACTCATACGTCGTTGAAATCTTCATCTTGACCGCAATTCTGCTGATGTTGCACTACCGCAGATTTCACACTCTGTTTTAGATGCGTAGACGTTCCTCTACTGTCCATACTTTGCCAGAGTCCCAACTCGCTTCATAAATTTCCGCGTTGTGGAGGTCATCAGGTGCGTCTGTTTTACGCCAGGAAAATCTTTCGTTTTTTTTTTTGACAGAGAAATGTGGTCTTTATACCATTTTTCCAAAGAATTTTGCTATTGCTGTCAGTAGTTCTAGAGACAAATGGTAACCTAACAGTAGGCGGGTCCTCGTTTTTCTTATTAACATGAGTAACTCTATTTTGATTAAAAGCCATTCCTGTGGAGAAACCAACATAGCAGATGTCACTCAGTGTCTCCTTTTAGAAAGCCACCTCCGATTCCGAGGTGTTAGTGTAAATGATATGGAAGGCACGCGAAGATAGTGTGTTGAGCATTGCTTGCTTCTGAGCTCAGTGGTGGTGCAAAGTAGCTTTAAGTACCAATTTTTATTTGTATGCTTACTGCACACTCTGCATCGTAGAGTGCCGTCAGATCTTCTGCAGACCTGTGGATCTCCGTATCTCCAAACGGGAGTTGATCTTGGGATGAAACTCATTTAAGAAATGGTCGAACGTATGGAAGTCTTATTTCTGTGCGGCCGTACAACAAATGTGTCATCCAAATGGCGGAGTGGTACATTACTTGATGCCTGTTGTACGCAATGTTCCATAAAGTGCCATCTGCTACTGACACGAAAGTGAAAACAACTGTCACGGGTCTATAGCCTGCATGAATTGTGGAAAGGACACCATATTCCTCTTACAGTAAAATTTTGTATTCGGCTATTGTAATTTCTGCAGTATGTCACGGCCAAGCATAAATAATTTCTGTCATGCCGCGGAACAGAAGTAATTCTCGGTACTCTTGTACTGTTGTGCTCACTTCACAACTATGGAGGCAACAGCAGCTGCCACTGACGTAATCACTAGTGTCGTTGACTTACTGGTTGCAACGCCGAAATAACAGTCGCAGAATAAAACTTCTACTGAAGTAAGCGAAATGTCATGTACTTCAGAAAATACTGTGTATACCTTACTATAGTTAAAGGCTGTTACATCAATAATTTTTATTTCGATCTTAAATCATCATCATGATGACAAACACAATACCTCCGGCGTTCCAGAAGCCGACTGCGCAAAAACTGTAAGATATACAGAAAACACACACACATCAGTGGATAGAGCACCTCTCCAAATTTTCAGCTCACATAGCAGGTGCTTAACTTGGGCGCCGACTTAACGAGGAAGATGTCGATTTGTATGCGCAAAGCATTGACGTCGCTGACACGAAATGCCCGAGAAGGCGTTACAGCAATCTGCTTTAGAAATACGAGTATGTTCATTGGGTTGCCTACCTGCAGGTGCGAACTAATTCGATGCCACTATACGGACTGGATAATTTATCCACATGAGTTGCGCCGCATAGTGCAACTACGCCACAGCCCGTATTACGAATCGAAACTTGGAGAGAGACCTTATCCACTATTACGTGTCATTTTTTGTGTATATCTTGCTGATTTCGTGCCGTCTGCTGCTTAAGCCTCGAAGATAATTACGAATGATCCTGTACTGAAATCATAACAACATTCATGGACATAAAGTTTAAGTAGAATTTTTCTGTATAAAGCATTATGATTTTTAAATATTGTTCAATACGTTGGCAGAAGAAAAAGTTGAGTACCGATTGTACAGTGGAGAAGTGGCTTGGGGTGACAGAACAACAGAACTGTTGAACACTGTCAAGCCTTAGACACGTTCTCATAGCTAAGAGAAGTACAAGCCTGTTTACAAGTATTTGTTACAGGCTTCAACCAGATGAGCCACGTAATGTTGACAATATCTGTTGACCTGGCAATGCTTTAGGAACGAAACTAGTCAAAATTCATAAGGAAAAGCTTTTGGTGGCTATAGGACATATTTTCTAAAACGTCTTTCGTGAATTTACTTATTGCCACAAAAGAAGACTATGGGCCTAACGGCACTCAGTCGCCATATTCCCGATTTTCAAGAGTAAAGTGTAGCACACAAAGTTATCAGAAAATTGCTAGTGTGCTTCAGTTCATTCTTCTCGCTATGTGGACTTAAGAACTGATAAAGACTTACGTTTCCAGTCTGCGACTTAAACCAGTACGTTAGGCATGCTTGGACAGCCGAGTTCGTGAAATAACATCAGCGGAAGACACTCATGAACGACTCCAGAACCGAGACATAATTTGCTAAATATTTGGTTACAAAACATTCTCATTTAAAACTAAGCCATGTCATTTAAAGTGTAGGAGCTTTCTGTATACCTCTTTCTCCAGTTGTCAGTGGAAATCACTGTCCGTACGCAGGCAGCAGCTATTGTCAGTCGTGATGGGATCGGTAACGTCGCGCCATTACAATTTTTCCTTTGCTGTCGCTGCATCCCATGATTCGCTGCACGTTCCCACCCTCTTATTCTATATTAATCCATACAAAACTATTCTTCAAACTTAGAATTCTTGTTCTGTCAACATAGTTACGGATTGACTATTAGTGACCAATTTACATGAGCAGTGTAGATTATAAGATGTCCTAAAGCGTTATATTTGTGTAATCCATCGTTTTCGCTGTACTTTCGTGATCGACAATGCTTTTGGTAGGTCACATGAGCAACTTGGGAATTTTTTTTGGCAAACTTGTTTATATCACCCGGGACGGTACTACACAATAGAATGATCGCATGTGCACTACTCTGCTGGACACTCTTGGAACATTTATCTCTTACTTAAGAGACTGCTTTCGAAGGCCGAAGGTTCTTACACACGATCGTCCTGCAAATATATATATATGTGTGTGTATTAAGACAGAGAGGTCTTCCTCTCTCTCTCTCTCTCTCTCTCTCTCTCTCTCTCTCTCTATATATATATATATATATATATATATATATATATATATATATATATATATATATAGAGAGAGAGAGAGAGAGAGAGAGGAAGACCTCTCTGTCTTAATACATATATATATATATATGTATAGGAAAAGAGGAACTCCTTGATTAATCCGTGAAAACTACGATCGGCCGCCATGTCGTCTTCTGTCTATCGCTCTCCCAAGCCTGGCCAGCTTTCCGACTTGTACTTCTTGTCGTGCCAATGGCAATTCAACTGACCACACCAGGCAGAAGGAAAAGAATTCCAGTCATTTCCTAACAACAACAAAAAAAGAAGACAGTGGCAGTTACGGTAACTGAAGCGGTATCCTCCGCATGAAAATCAAACACGCCGGTCCTCCAGCTACGGACACGGACAGGAACTGAATTTTCATCACGTATGACTTCTGCTCACTTACACCTTTAATAGGTTGGTCTCTATGCAGTGTAACGAGAGCTGCAGAGCCGTAGATACCGCTACAAGCATATGTCAGCATTTTGGAATCGTTATGAGTGAGAGTGCCATTAGGTCTCCAGACAACGACAACGGCAAGGAATGCCAGTACGTTTTCTTCTTGTGTTTAAATGCTAATTTTTTAATCTTTCAGTGTTTCCTGAAGATGCTCTGAATACCCTGCTGGAGCACTACGCTGTAGCTTCTGCAGCAGCTGCGACCAACCAGCGGCCACATCCGTTTCTGTAACATGGCGTCCGTTACTTAACAAGGCACTTCTTCCAGTTTATTCGTTCCAAACGACGTAAGCCCATTACCTTGGAGGTAATGGGAGCTGTGCGGTTAAGTGTCCTCCGTGAGGGGCAGTGCAATTTGCTCAGCCTGCATAAGCCGACGAAAGAAGGCAGGTACTCCAGACAGCCGGTGCCGTAACCCTGCTCCGCTTGCCTCCGAAAATACTGTTCCAGTTGCCATACCGGTGGTTTAGCAATTTTGAGCAAACGTGAACATCTACGAGGAACATTCAAAAATTAAAAAGACGAACTGATGTAGAAATGAAACAGTTCGTAATGAGGAATTTCGTAGTGTCATCACTTTTAGTTGGCGGCACTGGGATGAGCTGACAACAGAAACTGTTTTGCTTATAGCCTCACTACAGAATTTAGCGATGGCGTGGATTTTACGTTACGACGTAAGTTGTATGAACCGTGGAATGTTTGCAAGTGAGAAGAAAAGTTCAAAAGAGATCTAACATCAGTGGCCGACGGGCAACGTTCTGGCAGATCAGTAGAAGTGTTAACTCCTTCACTTGAAACACGCACTGACGACATTATTCGTGAAGATCAAAGTCTTACAGTTGTACGTACAGCAAAAAGATTGCAGTAATTATAGCACAGTTCGTAACGTTATCAGTAATAAGGTCATCTGTAGCAAAGCAAGTGGAAAGTGGGTCCCGAAAGAGTTAACGCAACAATAGAGGGAAACAAGAATCGAAGTGTGTACAGACTTCAGAGAACGCTGTGGAAGGGAAGGTGACCCTTTCCTAAACAAGATTTTAACTTGGTGTGAAACTTGCGCCCAACATTTTGAACTACAGTCGTTACGACAAAGCATGGAATGAACGTCGTGGATCTCAAAGAAAAGGCGTTAATTGCTAAACGACAATGCTCACCCTCACACTGCCCTAATGACCCAAGAAACCATTGAAAAGGTGGGTTCGGAGATACTACCTCATCCTCCTTAATACACTCCAGATTTGAGTCCCTCGGATTTTCTTTTGTTTGCTTCACTCAACAAGGCATTACGTAGAAAAAAGTTCAGCAACAACGAGGTGATCAGAGTTTGTGGAAAAGTCGCTCAAACAACAAGACCAAGACTTCTTTGCATTAGGTATAAAATAAGTAGTTCATTGTTGGGACAAGTGCACTGATATTGTTTGGGACTGTATAAGTCTCATTTTGTAAAAAACACACAATTTGTTCTCTACCTCAGATTTTGTCTTTAATTATTGAATGTTCCTCGTACGAATGGAAAAACCAAAGTAGTGCATATAGTCGATGAATCACCTGATACCTTACAGATCCAATGAAGAACCGTTTTCTTTGAATGTCACTGTTTTATTTATACGAGACGAAAAAACTTGGAAAACCAATGGGAAAACGACAAGGAATCTTAATACGAAGGTGTATTATGCCCTTTCAAAGCTCTGCTGTAAGAATTAGCTGGCCTAATGGGCAATAGCTTGAATTCGGAAGAACTTCGTACCGGAGCCCTATGCAGTAATACAGGTTTAATTTCTGTAAACCACTCAGGCTTCCATGAGGTCACGGTGGATTTCTTCGCCCATCACCGTGAGGTAACCGTACTTCGCTAACGGTACCAATGTGAAGGAGATATTAAATTCCTTCCTTGAAAGTGCCAAGTATTACTTACCTGTTTCTTGTCCTGTATCATTCGGTGAGAATGTGATGTCTGAAAAAAGAGAAAAAATACAGAAATAATAAAGATATCGCCCCATACAACGTGAAGAGAACCCCCACAAACTCAAGCTCAACATCATGCATATAATCCCCGGCCAACTACCCGCAACGTCTCATTTCTCTGCACTTTCATGTATCATCCACTAGCTGCTCAAGCTAAATGGAAGAAACTTACAAAAGCTGTGTCAATATTTCTCATCTGGTTAAAGTTCAAAAGCGCTATGGAAGGGCGTCATCATAATTCAGTCATGGCAGGATCAGCTTACTAGAAATTATTTGGGCTCTTGTAATTCACTGAAATTTAATATTTTATCCATCCTCAGCAAATGTAGTCGGACACAATAAAACAATAAGCAACCAAATGCATGAAAGAAATTTAATTTCTTTACCGGTTTCGGGCACTTAGTGCCCTTCTTCAGAATTTTACATCTATGCGATAATTATAACCTTCTGAAGAAGAGCCCAAGTACCCTAAAACGATAGAGAAATTAAATTTCTTTTATGCAACTGGTTGCTTATTATTTCATTGTATTCACTGAAATGCAAATGCATACAATGGCCTATGGTTCCTAAAGTTTACCAGGGGTTCCCTTTTTTTTTTTTTTTTTTTTTTTTTCAAACTTCGATCGGCCGTAAAATGGAAACCAAAGTGAAAGTAAAAAATGAGTAGTTTTTAATGAACTGCGTCGAGAGCCTCAACAAGTGTAGACGTGCTAGGGCATGTACAATAACAACTCCAAAATACCGCACTGATATTGGCTGGTCACTAGCCGACATCTGGATCTACTCTAATAAATCTTGAACGAAAACGACGACTGATAGCTGCTCTTTACCATTTCGAATTCTTTAGTTGCAATATTTAGATTTAGCTACATCTTCCAGCTACGTACCTATATACTGCTGCTCCGACTAACACATCTGTCGCAACGTGGTCCAACTTTACAAAACCCTCGTCATAGAAGGCAGCTGCCTGCGCGTTTCACAGATTTCCTGCGCTGGTCTGCAGCTCGCAGTCTGTGCGAAAATACTGTTCTCATAGCAAGCGGTTCATATGAGAGATGAAAGCAGAATGAGCCAAGTCCGGGCTGCATGGAGGCTAATCAAGCACTTCCGATCTAAAAGCTTACGGGAACATCGTTGTTGCATCTAAAAATGATTCAAATGGCTGTGAGCATTATGGGACTTAACATCTGAGGCCATCAATCCCCTAGAACTTTGAACTACTTAAACGTAACTAACCTAAGGACATCACACATATACGTTCCCGAGGTAGGATTCGAACTTGCGACCGTAGGGGTCGCGCGGGTCCAGACTGAAGCTCCTACAACCGCTCTGCCACAACGGCCGGCTGTTGCACCTGCAGTATGCGGCCGAGAATTGTCGTGAAGAAGGAAACCCATGATACTTACATTATGTGGGCTGTATGAGATCCGGTGGATCCCTCAGCAAGCCCTTCACACTTGACGGGAGAATCTACTATAAACATGTATAAACATATTTACGTCCTCACTGTATATGTATAACTGGGAAGTGCAACATGACCCGATCAACGGGCATACTAGAGACACTGCGCAACAAGCCTACGCAAAGCTTCATCGTATTTATGTGTGATTTTAATTTCGCGACCGATCGCGAGTGGAAAAAAATACTTCCCGTAACATATTGTTGTATGCAGTTAATACTGAAGGTTTTCGTTAAACAGCCCGCTGTTTTATAGCTATACATATTGTATTGTAACAAGTAGTGAAATCTGTTGCAGGTGAAAGTATACGATAATGGAAGCACCAAAGTTCCAGTAAACATGGGTCCGCAAACCAGCTTTTTGTCATATACATGCACATATGTTGTTAAGAGACGCCAGTGGCTTTTTATAACATATTGTCCTCGCTAGTACAGATGTACTTGAAACGTAAACTTGCGTAAGTTACCATCTGACTGGGCTCAAATTTCCCTCATTTTCCCTTTCTTCCCTTTGTAAAAGAAAGAGCTTTCATTCAGCTATATGTTCATCACTTTTACCCGTAACGAAATTTTCACTCTACAGCGGAGTGTGCGCTGATATCAAACTTCCTGGCAGATTAAAACTGTGTGCCGGACCGAGACTCGAACTCGGGACCTTTGCCTTTCGCAGGCAAGTGCTCTTCCAACTTTTTTTTTAACCTCATTTTGTTCATTTTCGTTCGTTGCATCTGCTCGTGGCGGACGTCACAAGACATCCGTCTCAGTTTGTCGTTGATCCATTAACTCAGTTTTTATATTACAGAGGGCAGCTAACCCTCTGACCGAACGCACTGAGTTTCCGTGCAGGATACCAACTGAGATGGCCAAGCACGACTAACGACTCGTCCCCACAGCTTCTGTTCCGCCAGTATCTCGTCTCCTACCTTCCAAACTTCACCGAAGCTCTCCTGTGAAACTTGCAGAACTAGCACTCCTGTAGAGTGAAAATTTCATTCTGGAAACGTCCCTCACGCTGTGACAAAGCCATGTCTCCGCAATATCCTTTCTTCCAGGAGTGCTAGTTCTGCAAGGTTCGCAGGAGAGCTTCGGTGAAGTATGGAAGGTAAGAGACGAGGTACTGACGGAATTGAAGCTGTGAGGGCGGGGCGTGAGTCGTGCTTGAGTAGCTCAGTTGGTAGAGTACTTACCCGCGAAAGGCAAAGGTTCCGAGTTCGAGTCTAGGTCCGGCACACAACTTTAATCTTCCAGGAAGTTTCACGTTTACCCATTTTTAACAACTGGATTTTACCGACTGAAAGTTTCGTAAACTGTGTAGAACTGGCAATGATGGATGTGGATGTAACTTGATGGATGGGTATACAACTGTGGATTGTCGGCTGCCAGGTGAGAGGGTAGCTGCGGACGTAGACTGAGGATGCAGATGCTGCGCACCTTTGACGCCGCGAACGGCTCCTGCGGCGGAGTGATGCGAGAGCAGCGCGTGCGCCGACCGTGACATTAGCCGGCCGCTGCAGCTGCAGCTGCGGTCGTCGGCCGCGACCACGCGGAACGCCGCGCAGTCATTACCAGCACGGCGAGCCGACAACAAAAGACTGCGCACAGTACTTCAGCCGGAGCCCGTGCCTCTGCATGCAACACGCGACGCTCGCCTCACGTCTAGGCCATGATGGACGCCAACAGCTTGCGAACTGACTTAGTACCCGCCACGACCCAAGAGATCTACATCTACATTCATACCCTGCAAATCACTGTAAAGTGCATGCCAGAGGTTACTTACCACAGCATCAGTTGGGGCTTCTTCCCGTTCTGTTCACGTATGGAGAGAGGGAAAATATCTGTTTAAGTGCGACTGTGCGTACTGTAAGTTATCTGATCAATTAAGACCAGACTTAAAGCATACAACGCCGTGATAGTGCTAGGATTGTTGTATGGCACAGCAACCATAAGCACAACAAAGAAGGATGAACATAATTATCTTGATGTTAAACCTCTTTTGCCTTGTTTGCATTAACAATAACATACGTTTTTCAGTGCGGTCCGCCTTTAGCAAAACACAATTTTGTTTTTTGTCCCAGACATGTTTCACTGCACTTGCAGCATCATCAGTGATTTTATTATTATTATTATTATGGCTGTTAAACATAAGGAACGTTCTTTACTGTTTAAATACATCTGAATATTAGTTTCTAAATCGTAATTACAGGTTTTTGAAGAGCATATAAATTGTGTATTCATACCTTCTTACCACGTGGTATGGTTTACCTGCTGTATTACGTTTTTACAGCGACTGTTTTTCCTTACAGTTTGTCACCTGCAACTATATACAACTTAATGTAGGCTAAACATTTACGCAAAAATTACGATTTCTAAACTGTTATGGCTATGCCTGAGATAAATAATTCAGCCGGTCTGAGTGGCCGAGCGGTTCTAGGCGCTACAGCCTGGAACCGCGCGACCGCTACGGTCGCAGGTTCGAATCTTGCCTCGGGCATGGATGTGTGTGATGTCCTTAGTTTCGTTAGGTTTAAGTAGTTCTAAGTTCTAGGGGACTGATGACCTCAGATGTTAAGTCCGATAGTTCTCAGAGCCATTTAAACCATTTTGAGCCGCTCTGTTAAATTGTTTGCAGATGACACTGTCGTTTACCGTCTAGTAACGTCTTCAGGAGACCAAAACCAATAACTAAATGATTTAGACAAGATATCTGTACTGTGCGAAAAGTATTAATTGACTCTAAACAGTAAAAAGTCTGAGGTGCACCTCACGAGTACTAAAGGAATCCGTTAATTTTCGATTATACTATAAATCGCGAAAAATTAAAGGCTGTCGATTCAGTTAAATACTTATGGATTACAACTGCGAACAGCTTAAATTGAAACCATTACATGGGAAATACGCTGCGGAAAGTGACCCAAAGACTGGCAGTGTACGTAGAAGACTACCTGCTCTATTCTTTTCCAAGATCGAAAAAGTTCAAAGATGGGCAGGTCGTTTTGTATTATTGCGAAAGAAGGGATTGTGTGTCACGAATATGACACACGAGCTGGGGTGGAAATCATTTAGACGAAGTCTTTTTCATTACGGCGAGAACTTATTACGAAATTTCAGTCACCAACTTTGGCCTCCGAAAACGAAAATTTGTTGTTGACTCTCACTTACATATAGAGAAATGACAGCTGAAATAAAATAAGAGAAATCAGAGATGACAGAGATGTTCGTGTTTTCCCACGTCCTACGTAAGAGTGGAACTGTAGAGAAGTAGTCTTAAAATGGTTTAATGAACACTTTGCCAAGCACATCTACCTACATACACCGCAGTAAGGTGTGGATACCCTGTACCTACCATTCCTAGCCATTTCCTTTCATGTTCCACCCGCCGATAGGGTGTGGGGAAAACGTCTCTCAACATGCCCCCACGTGAGCTCTAATTTCTCGTATCTTGTTTCTTCTGTCATTATGCGACATGAATGTTGGCGGCATGCAACACTCGTTCTGCAGTCAGCTTCAAATGCTGGATCTCTAAATTTCCTGAATAGTATTCCTGGAAAAGAACACAGCCTTCCCTTCCTATTTGAGATGCTGGAAAATATCCGTAGTAACTGAGTATTGTTCGAGCCTACCGGTAACAAATCTAGCAGCCTGCCTCTAAACTGCTTCGATGCCTACCTTTAATCCGACCTGGCATGGATCCCAAACACTGGAGCAATACTCAAGAATAGGTCGCTTTAGCGTCCTGTATGTGCTTTCCTTTAGAGATAAACCATACTTTCCCAAATTTCTCCCAATATATTGAAGTCCACCATTCGCCTTCCCTACCACAAGCCTCACATTTCATATCGTTTTGAAACGTTAGGCCCAGATATTGAACGACGTACAGTGTCAATGAGTCAAGGGCACCGCTACTGATGTTGGTTACGAACATTACCCGTTTGTTTTTGCTATTCATCCCTATTAACTAACAATTTTTCTACATTTAGAGCTACCTACCACTCATCACCCCAACTAGAAATTTTGTGTAAGTCATCGTGTATCGTCCTACAGTTACTCTATTTCGACACCTTGCCGAACAGCATGTCAACATCAACAAACAACTAGAGATTGCTACCCACCCTGTCCTGTACACAAAAAAGTAATAGCGGTCCTATCACACATCCCTGGGGCACTCCTGACGATACCCTTGTAGGTGATGAATGCTCACCTTCGAGGAGAACGTAGGGAATTCTATTATTTAAGGAGTTTTCGAGCCATTCACATATCTGGGAACCTATTGCATATGCTCGTAGTTTCGTTAACTGTCTGCTCTGCAGTGGGGCACAATGTCAAACGCTTTTCGAAAATCTAGATATATATATATGGAAGCTGCCTCTTGCCCTTCATCCATAGTTCGCAGTGTGAACTGAAGATTAGACCTGTAGCTACTGACGTACATGAACAGACAGAAGTAATATTCAACAAGTACGTATCAGAATAAGTTTATATGTCGTCACGGCTCTGCCTCAAACTGTTGATCACACTTGACTGTACACGTGCTCTAGTTAAATTTTCAATTGGAAAAAGATTAGGTCACCGCCAGGCCCAAGTGCTCACCTCAGCTTCTGTGATTCGAAAAGCTTCGGTATCGATGCTACAGGTAGCCGTCACAAGAGAGTATTAACCACTACAATAAATTTCGCAGGCAATCAAGCGTTCCGCTAAGAGAAGTTGGACGTCTTGCGCGTTGAATACGTGGACGTAAAGCGATAACCGAACTGGCATCCTAACCTAACTTGGAAGTGTGTGGCGGGACTGGGATCCCCAGTGGTAAACACTCCAGACGGTACGCGCGGTTGCTGTTTGCTCATTCGCTGTCCTCCCACGCCGTCGGCGTACGCGCCTGCGTTAAGTATCGCCGTGCCCACAGTCCGCTCCGTGAACTTCCCTCCCACTCGCGGTCAGCGCCGGCGCTGACGTGCCGGCCTCCAATTAGAGCCGGACAGCGCGTCCGTGTGTGCTCAGGCGCGCTCACCCCGGCCCCGAGGCTCGGGCCAATTTGGACGGCCACTCGAGGTGCTCGCGCTGCCTGGCTCCTATTACACGGCGCCCACGCTGCGGGAAGCGCCGCCCATCTGCGACTGATCTCCGGATGGAGCCAGCTAGCCATTGACTGTAGTAAGAACACGAAGCCCTCGTCATTGTACATGTACAGACTCTACTCACTGCAGGTCAGTCATTTCGCTAGGATTACACAGGGTGGTCCATTGATCGTGACCGGGCCAAATCTCACGAAATAAGCGTCAAACGAAAAAACTACAAGGAACGAAACTCGTCTAGCTTGAAGGGGGAAAAATGGAAATGTCGTGGGACGAGGGCCTCCCGTCGGGTAGACCGTACGCCTGGTGCAAGTCTTTCGATTTGACGCCACTTCGGCGACTTGCGCGTCGATGGGGATGAAATGATGATAATTGGGACAACACAACACCCAGTCCCTGAGCGGAGAACATCTCCGAACCAGCCGGGAATCGAACCCGGGCCCTTTGGACTGACATTCCGTCACGCTGGCCACTCAGCTACCAGAGGCGGACTTGAAGGGGGAAACCAGATGGCGCTATGGTTGGCCCGCTAGATGACGCTGCCATAGGTCAAACGCTTATCAACTGCGTTTTTTTAAAAACGCAACCCCCATTTTCTATTACATATTCGTGTAGTACGTAAAGAAATATGAATGTTTTAGTTGGACCACTTTTTTCGCTTTGTGATAGATGGCGCTGTAATAGTCACAAACGTATAGGTACGTGGTATCACGTAACATTCAGCCAGTGCGGACGGTATTTGCTTCGTGATACATTACCCGTGTTAAAATGGACCGTTTACCAAATGCGGAAAAGGTCGATATCATGTTGATGTATGGCTATTGTGATCAAAATGCCCAACGGGCGTGTGCTGAGTATGCTGCTCGGTATCCTGGACGACATCATCCAAGTGTCCGCACCGTTCGCCGAGAAGTTACGTTATTTAAGGAAACACGAGGTGTTCAGCAACATGTGAAACGTCAACCACGACTTGGAACAAATAATGATGCCCAAATAGTGTTTTAGCTGCTGTCGCGGCTAATCCGCACATCAGTAGCAAACAAATTGCGCGAGAATCGCGAATCTCAAAAACGTCGGTGTTGAGAGTGCTATGAACATCGATTGCATCCGTACATATTTCTATGCACCAGGAATTGCATGGCAACGACTTCGAACGTCGTGTACAGTTCTGAAACCAAGCACAAGAGAAATTACGGGACGATGACAGATTTTTTGCGCGCGTTCTATTTAGTGACGAAGCGCCATTCACCAACAGCGGTAACGTAAACCGGCATAATATACACTATTGGGCAAAGGAAAATCCACGATGGCTGCGACAAGTGGAACATCAGCGACCTTGGCGGGTTAATGTATGGTGGGGCATTATGGGAGGAAGGATAATTGGCCCCCATTTTATCGATGGCAATCTAAATGGAGCAATGATTGCTGATTTTCTACGTAATGTTCTACCGATGTTGCTACAAGATGTTTCACTGCATGACAGAATGGCGATATACTTCCAACATGATGGATGTCTGGCACATAGCTCGCGTGCGATTGAAGCGGTATTGAATAGCATATTTCACGTCAGGTGGACGGGTCGTCGAAGCACCAAATCATGGCCCGCACGTTCACCGGATCTGACGTCCCCGGATTTCTTTCTGTGGGGAAAGTTGAAGGATATTTGCAGTCGTGATCCACCGACAACGCCTGACAACATGCGTCAGCGCATTGTCAATGCATGTGCGAACATAACGGAAGGCGAAATACTCGATGTTGAGAGGAATGTCGTTACACGTATTGCCAAATGCATTGAGGTTGACGGACATCATTTTGAGAATTTATTGCATTAATGTGGTATTTGCAGGTAATCACGCTGTAACGGGATGCGTTCTCAGAAATGGTAAGTTCACAAAGGTGGACGTATCACATTGGAACAACCGAAATAAAATGGTCAAACGTACCTACGCTCTGTATTTTAATTTAAAAAACTTACCTGTTACCAACTGTTCGGCTAAACCTGCGAGCCATATGTTTGTGACTATTACAGCGCCATGTATCACAAAGCGGAAAAAGTGGTCCAACTAAAACATTCATATTTCTTTACGTACTACATGAATAAATAATAGAAATACGGGTTCCTCTTCAAAAAAAGACGCAGTTGATATCCGTTTGACCTATGGCAGCGCCATCTAGCGGGCCAACCATAGCGCCATCTGGTTTCCCCCTTCAAGCTAGACAAGTTTCGTTCTTTGTAGTTTTTTCGTTTGATGCTTATTTCGTGAGATGTTTGGCCCGGTCACTATCAATGGACCACCCTGTATATGCACTTAAAATACAACACACTACTAAATTTGCTGTTGAGATCTGGGAGGAAAATCTTTAAAAAGTAGCTATTACTACTATATGACATTACTGCCTGTATCTTTATTCGATACGACTTGGGGCAAACGTCTGATCTAGAGTCGAGAATACTGTTCCAGATTGTAGTGATCAGTAACTGAACATCATTACTTTTTTCTCCGGTTACTAAACTAAATCCTGGTCCTTGTAACATTTTCAGAACCATCAGAATCACACGCTACTGTATCAAACGGCGACCACAGTCTCAGACGTTTCGTAGATGTAATCTGTGTTTTGTAATAATATACCCACACATTAATCCGTACCTATAGAGGCGCACAAAAATATGGGAACACTCAAATACGACTCTCTAAATGGCTAAATACGGGTCCTGAGTGGTTTTGAATGGTATCTTATACCACTCTTCCTGCAAAATACTGGCAAATTCAGGTAACGATGAAGAGGATGGAGAGCAATCATGCACACTACTCTCCACGGTAGACCACGAAGGGTCAATAATATTGTGATCAGGTGACTGTGTTAGCCAGGGGACACGCAACAATTCATCCTTGTGCTCACAAAATCTTCGACAATGTGAGCTGCTAACTGAAAGCCAGTCGTCGTAGAACGCAGACTCATCTTTGAGGAACAGACATGTACATCTATAGAGATGTTCCGCAAACCACCGTACGATGCTTTGGGGAGGGTACCCAGAACGACACTTGACACTTCCCTACCTGTTCCACTCACATACAGAGCGAGGAAAAACGGACTATCTACAGTATATGCCTCCGTATGAGCCCTAATTTCCCGTATCTTATCTTTGTGGTCGTTACGCGCAATGTATGTTGGTTGCAGTAGAATCGTTCGGCAGTCAGTTTCAAATGTCCGTCCTATAATTTTCTCAATAGTGTTTCTCGAAAAGAACTTCCCCTTTCCTCAAGGGATTTCCATTTGACTTCCCGTAACATCTCAGTAACACTTGCGTGTTGTTCGAACCTCCAGGTAACAAAACCGAGCGAGGTGGCGCAGTGGTTAGACACTGGACTCGCATTCGGGGGACGACGGTTCAATCCCGCGTCCGGCCATCCCGATTTAGGTTTTCCGTGATTTCCCTAAATCGCTCCAGGCAAATGCCGGGATGGTTCCTTTCAAAGGGCACGGCCGACTTCCTTCCCCGTCCTTCCCTAATCCGATGAGACCGATGACCTCGCTGTCTGGTCCCCTTCCCCAAACAAACCAACCAACCAGCCGGTAACAAATCTAGCAGTCCACCTCTAAATTGTTTCGATGTCCTCCTTCAATTCGACCTGGTACGAATCCCAAACATTCGAGCAGTACTCGAGGATTAGTTCCACCAGGTGGACCACTCTTTCCTACTCCCAGTAGACCGAAGTCGACCATTCGCCTCCCCTGCCATAGTTCTCACATGCTTGTTCGACCTTACATCGCTTTCAAATGTTCAAATGTGTGTGAAATCTTATGGGACTTAACTGCTATGGTCATCAGTCCCTAAGCTTACACACTACTTAACCTAAATTGTCCTAAGGACAAGCACACACACCCATGCCCGAGGGAGGACTCAAACCTTTGCCGGGACCAGCCGCACAGTCCATGACTGCAGTGCCTAAGACCGCTCGGCTAATCCCGCGCGGCTTACGTCGCTTTGCAACGTTACGCCCAGATATTGAAATGATTTGACTGTCTCAAGCAGGACCCTAGTAATACTGTATCCGAACATTACAGGTTTGATCTTCCTACTCATCCGCATTAGCTTACATTTTTCCACATTTAAGGCTAGCTGGGATTCACCACACCAATCGGAAATTTTGTCTAAGTCTTCTTGTATCTTCCTATAGTCACTCACCTTCAACGTCTTACCGTACCCCACGGCATCATCAGCAAACAATTGCAGATTGCTGCACCCTGTCAGCCAAATCATTGATGTATATAGAGAACGACAGAAGTTCTATCGCACTTCCCTGGGGCACATCTACATTCTACGGCTGATGCGGAAACATAACAGCAACTTGCGAATTATTTCTTAACTGTACCACGAGGCAGACCTGCTCAGCCAAAATAGTACCATAATCTTTGATAATAATGTGACCTTGCAGAGTAACCACGGGGCCCATGTAATACAATCTGGGTGACCAAATTATCACTGAACCCTCGCCATGTTTCATTCTTGAGGCTTAAAGTCAGCCGAAAGTTCGAGAAAGTGTGAAACAACACTCATTCGACCAGAAGACGTTGTTCTATTGCTACATAGTCCACGTTTTAAGCCTTAGGCAACACGACTTGCTGTTACGGGCATTTGCGTCACTGATGAGTGGTTTTGCAATTCCCTGCTTATAGACCTCCCTTCGTTTTGATGTTGAAAGGGTTCGCGACTGCGACATTCAGTTCTGAAATTGCTTTTGTAGCTGTCATCCTATTCTTTTCATCACAATACTTTCAATAACTGTCTGTCACGATCCACGCAGCACAGACTTTCGTCTGCGTTGTGACTTAGTGGATGATGTTTTCTGCTTTTCCTGTTTGTGGTATAAATGTTCGTTACGGTGCCTCATGAAACACGAAACACTTCGGCTGCGTTCGTTACGGAAACAACCGACATACGAGCACCAACAATTTTCCCAACTTCGAATTCACTTACCTCCAACGTAACGCACTAACAACTACAAGGATGATAAAATCTTCTCAGGTTGACAGGTAAGTCAATGCGTTGTTCTCCGACAACATTTCTACAAGTTTCCTACTTGTCATCTTCAGGCGAATTGTCGGCCATACCAAGACGAGACGTCACGACCTGTCGCCCCCCCCCCCCCCCCATCCCCCCAAGTGCCGCCGCGCCGATTCCGCTCGAGCCTGATTTGCCAGTCCGGCGCCTAGGATGTAGAGAAGCCCGTGGTCCAGCTGCTATAAAGAACCGAACGAGACGTGAACCCGACACTTCGCCTGAAGATGGTAAGTAAGAAACTTGCTGAAACGTTGCCGGAGAACAACGCATTGACTTACCTGTCAACCTGAGAAGATTTTATCATCAAGATGCGCCGAGAAAGCCTGTATTCTCATACAATTATTCTTACCACGATTGACACGTGTAACCCGTTGAGGACATTACACAGGTGCCACTCGTGGTCAAATACAACTGCTTTTATGTTAAACCTCGTATTTCTCGTGGTATTTCCATATTTTTGTCCAAACCAAGTACCTTTCTGTCGCTTGCGTACAATTTCGACACGCTAGTGAAAGCTCCTCGTTCGCCGCGTGTTCTCAGTTTCCTTTTTCTCCTTTTCCGAAGGAAACCTGTTGACAGAAATGCGATGATAATACGACAGCGTTGTCGAGAGAGGTTGCGCCCCTCGAAAGATGCCACGAGTTTAATAGCGTTGCCTCGCTATCAGCCCTGAAGTCAATTTGACGCCAATCTGAGAACGTATGACTACATAATGAGAGCCTACTCCCTGACAAGTAAATGCAATTTAGACCCCCCTTAAATGCGAAAGATTGTTGTGGACGTTTCTGAGGCTGGCGCCGAAAGGTAATAGCGCCGGGGCTGGGCCATTACCATAAGGCGTGCTGGCGTGCTGGCTCGTGAGGCCGGCGAGAGCCAACTACTCGACAGCCCGGCGCCTCGGCCGTGCTCCGCCGACAGCCGCAGCCGGCGCCGAGGGTCTCCTTCCGGAGCCCGTGAGCTCGCGTGCCTCACAGAAGGTTGTTTGTGCCTCAAGGAAGAGGGTACTTCCTAGGTAACCTGTCTACAGGCGGGACGGATGCTTAACTGCCTCAGGCGTTAGTGGTTGAGAGTGCAACACAGGAAGTTTAAAACCTTAGCAGCGAAGTTCTTCAGTTAAGATTTCCAGGCCGACAGGCAGTGCCGCTTTGCCTCTTATGATGTATCTGCAGTCGGAGACAAAGCTTGAGAGAACCCACACGTGTATAAATATGTACACTACTGGTAATTAAAATTGCTATACCACGAAGATGACGTGCTACAGACACGAAATTTAACCGACAGGAAGAAGATGCTGTGATATGCAAATGATTACCTTTTCAGAGCATTCACACAAGGTTGGCGCCGGTGGCGACACCTACAACGAGCTGACATGACAGTTTCCAACCGATTCCTCATACACAAACAGCAGTTGATCGGCGTTGCCTGGTCAAACATTGTTGTGATGCCTCGTGTAACGACGAGAAATGGGTACCATCACGTTTCCGACTTTGATAAAGGTCGGATTGTAGCCTATAGCGATTGTGGTTTATCGTATCGCGACATTGCTGCTTGCGTTGGTCGAGATCCAATGACTGTTAGCAGAATATGGAATCGGTGGGTTCAGGAGGGTAATACGGAACGCCGTGCCGGATCCCAACGGCCTCGTATCACTAGCAGTCGAGATGACAGGCATCTTATCCGCATGGCTGTAACGGGTGGTGCAGCCACGCCTCGATCCCTGAGTCAACAGATGGGGACGTTTGCAAGACAACAACCATCTGCACGAACAGTTCGACGACGTTTGCAGCAGCATGGAATATCAGCTCGGAGAACAAGGCTGCATCACAGACAGTAGCGCTTGCGATGGTGTACTCAACGACGAACCTGGCAGCACGAATGGAAAAACATTTTTTCGGATGAATCCAGGTTCTGTTTACAGCATCATGATGGTCGCCTCCGTGTTTGTCGACATCACTGTGAACGCACCCTGGAAGCGTGTATTCGTCATCGCCATACTGACGTATCACCCGGCGTGATGGTATGGGGTGCGATTGGTTACACGTCTCGGTCACCTCTTGTTCGCACTGACGGCACTTTGAACAGTGCACGTTACATTTAAGATGTGTTACGACCCGTGACTCTACCCTTTTTGATCCCTGCGAAACCCTACATTTCAGCGGGATAATGGACGACCGCATGTTGTAGGTCCTGTACGGGCCTTTCTGGATACAGAAAATGTTCGACTGCTGCCCTGGCCAGCACATTCTTCAGATCTCTCACCAACTGAAAAGGTCTGGTCAATGGCGGCCGAGCAACTGGCTCGTCACAATACGCCATTCACTACTCGTGATGAACTGTGGTATCGTGTTGAAGCTGCAAGGGCAGCTGTACCTGTATACGCCATCCAAGCTCTATTGACTCAATGCCCAGGCGTATCATGGCCGTTATTATGGCCAGAGGTGGTTGTTTTGGGTACTGATTGCGTGAAAATGTAATCACATGTCAGTTATAGTATAATATATTTGTCTAATGAATACTCGTTTATCATCTGCATTTCTTCTTGGTGTAGCAATTTTAATGGCCAATAGAGTATTTACGTCTCGGTACGAGGTCTGTACAAAAAATTCCGGAACTTGCTCCACAAAATTTTTCGACGCTTTCCTTTTACTTATTGTGCGTGATCTCCATCAAAATACTCTCCTCCGGAATTTATACACCGCTCGCAAACACGTTTCCACCTCAGAAACAGTCTTGGTACGCCTCTTGATGGGTCGCATGAAGCTCCACCTGCGAATTTTCTTTCTATCGTTGCAGATCTTCGTCCTTTCAACGGGGTTACCAACTTTGCAAACAAAAAAGTCCGCAGGGCCTGTTCTATAGAGTACGGAGGATGAGGTAACACAGTAATTTCGTTTTTTGTGCTGTAGTCACGCACCAACAGGAACGAATGTGCGAGTGCGTTATCGTGATGTAAGAGTCATAAGTTGTCTCGCCACGTTTCAGGCCATTTCCTTCTCATATTTTCTCTCAAGTAGTAAAGGAGTTTTGCTATTTGGGGAGCAAAATAACTGATGATGGTCGAAGTAGAGAGGATATAAAATGTAGACTGGCAATGGTAAGGAAAGCGTTTCTGAAGAAGAGAAATTTGTTAACATCGAGTATAGATTTAAGTGTCAGGAAGTCGTTTCTCAAAATATTTGTATGGAGTGTAACCAAGTATGAAAGTGAAACGTGGACGAAAAATAGTTTAGACAAGAAGAGAATAGAAACTTCCGAAATGTGGTGCTACAGAAGAATGCTGAACATTAGATGGTTAGATCACATAACTAATGAGGAGGTATTGAATAGAATTGGAGAGAAGAGAAATTTGTGGCACAACTTGAGTAGAAGAAGGGATCGGTTAGTAGTGCATATTCTGCGGCATCAAGGGATCACCAATTTAGTATTGAAGGGCAGCGTTGAGGATAAAAATGGTAGAGGGAGACCAAGAGATGAATACACTAAACAGATTCAGAAGGATGTAGGTTGCAGTAGGTACTGGGAGATGAAGCAGCTTGCACAGGATAGAGTAGCATGGAGAGCTGCGTCAAACCAGTCTCAGTACTGACGACCACAACAACTACAATATTTTCTCTCAGGCGTCGCAACACGTCCAGATAGTGCCATAAACTAACACTTTACCAACGATTAACAGTTTGTCCCGTGGTACGAATTCGTGATGAACTAATCCTTAAAAGTCAAAGAAAACTACAAGCATGGCTTTGACATTTGACCTGACCTGGTGAGCATTTTTGGTGTTGGAGAACCTTTCCTAGCCATTGTGAAGACTGAATCTTGGTCTCAACATCATAAACGTAGACCCACATCTCATCACCAGTTACGATTCTCTTAAAGAACATCTCGTTCTGATTTGCGAGATACAAAAGCTCTTCACAGACTGCGAGGCGAAGGTCTTTCTGGTCTTGATTCATGAACTGTGGAGCGAACTTGATGACAACACGATGCATTCCAAGATACTGCGTCAGGATTTGATGAGATCATCCAACTGAAATGTTACATTCGTCTGCAGTCTCTCGAACAGTCAGTCGCCAGCCGGTGTGGCCGAGCGTTTCTAGGCTCTAGAGTCTGGAACCGCGCGACCGCTACGGTCGCAGGTTCGAATCCTGCCTCGGGCATGGATGTGTGTGATGTCCTTAGGTTAGTTAGGTTTAAGTGGTTCTAAGTAATAGGGGACTGATGACCTCAGAAGTTAAGTCCCATAGTGCTCAAAGCCATTTGAACCATTTTGAACAGTCAGTCTTCGATTGGCACGCACAATTTCGTTGACGGTCCTGACATGAGCGTCGTCGGTAGACGTCGAAGGACGTCCTGAACGATATTCACCTTTAACTTCCGTCCGGCCATTTTTAAACCGTATGAACCAATCGTAACGTCGAGTACGGCTTAAGCACTCATCACCATGGGCTTGCTGCATGATTTGGTGCGACTCTGTAAAGGTTTTCTTGAGCTTCAAGCAAAATTTAACGCGAACTTGTTGGGCCTCTTACTCTGCCATCTCGAAATTCGCAAACTCTGTGAAACAACGTTTTACCCAATACTCCACTGAACAATAACTGACAGATATACAACAATGAAACATCAGGGAGTTACACATTAAACACAAACGTGTGCAGGGACGTCAATGACATTTCGCTCCAACGCACCATTGTCGCGAAATTACGAAAACTTTTTGAACAGAGCTCGTGTGTGTGTGTGTGTGTGTGTGTGTGTGTGTGTGTGTGTGTGTGTGTGTTCCACTTGTCTTCCTAAACCACTAGACATATTTCGGTAAAACTTGGTACACACATCCCTTGCTGCAGGCAACAGTCGCTGAGGGGATAAGAACCTATCACATTTCGGGAGATAGGACGTCGTAAACACTGAGATGCGTGAAAAACTGCCACATTGTGCATGACATTGAGAGTCATTACTTCTTTGCTACTGTCTCTATTCTGCAGACGAAGTACACATATGACGCTGAATGTACCTACAAAATTATATCATTGTTTAACATGTAGCTCAAGAAATACACTATGTGATCAAAAGTATCCGGACACCTGGCTGAAAATGACGTAAAAGTTCGTGGCGCCTCCATCGGTAATGCTGGAATTTAATGTGGTGTTGTCCCACCCTTAGCGTTGAGCTTCTACTCTGGCAGTCATACGTTCAATCTGGTGCTGGAAGGTTTCTCCGGGAATGGTAGCCCATACTTCACGGACTGCTGCACTGAGAAGTATCTACGCTCGACAATGAAATCCAAGTTTCCGAGTTCGAGTCTCGGTCCGGCACACAGTTTTAATCTGCCAGGAAGTTTCATATTAGCGCACACTCCGCTGCAGAGTGAAAATCTCATTCTAGAAAAGCGAGGGGCCGTTTGGTATTTACCGGCGTGATGTATGGCTTATGAGCAGCCGCTCGGCCAGAAAATAAGTTTTCTCACCTCCCGCCTAACTGTCATAGTACTTGCAGTGGATCCTGATGCAGTTTGGAATTCCTGTGTGATTGCCTGAACAGATGCCTACCTATTACACATTACGACCCTCTTCAACTGTCGGCATTCTCTGTTAGTCAACAGACGAGGTAAACCCGCACTTTCGTGCTGTACGTGTCCCTTCACGTTTCCATTTCACTATCGTATCGGTAACAGTGGACCTAGGGATGTTTAGGAGTGCGGAAATCTCGCGTAAAGACGTATGACAAAAGTGACACCCAGTCACCTGTCCACGTTCTACTCTCTCGCGATATTTAATGACTACTGACTTCGCTGATATGGAGTACCTGGCAGTAGGTGGCAGCACAATGCACCTAATATGAAAAACGTATGTTTTATGGGGGTGTCCGGATACTTTTAATCACACAGTGTATGTATGTATTTATCAAATACGTTCGGTTACATTTACATCCACATATATAGGATGTCTCTACCAAGAGCCATCAGGCTTATTTTCTCTGGTGTTTTCACAGATATTTTCAATTTTATTTTTTCACTATATAGACCCAAACAAATACTTTTCTTCACGTCTTCTATGGGATGTATAGTGTCGACAGAAAGCGTCTGTTTGTTTCGTTACGAAAAAAATTATTTTCAAAACAGAATTTTGCGTGGCTATTCAATAAAGCGGTCCCACATTACTCTAGTGCGATATGTATTAATGTGGAGAGTAAAATACGGAGAGTAACAAATACTCCAGCAGCGACTGGGAAGCGCTGCTGAATGGGGGTAGCAGTCAGTGCGTACCGGGGCTGTTCCGCACTGAGTACTTTGAGTTAGAAAGTTGAAAGTGTCTGGTTTGCAAGTAGTATTGTCAGGTGCGGAGACAAATTAGAGATCTAGAATCGTTGTACCGATTGTGGAGAAGTACCATGCGTTGCTTTCCATAACGTAAAAATTACTGTGCTCACCTCTAGCTAAATCATTGCGTGCATTTACATCACAGAGACGCAACACAAATTAAAGTTAAAGCAATTACAGCCCTCGGTCACAAAATTTTAAGTCTTTTGACCTGGTTCCGACACTTCTACGGTTGCCTTCATCAGAAATTAAATATTCAAATTGGCATATCACATATAAGATAAATATCAAGCATTAAAGCTTTAGTCACAAAAATTTAAAAAAGAAAACGTGGAAGGTGAACCACTATTGGCTGCTTATACATATAAAACCACAGGTAGCAACAGCAGTAAACGGTCGCTGACTACGCGGCCATGTTTAAAACTTTACGCAACACCAATGTTTATGTCATCAGCGTATGGACCGATAGAGTTAATCTCATACGGCGGCGAGCGTATTTTAATAATAATTCCTTCGATATTTCACTGTAGATGCATATACCTATACGCCGAAAGCCACATTTCGGTTTATGGAGGAGAGTACTTCGTTCACCACTGACAAACCTTGTCCCAATAACGAAAAATAACACTGTGCGGAAAAACCGACTGTTGGTAATCCTCCATTTATGCTCCAGCATAATTTCATGTCCACAGTATTTTAGCGACACGTGTGTAGCAGGAAGCAATATGTTTGTTAACTCTTCGAGGAACACACATCTTCGGTATTCCAACAATAAACTACATTATGATGCACAACAGCTACCAAGTAGCATCTGAAATTGTAGCGGCATGAGCACTTCCATGAAGTTTAGCGCTTACTAAAGCAACTCGTTACGAAAAGCGTTGCTTTTCTTTGGATCTGTCTCCTGTGTGAATCCTTACTTGTAATGGTCTCAGACTAAGGAGATACAAATAGTATCGGACGTCGACGAGATGCTGCACCGGTAAAAGGGCGTGATCAACAGTTCCTCGTAGCAGTTCCGATGGAATCTGAGCAACGTAGTCGTACGTATTGGACTTCAGATCGGGTGAGACCGAACGTTTTCCTGATAAACGCTTTCTTTTAGATACCTCCAAAGTCAAAAGTCACATGGATTCAGATCAACTGATCTTGTAGGCCATGCGTCTGGAAATTCTCTGGAGACAACACGTTCATGGCTGGTTGCGTTAAGCAGTTCTTTCACTGGGCGAGCAACATGAGGTGTTGCCCAATCTGCATGAAAGCAGCGCTTTCAACACAGTTGCGCTCTTCCAAACCATAAATCGCATGCTGTACAAGGAGATCTCTATCTTGTGCAGAGGTCACAGTTCACGTGACAGCCACTCTGGTTCCATTCTCCTCAAAGAAAAATGACCGAGAGGAAAGGTGATTGTTAATCTGCGCCACGCAGTCACATACGGCGAATGCACAACACACGGTTTAACAGTCCCCCAAATTCGGCAGTTTTGTGTATTCACTGCACCATGTTGTTTAAAATGTGCCTCGTCACTCCACAGAATATTGCAGTCGGCGATACTCCCTCAATGCAACACTGTAATTGCTGTCGTTCACGTAAAACAGTTTCACTAACACTGCACGGTTTCTGTATTGTTCACTCACGTTACTGCTTGTCAAATGACAGCGCGCAAGTGATACAGTCATACAAACAGTGTACAGAGCCAGAATTGCATAACGTGGCTAAAATTTCAACTCCTTTTTTTTCTAGCATAAATTGGGTCCGCGTTAACGCATTGGTATATCTGCCAAATTGCGCTGCCGTAATTACAGCCCACACGGGACGTCCATCAGTTTGTACCGGCTGCCTATAATTGAACTTTCCTTACTTAACAAGTTATAAATCGGAAACTAATTACCGTACGAGTACCAAACTTGGTAGCATTAATGTGAAGGACATGGGGAAGAGAAATGATGCAGTTGAAAGACATTTAATGTGATACTACGGTACTTCATACGAGTACATTTGGGTACCATTACTGCTACAGAAAACCAGATGGCAGTTATAAGAGTCGAGGGACATGAAAGGGCAACAGTGCTTGGGAAGGGAGTGAGTCAGGGTTGTAGCCTCTCCCCGATGCTATTCAATCTGTATATTGAGCAAGCAATAAAGGAAACAAAAGAAAAGTTCGGAGTAGGTATTAAAATCCACGGAGAAGAAATAAAAACTTTGAGGTTCGCTTATGACGTTGTAAATCTGTCGGAGACAGCAAGGGACTTGAAAGAGCAATTGAACGGAATGGACAGTGTCTTGAAAGGAGGGTATAAGATGAACACCAACAAAAGCAAAACGAGGATAATGGAATGTAGTCGAATTAAGTCGGGTGATGCTGAGGGAATTAGATTAGGAAACGAGACACTTAAAGTAGTAAAGGAGTTTTGCTATTTGGGGAGCAAAATAACTGATGATGGTCGAAGTAGAGAGGATATAAAATGTAGACTGGCAATGGCAAGGAAAGCGTTTCTGAAGAAGAAAAATTTGTTAACGTCGAGTATAGATTTAAATGTCAGGAAGTCGTTTCTTAAAGTATTTGTATGGACTGCAGCCATGTATGGAAGTGAAACGTGGACCAAAAATAGTTTAGACAAGAAGAGAATAGAAGCTTTCGAAATGTGGTGCTACAGAAGAATGTTGAAGATTAGATGGGTAGATCACATAACTAATGAGGAGGTACTCAAAATGGCTCAAATGGCTCTGAGCACTATGGGACTTAACATCTATGGTCATCAGTCCCCTAGAACTTAGAACTACTTAAACCTAACTAACCTAAGGACAGCACACAACACCCAGCCATCACGAGGCAGAGTAAATCCCTGACCCCGCCGGGAATCGAACCCGGGAACCCGGACGTGGGAAGCGAGAACGCTACCGCACGACCACGAGATGCGGGCGAGGAGGTACAACCTGACGAGAAGAAGGGATCGATTGGTGGGTCATGTTCTGAGACATCGAAGGATCACCAATTTAGTATTGGAGGGCAGCGTGGAGGGTAAAAATCGTAGAGGGAGACCAAGAGATGAATACATTAAGCAGATTCAGAAGTATGTAGGCTGCAGTAGGTACCGGGAGATGAAGAAGCTTGCACAGGATAGAGTAGCGTGGAGAGCTGCATCAAACCAGTCTCAGGACTGAAGACCACAACAACAACATACTGCTACAAAAGGGGCTCAATATGGCGCCCGTCAGTGTCCAGAAGAGTCTGAAAGAGCAGGATTGCATTCTGTACAGCAGAACTAAGCATATCCGTAGGTATGCTGGTTCCCTATCTTGATATCCTGCGATTCAGATCAGCACATGTGTGAATGTTCCCGCGGTAAAACCTGTCATTCAGGTAGCCCCACAACCTTAAATCACAGGGAGTGAGATCAAGCGATGGTGCCCGTCAAGCATTTGGAAACGATCGGGTGATAATTCGACCGTTTCCAAATGTGTTTCGGAAAAAGAGGTCAGCTTCGTGAGCGATGTGCGATGGGGCTCCATCTTGCAGGAAAGCTGATGAGTTTAATGCGTCTCTCTCCAGTAGGGCGGGTATGACGTGTTCGCGAAGCACATAGCAGTAACATTGGCCAGTCACACAGCACATCTTTGGTCCTTGAGAGCCAACCTGTTCAAAAAAGAACGGGCCACTGATGAACGTAGCCGTGAAGTCACACCATATGGTGACACGTTCACTATACAGAGGAACTTCATGCACAGTGAGTCGAGGTGAAGATCCCCACACTCGGCAGTTCTGTGTGTTCACCTGACCCCTCAGAGAAAAATGAGCTTCGTCTGTCTATAGGATGGTCTAGGGCCGGGCCTCGTCAACTTCAATCCTTGCGAAAAATTGAAGGGCGAAGTCAACACGTCGTTGTGCTCCTGCACGATATGAATCCTGTACGGATACAATTTCAGAATGTTTCGAAGCACCGTCCATACACTTGACCACGGGTTGTTCAACTGTCGCGACACAGCACGCACACTACCTGACGATCTGAAATTGCGCGCAAGGCTGTCTGCCATATCACCTGTGGTGCAACCAGTCGTCGGCGTCTTTCCAGGGCGACACTTAGTTCTCCAGTTAGTTTGAACTTCTTTATTACGCTCCGCATAGCAGGTGGAGAAAGAGCATCCTTGTGTAATTCTTTCAGCCAGCGATATTCTCGAAGTGCAGCTGCAGCATTACTGTTGTTTTGGTAATAGAACTTCACCAATAACGCCCTCTTACTTTTATCCAAGCTCATTGTGACACGTCAACAAGTGCACTGCGACTATGCATTACAATGACTGGTCATGGCACCTGGTGGCCATAGTTGGAACTGTACGGTGGCACTCTGACGCATGGAAATCATGCACACCATACTCTGGACATTAATGCTACCAAGTTTGATACTCGTACATTAATTAGTTTACGTGTTATAACGGGTTACGCAGGGGAAGTTTAATTACAAGCACCCAGTACTTTAAATATAGCCACTCGGTATATACTGTGATCCAGGAGGAATGGCAAATATTCAGGAAAACGTCTAGTAAACATTGACTCTATGCGCGGGATTAGCCGAGCCGTCTAAGGCAATGCAGTCATGGACTGTACGGCTGGTCCCGGCGAAGGTTCGAGTCCTCCCTCGGGCATGGGTGTGTGTGTTTGTCCTTAGGATAGTTTAGGTTATGTAGTGTGTAAGCTTAGGGACTGATGACCTTAGCAGTTAAGTCCCATAAGATTTCACACACATTTGAACATTTTGAACATTAGCTCTATAATCCATTGCTTAAGAGCTATAAGCACTTGGTGAGTAAAAGAGATGAGTTTCATTGTGTTTCATGCTCACAGTGATCATAGCTTTTTGGGTTTGCAGTTTAGAGCCCATGATTACTCGTCAATTTTTTCTTGGTTTGGTCCATACTAACCCGTCCTAAAATATGGAAAGCAAACAGTGTACAGCAGAGGGGACTTGTTTCATGGTATCGAAGGCGAAGAAGTGCTCATACCTTTTAACGGATGCAATTTGGAGCGCACATTTTTTTACTTCGAGTGATCGTTCCTGTTACATTCCCGAATACTGACGTTTCTTGCTGGGACGCATCAACATTGATGACTTATGAGATTCCAATGGGATACGCCCGAAATTACCTTTTCGTCTGAAGACTGCTGTCCTTTAAGAACTGTATGTCGGAAGCGTAAATGTGTCAGGGAAGCTAAGAAAACTGATTAATAAAATGAAAAGACTGATTCTAAATATAAGGGTCTTGTCTTCGTCAACTTCATTTACTTAAAAACCAAATAATAACAATAATGAATTTTATTTAATCATCGACTGGATTCTTCACGGTTACAGTCTGATGAAGAGAGACAACATTATAGCGCTTTACACTGTCTGCCGTTCATGTACACAGTATACTCTTCTCGAGTATTGATTGTAAGACGTTGCTAGCTGTTTTCTATTTCAAAGCGTTTCACTCACTGATGTAGTACCCTATTGTGTCGCTGAGTGTAAAATATTCCTCGAGTAAAAGCTCTCCGTTACTTACTCGATAAAAGCATCCTGAGATGAGAGGAAATATGAGTTCGTGCTCCAGTAAGTTTCTATTAGGGAGTGAATAAATAATTCATGCGTTCTCTAAGAACATCCACGACTAACTCACCGTTATAATTTCTCTTAGTTCCACACTGCTAGCGTTCCTCAGATTAGAATTTCAGATGCGTCTTTCTAGTTCTCTCGCTCCCACACTTCTGTTCCAGAAGCACGAAATCTAAAAGAAGAATTAGCAACGGGGAATAGTGCTACTTTTTGCTGGGATCGAGCTTCAAGACACGTAAATCCATTACAGTTGCCTGGCAGAAAATTCTCGTTTCTATAATGATTTTACTCACTAGCATTTCATCAGAAATAACAAACGAAAGGAAAATTATTCTGAGAATAAGATACAGCATAATGAAAAAACTGAACAAGACAGTTCTTTGATCCGTCGATATCAATCGTCGTGTAAAAACGGGTTGAAAAACAAATGTCCGAAACATTCTTATTATTTAAATTCATTATTTGTTTTTGTATCTTTGTATTCCTAATTATAGCTTCATGTTATCCAGATCTATTGGCGATTACCAAATTTGAATTGTGCTGTACTATCTGAAGATTTTTTTGTCTGATTTTTTTTCCTTACTACGACGTACAAAAAAGTGTACACACGGCAGAATGTCGTACAAGATTTTATTTTTGCACAATACTACGTTATTGTGTAGGGACACTCTCGCTTCTAGTAACAGTTCAGCTTCAGTCAGTTAATAGTTCAGTTTAGGCAATCAGGCATTGGGCTTGGTATTTTCATAATTACATACTCAGGCCTACTTCAGACCGCAGGAAGCTTTCAGTAAACACAATACAAAAAGCGCTTATGGCCGCCGACAAGTGTCCACTTGTATGTAACCAAGTAAAATGAATATTTCTTGTTTTCTGCTTAGATATACAGCTCCATTTTTTCGGCTTAACGCTAAAAATAGCAACGCCTGTTAGTGATCTCGAATGCACCTTCAATTAAAACACATCTTTCGGTGACACATAACGTTGAACAGTCTGCTAACTCGATGACAGAGCAATGCTCTAATCGGCTCGTGTAACATAAGAATAAGAGCTTTTCACCATATTGCCAATAAAAGTAAATAAAAGTGAAGAAATGTAGTAACTTAAACTTACTGCACATTTGGATGTGTCCAGTATTTCTACTTCCGTCGTCACATTGTCGAAAGTCACATTATGCCGGTACAGAAAATCTGAAAAGAAGAAACAAAAACTGCATTAATAATACACTCATTAAGGAGTTAAAAACATAGACTCCAATACATACCACAAGAACCAAGAGCAAACAAGCTGACTGAAGGACCAAGAACTAAGTGCTCGGATAAAGAAAGGTTGTAAGACAGGGATGAGAGTCTTTCACAGCTACTTTTTAGTCTCTACATCGAAGAAGCAATATCCCAAATTAAGGTTCGAGAGTGGGATTAAAATTCAGGGTTAGAGGATATCAATGAGTATATTCCTTAATGTTATCCTTACTGAAAGTGAACAAGATTAGAGGATCTGTTGAATTGAATGAACTGTCTACAGAGCACAGAAAGTGAATTGAAAGTAAACCAGAAAAAGACAAAAGTAATGAGAAGAAGAAGAAATGAGAAAAGCGAGAAACTTAACATCAAAATTGGTGGTCACGATGCGCACAATGTTAAGAAATTCTGCTATATTGGAAGCTAAATAGTCCACAACGGACGAACCAAGGGGGACATAAAAAGCAAGCTAGCATACACAAAGAGGGCATTACTAGCCAAGAAAAGTCGACTAGTATCAAACACAGGTCTTAATTTGAATAAGAATTTTTTAGAATGCACATTTGGAGCACAGTGAATCACATTAGTCACTCACGCACAGGGGGGAAAATCAAAAAAGAAGAGATTCGAAGCATTTGAGGTTTTGTGTTACAGAAGAAAGTTGAAAGTTAGGTTGACTGATGAAATAATAAATGAGGAGGTTCTCTGCAGAACCGACGAAGAACTTAATATATGGAAAACACTGAAACATTGACAAGAAGAAGGAACAGGATGATACGACATGCGTTAAGACATCAAAATCTCCATGGCACTAGAGAGAACTATAGAGGGTTAAAATTACAGATAAAGACAGATCTAGGACTACATCCAAGAAACAATTAAGAACTTAGCGTGCAAGTGCTACTCTGAGATGAGGAGGTTGGCGCAGGAGAGGAATTCGTGGCGAGGCACATCAGATAGCTGATGACTCAACAACTTACGACAAAATCATTTACAATTAAATGAATACCCTTAGATGCCTACAGGAGTTGATGTAAGTCAACGGGGACAGTTGAAAATGTGTGCCCCTACCGGGACTCGAACCCGGGATCTCCTGCTTACACGGCAGACGCTCTATCCATCTGAGCCTCCGAGGACACAATGATAGTGCGACTGCGGGGACTTATCTCTGGCAAGCCTCCCGTGAAACCCACGTTCGCAACTTATTGTCCCGCACTATATTCATAGTGCCCTTGCCCATCACACTCATTACTCACGGCTTTAATGCCGAATCCCGTAAGGGTTCGGGCACCGTTTGTGCATCCGCACGGAAGAAGATGGTCAAATGGCCGGTAGGCCTTAACTATATGTCCGAAAGAACAGATACCATCTTGCTATACAAAACCATTTATTTCATTTTAGTATGGAAGTTTTTCACCTTGTAGGCCCCATGTGATTATTCTATTGACTCAGCCTTTCTCTAAATGCGTCGGTCCTAGTGTATTTATTTATTTACGCATTTATTTTACCTAATCATGCATATTCAGCCTAATTTTCCTTTTTTGTTGAAACTTGTATCGTAACTAATACTGATAATCAAACTATTCATATTGTAAATGTGCCTGATGTTACATCGTGTGCAACAGTTGTGTTGTTTCGTGGGTCAGCGCCTATTTTAACAGCTGTACTCAAGAGCAGCAAATAACTTATCATCGACGTTTATAACTTGTCACGTTAAAACTAACGCAGAGGAAACGGCGTTATGTAGCTCTATTTCCCAGCAGATTAAGTAGACTGCCTTATATTATCTACTAGAACAGAGGAAAAAGCTAAAAATAGCAAAGCTTTATTTTTATCGTTGCTAGCTATTGAAATAGACGATCTATAATCGACTAACAATATCCTCCACCAGTTTCTTTATATGTTCAGATGTACTCGTAGAAACCAGTCGAGATACCGCAGTGGTTAAAACACCGATTCGCATTTGAGCACGATTCTCACTTTGCATGGAAGTCCAGGATCCGTTACAACCGTCGCAGGTTATTCCAGTTAAAATACTTGCTGTAACTTGTGCTGTGTTTCCCTTTATAATTAGTAAACTGGTTCCCCTAATTTCAGAAGAAGCTCTATTGTCACACGAACTCCCAGAATCATACAAGATCGAAAGGCATCATGAAAGTGAAGGTGGAGGGGAGGGGGGGAGAAAGGAAAGGGAAGGAACTGATTGATATCATCTGCACCGGGCCTTTGTCCAAAATCAGTGGCGACGGGTGAAAATGTGTGCCAGTACGGGACTCGAACCCGTAATCTGCTGCTTAGATGCCTCGTAGATCTTTCACAGAAAGAAAACAACAAAGAAGCGGGTGTGAACTATGGTACAACAAACGAATTCAAGGATGAATACTTCCAAAACGGAACGCAAGAGTCATAACATGTGGTACCGTGTAGAACAAATAGGAGGTACGTACGACTGGGTGTCCCTTCCTTATGCCTCGCTATTGCAAACGGTCGTTACTCCACGTTACAAACATAAATCTGAATACAGTGAACAAATGTAGCAGATCTTGACCTCGGACCGTTGACTGTTTCTATTTTGCTTCTTTTCCCACATTTCAGTACACCTTCTTCCTGTTTTAATGCTTGATTTGCTTTGAGTTTCTGACGGGCTGCGCACTGGGACTTCTTACGACTAAACATGAGGGTGGCTCGATGGAGAGTTTCCCCAGTAAGAAACGTTGTGGACCACTGTGTCAACACCTCGGGGCACGCGATGCTTACCCCTCTGCCCCTGACGATAAGCGGACAACTTTCATTAGGTCATGGACGAATTCACAAACGACAATTAAAATTAAGCACATCTTCAACTATTACTGTCTTTGTAAGTATTTTTGTTCGTTGCTTATCAGGAAAACTTCTCTCTTAAGACGCTCTTATCTTTAATTCACTTTATGGATCCGGCTGTTAGCCGCTAGTTGCATTTTATTATAAAAGACGTCTAAGAACCGCGGGCTGCACGAATACTCGATTAGTGAGTAGTTAAGTTTCATTACATTTATCGTTTTCCATGGATCCCTTGGAAAGGAGTCTCTGGGATGTGGGAAGAGTCAAAGTTTTTTTAATTTTTTTTTACTCAGAAACATGGATATTGTACAATTCTAATGCAGACAGAGTTATGACCCTTGTGAAGATATTCATCTATGAAGTAGAAGGAGGTGGTCAACAGGAAGTTCTTTAATTCACTCTGAAACCGATCTTCATCACTTACAAGACCTTTGATGTGCTCTGGTAAGTTATTGAATATATGAGTACCCATACATTTGACTCCTTTTTGTACTAATGTTAAGCTTTTATAGTCCTTATACTGATTGTTTTTGTTTCTGGTATTATAATCGTGTTTTGCACTATTTTTTGTAAAAAGAGACTTGTTGGAAATGACAAAGAACATCAATGAGCATATGTACTGAGAAGTAGTAGTTAGAATACTAAGTTTTTCAAAGAGGTCTCTGCATGATGATCTAGGACTGACACCATTCTAATGACTCGTTTCTGAATTTTGGAAATGTTCTCTTTGTGAGAGGAGTTTCCCAAAAAGATGATCCCATTATTGAATGGAAGTAGGCCGAATAAACTAACTTCTTCATTTTTAAATCATCTATTTCTGCTATAATGCGTACTGCAAATGTAGCTGAACCAAGGCGTTTCATTAAGTCTAAAGTGTGAGTTTTCCAATTTAGGTTGTGGTCAATTTGTAACCCTAAAAATTTGACGCTGTCTACAGCTTTAATTTGGCGACCACTGCTCTAAATACTAAACAGGTAACAGCTGCGGTACAGTTAAAGGATGCAGCCTCTTCACGGTTGCCTCAGCATTAGGTAACGTGGTGCGAAGATGGCACGCTCTGATAATGCCAACAGCTCTTACACTTACTTTCACCTTTCATGGGCGCGCCCTTGAAAAGCACTGTTCCTCTACGCTTGTGCGAAGTAACGTCTCTGCAGGCTGTAGCCTGGCATTATCCCGGGCAGTACTCATACTGTTTTATAGTTGTTGCTGTCTCCGAGACAGCTAGCCGTAAAGCGGGGACGTAAGAGCGATGCTGTCTTAATATCCCGACACACTAGCTTACTGTATAAGTGTAATTCGTGTAATTCGAGCTAATTATTGCAGAGCAAGGAAAAAAAAATCTGTATTTTTTTCAGTATCCAATGTACTTTAACCAGGTTGTGAAGTTTTCTAAGCTCGGGATAGAGCCTTCATTTGAATATTCCGCGTACCCACTTTTTGATTTCTTCAGATAATGATAAATTAAACCAGCTGCAGTCTGTTCTAGGAGTCTCGCCCCAGAGTTCAATTGCCGGCCGGTGTGGCCGAGCGGTTCTAGGCGCTTCAGTCTGGAACCGCGCGACCGCTACAGTCGCAGGTTCGAATCCTGCTCCGGGCATGGATGTGTGTGATGTCCTTAGGTTAGTTAGGTTTAAGTAGTTCTAAGTTCTAGGGGACTGATGTCCTCAGATGTTAAGTCCCATAGTGCTCAGAGCCATTTGAACCAGAGTTCAATTGCGCTATGACATATTAATAAGTCAGGATATAACATTTACACAGAGGTGACAAAAGTCATGGGATAGTGATATGTACTTATACTGATGGCTGTAATATCGGCACACAAAGTATAAAAGGGCGGTGCATTGGCAAAGCTGTGATTTGTATGGCCGCACGACTGAAATTAATAGATACTGAACGCGGAATGATAGCCGGAGCTAGACGTATGGGACAATTTGATTACAATCGAGAGCACCGGCTTTGGCGTAGAGATGTCAGTGCTAACAGACAAAAACACTGCGTGAAATAACCGCAGAAATCAACTTGGGACGGACGACGAAATCTGGCGTTACTGGGCTGTGGCAGCAGGCGACCGATCCGAGTGTGTTTGCTGGCAGCACCACATCGCCTGCAGCGCCTCTCTTGGACTCGTAACCGTATTGGTTGCACCCTAGATGATTGGAAAACCGTGGTCTGGTCACATGAGTCCATATTTCAACTGGTAAGAGTGTGACGCAGACCCTACGAGCTATGGACGCACCTTGTCAACAAGGCACTTTGCAAGCTGGTGTACGCTTCGTAATGGTGTGGGCTGTCTTTACGTGCAATGGACTGGACCTATTGAACCGATTATTGACGGGAAATGGTTGTGTTCATCTATTTTGAGACCATTTGCAGCCATACATGGACTTCACGGTCCCAAAAAACGACGCGTCACATTTATTGGTGGTTCGTTTGAGGATCTTCCTGGACAGTTCGAGCTGATTATTCAGCCAACCAGATCGCCCAGCAGGAATCCCATCGAACATTCAAATGGTTCAAATGGCTCTGAGCACTATGGAACTTAACATCTGAGGTCATCAGTCCTACTTAAACCCAACTAACCTAAGGACATCACACACATCCATGCCCGAAGCAGGATTCGAACCTTCGACCGTAGCAGCAGCGCAGTTCCGGACTGAAGAACCTAGAACCGCTCGGCCACAACGGCCAGCCATCGAACATTGACAGGACATAATCCTAGCGTCAGTTCGCGCACAAAATCATGCAGCAGCAACACTTTCGCAATTACGGTCCGCTATAGAGACAGCATGACTCATTATTCCTGCAGGGAGCGTTCGGCGACTTGTCGAGTCCATGCTACGTCGAGCTGCTGCACAACTCCGGGTCAAAGAAGGTCCGACACGATATTGGGACATCATAACAGAGGATAACTTTCGTCATCTTTGTGTAATTCACAAACACATTTTGCAATAGATGCTAACAGAGACAAAAGAAAAATGTGTTACAGGTCGCAACGACCTACTTCAGTATTAGCTCATCTTTAACTGCCTTTTGGCATTTCTAAACCATGCATTTACAGACATGCTTCTTTCCACCAGTTCAAGTGACCTGAGCTCACAAAAACCAAGTGTAAATACGCACTTCATAGCAAAATGGAGCTGTCTGATGGCTGTTGTTGTTGTGATGCAGCTTTCCATGCTACTCTATCCTATGCAAGCTTCTTCATCTCCCAGTACCTACTGCAAACTACATCCTTCTGAATCTGCTTAATGTAATCATCCCTTCGTCTCCCTCTACGAGTTTTATCCTTCACTCTGCTCCCCAGTACTAAATTGGTGATCCACTGATGCCTCAGAAAATGCCCTACCAACCGATTCCTTCTTCTAATCAAGTTGTGCCACAAATTTCTCTTCTCCCCAATTATATTCAATACCTCCTCATTAGTTTTGTTGACACTTAAATCTGTACTCGATGTTAACAATTTTTTCTTCAGAAACGCTTTCCTTACCATTGCCAGTCTACATTTTATATCCTCTGTCCTTCGCCCATCATCAGTTATTTTGCTCCCCAAATAGTAAAACGTCTTTACTACTTTAAGTGTCTCATTTCCTCATATAATCCCTCAACATCACCTGATTTAATTAGACTACATTCCATTATCCTCGTTTTGCTTCTGTTGACATTCATCTTATATCCTCATTTAAAGAGACTGTCCATTCTGTTCAACTGGACTTCCAGGTCCTTTTCTCCCTCTGACAGACTTATAATGTCATCGGCGAACCTCAAAGTTTTTATTTCTTCTCCGTGGATTTTAATTCCTTCTCCGACTTTTGTTTTTGATTCCTCTACTGCTTGCTCAATATACAGGTTGAACAACATCGGGAATAGGCTACAACCCTGTCTCCCTCCCTTCCCAACCACTGCTTCCCTTTCATGCCCCTCGACTCCTATAACTGCCATCTGGTTTGATGTATAGCACTGTTTTAATTTATATTAGATTGAAGAAAAAAAAAATTCCATTGCGTATTAATCGGTATGTTCAGTAATGTGGTAGCACCACCATACTTGATTCCAAAATAATTTATCCATTGTACCGGTTCTTGAGCTACGTGGCAGTGGATTATATTATATTATACCAATAATCTTCAGTATGTACTTCTTTAAAACATGGACAGCAAATTGGATGCTGAAGCAGCCTTCCTGCTCTACCAGCCGTTGTGATTGATGAACGTGAGGAGAGGGTTGTAGCGGCAAGGAATAGTGTACCTGCCATCCTACCTCAGTTCGATTCTATGCCCGGGAGTGGCTAGAGTCGTCGTTCTGACAAAAATGGCAGCTGTGTGTATTACATTTCGCGCCATGTTCATTCTTAAATCAAGTGGAAATTAAGTCTTTCTATTATATTGCAAATTCACAATAAATAAAATTTAGTTATTTGGTATCTTTCCTGGTGCTGTAATTTTGATGAAGAACGGTATACCTTCAATGAAATAAAGAGAGCTATTGGCCCAACGTGAATGCCATCTCTCTACAGTCATAATCTGAATTCATTCGGTCAGTTTTTTTCGTGCTTCGTACTTTCTACAAAGCTCGCAGATCCTCACTCGCTCTACCAACATCCAACATCATTTCGACAGCTCAACACGGACGGCGTAGCAGGTTAGAGGCTTGTCGGTCCAAACGACGCTCAGTTGTCCTTAGGTTGCGGCTATCTAAACGGCTCGCATTGGCTCGAGGCGATCATAATGGCAGAAAGCGCGTGCGTGAACTGCGGAATAACCAACAGCCTGGTAACTGCTTTGCAGCATCGGGCTAAACGTGACTACAGACACGACACACACACACACACACACACACACACACACACACACACACACACACACGAGAAATATTACTTGTCAGAGACATCACAAAACTAAGTAAAACAAGATACAGTAACAAACAAGAGTGAATAAGATGGTCGAAAAGCGTCTAAGGAGTTCGTAAACTTTTCTCACAATAATATGTAGTACTACACTCGTAGTGTAGCTTATAGTGCGGTTCTTGCGACACCTTGTTGACTTGTGAGTCTATACCACTGTTGTCACCCGATTTTACGATGCACAGCAAGTGCCAAGTCAGATGGTTCCCCACCATAAAATTCATCGATTACGAGTGACAACACGCTAGCGGCTTTGTATTTATTTTACACCTTACGATATCCATTTCTTTATATAAAAAACACGTGTTCGATACCCAGTCAGTCCTAAGATTTTTGACATTTATCACTTCTGTTAATGTAAAAACTTCCAAGTTACGCCGTGCTTCACAGTCCCCGTTATAGGTTCGCCTGCTAAGCATATTGGTAAAGTCAGAGGAAGGAAACAGAAAACCACCCTCAATAGGACCATGCCTAGGAAAGCACTACAGTGTTCAAACTAACTTGATGACAGCTTTAACCTTTTACCATGAGCTAAATAAATCCTTCTTCTTTTAATGAATAGCTCCATTGGTTTCCACCAGAAGCGCAACACAGAAAATTGTATTTATCATATACATCTACATGTCAACCCTACATTTCACGCCTAGGAGAGAGTTCTTCGAACGACTCTCACCACATTTCTCTACCGTTCTACTCCCAAACAGTGCGCAGGAAAATCGAAAAATAAAATCTATCCGTGTGAGCTCTGATTTATTTTGTTATGATGATCATTTTTCCCTGCGTAGGAGGGCGTCAACAGAATATTTTCGCATTCGAAGGAGAAAGTCCTTGATTGAGATTTCGTGATATAATCTCCTTTCAGCGAAAAACGACTTTCTTTCAAAGATCCATGACACTGACTCTTTCTCTCTTTCTCTTTCTCTTTCTCTCCCTCTTCTCTCTCTCTCTCTCTTTCCTACTTCACTACAGTAATAGCCGAGCTGCCCCTTCTCTGAACTTTTTCGATGTCCTCCGCCAAAACCTCTCAGGTAAGGATCCCATACCGCACAGCGGTACTCTAACAGATAACAGAGGACTGACAGGTGTAATGTAGCGATCTCTTCAGTGGCTTCGTTACATCATCTAAGTGCTCCACCAAAAAAAATGCAGTCTTTTGTTCGTCTTACTCACAACATTATTAACATCATTTATAAGACCGTTCACATTTAAGTTGTTCTTATTTGTATTCACTAACTCTCTAGTTGAAATGACAGCCTTCAGATTTCTGTGATTAATCGTGTAGCCTCCTTTTAGTACTCATGCTGATGACCCCACATTTTTTCATAATTTAGGGTCAATTACCAGTTTCCACACAGTAACGATATCTTGTCTAATTCATTTTGTAATAGGCGGTAAATGACGGCATCATCTGCAAACCATCTAGGACGGCTTCTCAGATTATCTCGTAAACCATATACTAGATAAAACGAAAACAGGAGAAGCCCTGAAATACTTCCTTGGGTAACGCGAGATATCATTTTTTACTCGATGACTTTTCGTCAATTACTACGAAGTATGGCCTTTCTGCTATAAAATTACGAAACCATACGCACAACTGAGACGATACTCCTTTGGCATGCAGATTGATTGTAAGTCACTTGTGACCATTCTGGAAAGCTAGAGATATGGAATCAGCCTGACATTTGCTGTCGATAACACTCATTACATAACGAAAATGAAGGGGTGACCGTGTTCCACAGGAGCAACATTTGCCGAATCCCTGCTGGCCGTGTGTCAAGAGACCCTTTTCTTCAATGTAATTCAAAATGTTCGAACAAATACTTTCCAAAATCGTGCTGCAAATCGACATCCGTAATGTGGGTCTATAAATTTGTAGATTACTCCTATTTCTATTTTTATGTATTGGTGTGACCAGTTCAACTTTCCTGTCTTCAGGCGTTTATCTTTCACCGAAAGTGCGGTTGTATACGATTCCTAAGTATGGAGCTATTGTATCAGCATATATTAGAAGGAACCTGATTGGTATACAGTCTGGAGCAGAAGACTTGCCTATATTGATTTGAGTTGCTTCGCTACTCCGAGAATATCTACTTCCAAGCTGGTCACGTTGGCAGCTTTTCGTGATTCGAATACCAGAATATTTACTTCGTCTTCTTTTGTGATGGAAGTTCGGAAAATCATATTTAGTAACTCCGCTTTGGTGGCACGTTCATGAAGGACACACGGTACTTGTCGGCAGCTCGTGGTCGTGCGGTAGCGTTCTCGCTTCCCGCTCCCGGGGTCGATTCCCGGCGGGGTCAGAGTTTTTCTCTGCCTCGTGATGACTGAGTGTTGTGTGATGTCCTTAGGTTAGTTAGGTTTAAGTAGTTCTAAGTTCTAGGGGACTGATGACCATAGATGTTAAGTCCCATAGTGCTCAGAGCCATTTGAACTACACGGCACTTGTTCGTGCTGTTACTGTTTCGATTGATGACGACAATGAATAATTATGAAGTGTGATGATGTGCTGTGCTGATGCTACTGCGCTACACAACGAAGATAAATGGCACTACTGGATGCCGTAAAATTTCAACATTATTACATGACCACACTCAGTGGAACAATATGGTGCGGTTTTAGAACTTAGGTCCTGGAGCAAAATCGAGTGATTAGGAACAAAATGCCACCAACTACCCTCGCCTTGTCATTCAGTATGTTGCCGGCCGCTTTGGCCGAGCGGCTCTAGGCGCTTCAGTCAGGAACCGCGCTGCTGCCTCGGGCATGGATGTATGGGATGTCCTTAGGTTAGTCAGGTTTAAGTATTCATAAGTCTAGGGGACTGATGACCTCAGATGTTAAGTCCCATAGTGCTTAGGGCCATTTGAACCATCAGTACCGTTGGTGAATATACTGTCACCAACTAGCAGGCGTTTGCTATTTCAGTTCCGAAGACGGATGTACGTCTCCTACCATACTGCAATGTTAATTATCCACGCTGTTGCACGGTGAGCGGGCATTTCGACTTTGTGTGTGTGTGTGTGTGTGTGTGTGTGTGTGTGTGTGTATTTTCACGACCTAGCCAAAGGCTTGTAAGTAAGAGGTGCTAACGATTCGAGAAGGGTCGCTCTACCTCGTTTATGAACCGCGCTGTGCGTGTTTTGCGAGAGCACCGGCATGCGGCAAACTACCCGCGCTGCAGCCCATTTTTTATTTTACTTTTTTGTTTTGCTGCAGCGTAATTACGCTGGCCGGAAACTGCTGTTGCTGCTCCTGCTGCATGCTTCTAGGCGGAGGCCAGTCTTACTTCTTGGTACTCGCCCGCAGTCTAGCAGACTCCACACAAAACACGGGCACACATCAGAGCCACTTCCTCGTGGAAACCAGAACACTAATAGACGCGACGCAGCGCGTCCTAGTATCTAGTAACGCTTTTTTGGCAGAGGCTTAACAGCGTATGAGGCTCCATGTACAGTGACGTCGGATTATTACGTGGCTGGAAAGACTACATTTCGCCCAAGACCAGGTGCTTGTTTACAACTGTCTGCTCCCGGTACGTGTGTTTATCCAGTAGCCACGTAATATTCATATTCAGTTGTATATAACTGCCCTTATAATACTGGGTATGAAATATTTATAGATAAAAGTTAGAGACAAAATATTTGTATTATTGTGGAAGCAAAAATTTTGATAACTGATAGTACATAAATTTTTCAACCCTTAGTGGAGTCATATATTTGTATATATTATTCCATTTGCGTAAAGGCGATAACTTCTCATATTGCAATTAGCTGTTTCAAACCAATGAACAGTAAGTGAAGTCTAAGATTTCTCATAGTTTCACTAAATTTACGAAGTTGTGATTACTCTGGTTTCGCTTGTCGATATGGTATCATGTGTCGATATCGGCCCTAGGGGTATCAAGGTTGGTAATAGAATGACAGGTTTCCATTAGACACCAACAGTGGTCGCGCGGTGTCTAGCGGACCCAATGGTGCGCACCTGCTGTGTCACGCCCCCCTTGTGGCTCCTAGAGAGCCTGTATAGGGAGAGAGTGGCCAACCGGACGATACGGCGGCCATTTTTCTGCCAAACTGCGTGCGGGACTTTTGAATGGCCAGTAGTGGATTACCGGAGTACACACTCGCCGAATCAAAAGCACAAGACAATATGGCGAAATCATTCGTTAAATGCCTTTCTTTACAGCTACAATATACTCATAGTAGCCTACAGCACAGGAAAATTTGATACAGTGGCTGTAAAAATTATTCGTTTCTTGCATTTTTCTCCTTTAAAGTTCGTTTACTAGACATACTGCAATGAAAGTAACGTAAATAATAACAAAAAAATACGAATAATGTTTCAGCAACCACGACAACTGCGGAAAACGTGCCTACAACTTGCCTGCGTCAACAGTCAGGCAATAATACTGAAACAAAAATAATGCCTAGTGTTCTGATTCGGAACGAAATAAAGTTTGACGCTATAAGCGGCGAATGAGCATGGCACAACAATTACAGGAACTTTCCGTTTACAGCAAGGACTGTCAGATATTGGCTTCAGAAAAGCTTGTGATGCTACCAGTATGCACGCAAACGCTAATTACGTACTAAAAACGATGTACAACTAAATCTAACATGCATGCACAACGCGTAACAAGTCTCTCAATAATTCGAATACCTTTTAATCGTTTCCAAAAGTCCTCTGAACTTCAATTCAACTCAAAAGCACGGCGAACTTAGGAAGCGCGAGAGACGTTTGGCAGAAAAATGGCGCCAAAGCTAATCAACCAATCACGGGCAACTTCACCTATGGCCACTCTCCCTGTATACAGGCTCTCTAGTGGCTCCTTACCACTGCCGCTGCAATTTGGGACTGCCGGTGGCAGCAGCTCAGCCCCTTGCGCTCTGAGCACTTTGCCACATAACGCTTACACAGACACCGTCCACTTGCGGCTCCAATATCATAGTTCGTATTTAGTACAGCGAGTCTCTTCCTTGTGGATATTGATGGGTTTGTTTCTTGCTGCATTGTTTGTAATGAGTCTTCGTTCACCTGGAGAAGTACAAGTTTAGTGAATCTTCTGTTTGTTGTATTAATTTGTTAGCTAGTCGTTCCTCTTTCGGTCCAGGTCCCCTACGGCAACTGTTTCCGCATCACTCTGAGCCCACCTTCCCTTACTGTTGTTTACGAAGTTGTAGACAGCAATTACTATCCTAATTGCCATAAAATATCTAGGCGTAACTATCCAGAGCGACCTTAAGTGGAATGACCATATAAAATAGATAGGAAACCAGACTCAGATTCACAGGAAGAATCTTACGAAAATGTAACTCATCCACGAAAGAAGTGGCTTATAAGGCGCTTGGTCATCCGATTCTTGAGTATTGTTCATCTATCTGGAATCTCTAGAGGAGATAGAGAATATCCAACGAAGAGCAGCGCGTCTCGTCACGGGATCGTTTAGCTGGCGAGAGAGCGTTACAGAGATACTAAACTAACTCCACTGGCAGACGTTACAAGAGAGGAGATGTACATCACGGAGAGATTTACTGTTGAAATTTCGGGACAACACTTTTCAGGAGTAGTCAGACAACATATTACTCCCCCCCCCCCCCTCCTCCCACATACATCTCGCGTATTGACCACGAGGAGAAAATTCGAGAAATTAGAGCCAATACAGAGGCTTACCGACAATCATTCTTCCCACGCGCTTTTCGTGGGTGGAGCAGAGTTGGAGGGATCAGACGGTGGTACCAAAAGTACCCTCCGCCACACACTATTAGGTGGCTTGCGAAGTGTAACGTAGATGTTGATGTAATTTGCTCTCAATACCGAACTACCCGTTGTCACTATGACATTAAGCCTTATCATAAAACGAAATCTTAAAATGTAAGCGGAAGCAGAACGTGGACAATAGAAAGTAAGGACAAGAAGAATATAAACGTTTTTATAACGTGACCTTGCAGGAGACCTACAGGAGAACGATGAAGATTAGATGAGTATGTCAGATAGATAATTAGGAAGTACTGAACAGAAATGGGTGAACTACAAATTATTGTACCACTTTACTTGAAGAAGGGAACGGTCCGTATGACACTACATTAGGTATCAACGAATGGATAATTTGGTAATGGATGGAAGTGTAGGACGAGGCCGAGGCTTGGTGATAGTTAGCAGGTTCAGATGGATGTAGATTGCAGTAGTAATGCGGAGCTGAAGAAGCTTGCACAGGATAAGCGTGGAGAGCTGTATCACACCAATCGTCGGACAGAAAGCTATTCCAGCAACACAATTTTAGCTCTCTGTGGGGAAATGTTATCTATGTGAAATTATTATAGTGTATTGTTATTACGTAGCCTTGATGAACGCAACGTTGACAGACCAGCAGCGAGCATAAAAGAAAGACACGCAGATGAAAATGACCTTTGTCTACGAAAGGAGGCGATTTTTTTCTTTCCTTTATCCTTCTACAAATGATCCAGTAATGGAATTTCCTAAATACATGGCCTGACAAAAGAAAGAGAAGGATCTAACAGGAGGAAACTATTTGAAGCTTCACAGTTATGTCGCAAGTGTACTTTTCTGTGCTTATAATACAACTCAAGTTGGTGATGTTTCCTTTTAAGAATAGCCATGTAAAACATGCCTTCTGTCTGATGATGATGGTTGCGTAGTGCATGAAATGAGATAAAATTTCTTGACTGATTGTAGGAGCTTGTGTTCGGATTCCACAGCGGCCGAAGATAACCGAAGGTAGATGTAACGAAACACTTTTACATTCTTGCTGTAGATGCTAGGAAAGATGCCTGTTTCTCGATACACGGAGAGGACTTAATTACCTGGCGTCAGAGAACGTTGATCCTGCAGGCGGAAGTCGTAAAGTAATAGCCACGTCGTGTTGTGTGGCGGCGCGGAACTGGTTTCCGCAGCCGGCGGCGAACACGCCCGGGCAGACGGACAATTCACCCGTGTCCCGACTGCCGACAGGTTGTTCTCGCGGCGTGTCTGCGCGACTGAGCGGAATGCGACGTGACGGCGTTTACGACCATTCCCATGTCAGCGTTTTATGATTTATTGTTCGGAGGGATGTCGCTGTTACCGCTTAACGTGAAAACGGTACAAATTTGACACATCAACAGCAAAACTAGAAACTATGTGCTTCACTGTTGGGCACTACGTATTTTCGCACACAAAACCTACTGTATCACATTGCCAGCGACGTAATAATTCCTCATTCCTCCCCTCTCCCCACCATTAGTAGTTATTGTTTTGTAAAATGTACAGTACAGCCGCTACGTCGCCTAAAACTGATTTGTTTTTCACTGAATGTGAAGTACTTAAGCCGGCCGGTGTGGCCGAGCGGTTCTAGGCACTACAGCTGGAACCGCGCAACCGCTACGGACGCAGGTTCGAATCCTGCCTCGGGCATGGATGTGTATGATGTCCTTAGGTTAGTTAGGTTTAAGTAGTTCTAAGTTCTAGGGGACTCATGACCTCAGATGTTAAGTCCCATATTGCTCAGAGCCATTTGAGCCATTTGAAGTACTTATTTCATCCTAGTAGAGTGACCACTTCAAAAGAAGTACGAAAAAATCGAGCACGCGAAGCCGATTTCTGGACATAAATTGACTAGGGTGTATGTTTCCTTTATATATTCTGCTTTACTTGGGATGAAGAATTAACGTTAGGATATAAACATCATGTTGTCGTTGGTGTCATTAGTCACCGAGGACGGTCTTCCAATGAAAATTACTTGTTAGGTGACATTTGCCACGTACCACTGCAGTGTTGCAACAACAGGTGACAAATGCCTCTCGATTATCGGTCTCTGGAACAGGGGACCGACTAACTCTTGAACTTTTCCCATTGAATGGATTATTCCATCACTTTTTCATCAAGCATTCGGAACTCCTCGGCAAAGTTCCTACATCTTCATTTCCTTTCACCAAGCAGTCTGTGGTAAGATGCACCAGAGGTAGAAACTAACGGCATAACGAATCAGAATGCGTGATTAAGCTGATTGGTTGTTCCTATTGTAGCTGTCTCGTAAACTACTAGCTATCAATCACATTTTTGCTCTAGTCCAGCCAGAGAGGTCATCTGTTATGACTGCGTCAGCTGCTTCATTGATACCTTGTGTTGGCACTATGACGGAAACTTTGACCCTGACATTAAGGCCTCTGACTGGTGAGGCCAATTTCTAAGCAGTGAATTGTCACCTAACTCGTAACTAATACTTTTAATCAGACTATATTTTATTTCTACGTTGATGAGGATGGCAAGCAGAATTTATTTTAATTTTAAGAAGGAAATATCCAGCCCCCCCCCTGCCCCCTCCCCCCCTTCCTTTCCTTCTCAAATTCAAATATCCTGACTTATCTGTTTCACCTTACTACTAATTCGATATCAAATGTTAAAAAAAAGTGGCAAATGTGCAGGCTTAAAGATCTCCAAAAAAACACGATTCCATTGGAACACCACAATGAATGTCGTCTGACGTCACTGCCTTTTCCATCGCTATCTTGCTATCGCATTATGTACTATACGATATAGAGCCCACTATATAGTAGTACGTATGGCTTACCTGCATCTGACCGAACCATGAACTGAAATTACTCACTGCTACCAATAGATAATTGCTCAAAGTGGTCTGTGGTGAGTAATGGAACACTGCTGATTTCAATTCAACTCAATTTTTTCCCACTAATTTTTGACCTCTTATGTGGAAACACTAAAAAAGTCGTAAACATTTAATATTCGTAGTGATACACAATGTTTTATATTTATATAGTTATAAAGTATGTTAACAGCAACCGCTGTTAGTACTAAAGTAGAAATAAAACAGAGTATTGAAAATGCAATCTTGTAAAAAATAACATAAAAGGAATTAACTCAACTTCTAAGTGAATACTTTCTAGCTTATATTACTACGTACGTTACTGACAGCTTCTGAAGAACTGGAGCTATACCTACTCCTAGACCTATTGTTGCTGCACTGTTCCACATTTCACAAACTGTTTATGTGCTTGCCTCGGCAATCCTCTAGTCTGTGCATACCCGTGTGTGTGGCCATTGCATAAAAGGGTGTAACAGAACTGTTGTGACGAATTTCGAGGGACTGTAGAGGGTGTCTTGAGAAACAAATCGATAGGAACCAGTGTGCAAAAACTTCATCCAACAACATTACAGAGCGTCGAAGTTACAGAGGTCGGCGCATGCCACTACGCCACCCCTTCGGCAGCAAACGTGACTTGGTACACTGAGGATCCATAGGTGAAACGTCTCGCAACTTTGTTCGTTATTCAGTGGCCGCGACTGATTCACTGGCGAGTGGAGAAGACGTAGCTTGCTCCTGCGCAGAAAGGCCTTGCCTTCTATGAGAGTGATGTTCTGTTGGCTTGGTGGATGATGGCTTTGGACACGGGTTCCTCGTGGAGCAATATGAAATCTCCAATGTTCACCAATAGACAGGAGAATCTGTCGCGATCACTGAAAAATAAAATTAAGAAACGTTACGTATATACTGTTCCTGTCATTCTCTATAATGGAAGAAACACTTCTTGTGATCTGTTGACGTTACTTTGATTGGTTGATTTGGGAGAAGTGGCCAAACAGCGATGTCATCGGTCCCATCGAATTTGGGAAGGATGTGGCAGAAAGTCGGCCGTTCCCTTTTAAAGGAACCACCCGGCATTTACCTGAAACGATTTTGGAAAATCACAGAAAACCTAAATGAGGCTGGCCGGACACGGGTTTGAGCAGTCGGCCTCCCGAATGCGAGTCCATGTGCTAACCACTACGCCACCTCGTTCGGTTACTTTGATATTCTGAGCGGCAACTTAATCTTATAGATTGAAAACTAAGCAGTCGATTTCAGAGGACCAAACAGTTGCGCCAGTTGGATCATCGGAATCTTGCCCTTACCAGCGCTTGTAATCGAAACGAGAGATGCTGTCTATTAATCGGAATATTGTTTCTAAAGCGGTAAAATTACAGAATTGTCGTCGGTTTTGGCTGTCTGCACGCGACTGTGGACTCAAGATTCCATACGGTACAAGACTTCATGTGCCTTGTCGTTTCTGTTCAATCTCGTAGTAATCGCGATCAATGTGGTATCAACAGCATTGCTCCTAAGACTACTGGTTTTCGCTTGGATATTGAATGTCATCTGGTACGTTTTGATCCCAAAGGCTGATATGTACTGTAATATCCATTTATATAGGCGGGGTCTCACATGAGTAAACGTGCCACGAATGGCCTCTTGTAGCGACGTAAATATATGAAGTTCACCGATACATCTCACTACCCCACAGGTGCCCTTCGGATCAAGTTCTCTCTGTGCAAGTATCCCACATCATACCCAAGATGGATTTGCAAATACTGTTAATGAGATTCCCACCAGCGCATCCAGTATCCTTCGCTGCAGGTTGTGTAAAGATGACCTTGAAACAGGGATACTGATGCTGGTAATACACCATCTCAGGAACAAAGTATCGTCAAATCCGATTCAAAATAAAACTGAGAAAAATAAAACTGAGTCCTACGAGATAATCGCCGTTTGGTGTCACACAATGTACAAGTGTAGCCTTTAACTGTTACTTCTTGGCAGATTAAAGCTGTGTGCCGGACCGAGACTCGAACTCGGGACCATTGCCTTTCGTGGGCAAGTGCTCTACCAACTGAGCTACCCAAGCACGACTCACACCCCGTCCTCACAGCTTTACTTCTGCCAGTATCTCGTCTCCTACCTTCCAAACTTTACAGAAGCTCTCCTGCGAATCTAGCAGAACTAGCACTCCTGAAAGAAAGGATATTGCGGAGACATGGCTTAGCCACAGCCTGGGGGATGTTTCCAGAATGAGATTTTCACTCTGCAGCGGAGTGTGCGCTGATATGGGTAGCTCAACTGGTTGAGCACTTGCCCGCGAAAGGCAAAGGTCCCGAGTTCGAGTTTCGGTCGGGCACACAGTTTTAATCTGTGAGGAAGTTTCATATCAGCGCACACTCCGCTGCAGAGTGAAAATCTCATTCTGGAAACATCCCCCAGGCTGTGGCTAAGCCATGTCTCCGCAATATCCTTTCTTTCAGGAGTGCTAGTTCTGCAGGGTTCGCAGGAGAGCTTCTGTAAAGTTTGGAAGGTACTCGCGAAGTACTGGCAGAAGTAAAGCTGTGAGGACGGGGCGTGAGTCGTGCTTGGGTAGCTCAACTGGTAGAGCACTTGCTCGCGAAAGGCAAAGGTCCCGAGTTCGAGTCTCGGTCGGGCACACAGTTTTAATCTGCCAGGAAGTTTCATATCAGCACACACTCCGCTGCAGAGTGAAAATCTCATTCTTTAAATGTTACCCGGGTGAAAAGCAACAGCCCCTGTACAATTGAACAACATTTCACGGCCTTGTAATATAACATTGTGACCAACAGAATTGAAGTGCTTCTTGGGTCTATCGATTTCATAGAACAAACTTCGTATGCGAGAGAAATTAGGCGTTAACCAGGGAAGTGTGATGGCATAATCAACTGACGTTTCTCATTTGGTAATATTACATTCGTCAAAGGTCTTGGTAGGCAAGATAATCTTTACGCAGTAACCGATTGGCTTCGGTACCCTTGCACTGCTCGTTGGATGCAACAACGAGAGCAAAGGTGACTCTAGTGAAATAAATACCGATAGACGACAATAACGCGGTTTATTGAAAGGTCTCGCAGTCCTTCAGCCTGTCAGATATGACAACGCCTGTCTGGCATCTGGAGTAATACATACGGCCATAACGCCTCATGCATTTTACAAGAGGCAGGCACACAGCCAACGTGTTGGCGACCAAACCGATCAGTTGTTCCGCTGGCACCCACGCCCTCAGCCAACAGCCAGTATATCACAGCGCAAATGGCAGTCTGACTGGGACGTGAATCACGTCGCTGCAGCATTTACTCATTAACGCTACGTGATAAAGTCTACAACGATAAACAAGCACTTTCAATTTCGTGTATATGTATGCTAATTAAGAAAGTAGATGCTATCAGCTGTCTGACTTAGCTTTACCACTTAGTAGACAGGGCGCTTTTGTACGTTGACGTTTACATGCGCTGTCGAAAGATGGTCTGCAGGATACTTCGTTTCAAAACATTACTGGTGCTGAGAAAATATAAGCTTACACATCGCAAGCTTTAAAGCTGTATGTACTAGCGTATAGAAACACTTTTCAGTTCGGTGCTGTGCAGCAAATCTTCTCTGTGAACTGTCGTTTTAATAGATGAATTGTTTATTTACTTGCTGCAAGAACTTTACAGTGAGCCGGCCAGGGACTATGGCGGGCGATAAATTCTATTAATGACGCACGTAACAATCAAAGTATCAACAATAAAATCATTTACAATTACTGCATTTGATGACATTTCATGTATACAATACAATGTGGTATGAAACTTCAGTCTTGATATAAGAAATTACAAATCTACTTGCGATATGTGGCCTATTAATAGTTAATCGAAGCGCTATGAGCTATTCGAAAAATCGCAGAAATCTAAATAAAAATTAAGAGAAAAGATAGAGTAATAATTAGGAACACATAATTATATCTACATTTACATCTCGAAGTACGTACTCCACAAGCACAGTATGGTGCACGGCGCAGAGTACGTTGCAGTGCCAGTATAATTATTATTACTGCAACTACTGCCACCACCGAAAGGTAGAATGAATCTGTTCAGTATAGACACACAGCAGCTCGTCAATTTATAGTCATAACTTGTAAGAACTAACTGATGAAATTACGCTAAGGCTTTCGTAGTGCAGTTTCATGAAATGGCCGATACTTTTGGAACAAAGAGTTTTTGTTTGCAGGTCTCTCTCTTTTTTTAATGTTCCTCATACACTAACTCCACATATTATGGAAGTAAACTAATTGAAAACGAAGAAACGATGAACCCCGCATTCTATCAGTGCTATCGACCATAGGCGATTGCAGTATATGGACACAGATTAGTGAGCTTGGTCAGAAAGCAGATAACTATTTTGTTCTCCCGTGAGAGAGTAATCTGTCAGTGTTACTATTTCCTCCATGAGAAGCAATGAGAAGCACCATTGACAAGATATTTCTCCTGCTCTTAGACCACGCTAATCTGGTGCTCTGTCTGTTACAGTTTCAGTTACATATTTTGCTTGAACTGTCGTGTAAGGACTAAACTAGACATGTATCTTGACAAATCTTGCACTTTTACCATGTATAAAGAAAGGCATCACACTTTTCTAATAGGCAAGATTCCTATGCTACAGCACAATTTCTAGGTAGACAATAAAACATCTCTTTCTCAAAAATTATCTTAAAATTATGTACGCGGTCGACAGGCTGACGACGGACACGACAAACGGGTTAGTAGCAATACGGTTATTCGGTTATTAGTCATTGGAATGACACAAAACATCGTGTCTGGTATACACAACTAACAATCACTATTTCGCAGGTCATTTGCACATGGAATGCAATCTAGAGTTACCATGTTAATGCAGGGAAGCGTAAAACGTTATACAAAATAAGGAGGGCTTAGAAAACTTCCTCACTTGACTCCGAACACTTAAAAGAAGCAATAATTTTAATTCATGTTACTTTTCAACAAAGCAGCAGTTCATTAAAAATATATATGGAGATCAACAATCTAGTACAGGCACTGGACAAACGGGATATTAATATGCGCCAACAGCAGTTAATTTTGCAAAAAAATATTATTCCAGAATTTTGTGGCTCTAAAATAGGTCCAATTACAATTCAGTTCTTACTGAGCCCTTTTCATACAACTGTTAAAGTAGCTCGCTAATCACCTTCCACGTCCTGCCGTCACGTCGTCCGTTTCCAGTTCTGTTTTAGATTTTGTTCTAGAAACGAATGCTCATGCAGTACCTAGTCCTCATCTACAAATTCGGAATTTAAACTGGGCTTTTTGCGTAAGGAACATTTCACGCACAACGTCCCTTCGCGTTATCTACATCCCGACGTCTCTTCATGCCGACGGCACTCCAGCAGGTCTCTAACTACTGTCTTCCTTCGCGAAAGTATAATCTTTGGTCTACGAAGTTACCATGGCCATCACGTATAACTCTGCCACTGTTTGCAAATTACGGTTGCAGTGCTCTTTTTTTGACACAAATATGTTGCTACAAGAAAAGAAATTACTTTTATTACAACTTTCATATATGGAAATGAGCGCTGTATAGTTACGTGTGAAGAATGACGAGCCGAGCTGCTCGTGTGGGAAGATGACGTGTGCCTCACAGGGAGTCGGTGGATCTGAACGTTATGGCTGCTCACTGATCACTGTGATTCAGTAATGTGTTATGGTCGATAAATAAATGATGCCTCAAACTTCACTGAGGTGACAAGTCATGGAATAGTGATACAGATGGCGGTAATATCTCGTACACAAGGTATAAAAGGGCAGTGTACAGGCGGAGCTGTCAGTTGTACTTATGTGATTTATGTGAAGAGGTTTCTGATGTGAGTATGGCCGCTGGACGGGAATTAATAGAGTTTCAACCCGAAATGGTAATTGCAGCTAGGCACATGGGGCATTCCATTTCGGAAATTGTTAGGGAATTAAATATTACGAGCTCCACAGTGTCAAGAGTGTGCCGAAAATACTAAATTTCCGGCATTACCTCTCAAAACGGACAACGCAGTGGTCGACGGTCTTTAACGACCGACAGCAGTGGCGTTTACGTAGAGTTGTCAGTGCTAACAGACAAGCAACACTGCTTGAAGGAACCGCATAAATCAATCTGGGACGTAGGACGAACGTATCAGATAGGACAGTGTGGCCGAGCGGTTCTGGCGCTACAGTCTGGAACCGCGCGACCGCTACGGTCGCAGTTTCGAATCCTGCCTCGGGCATGGATGTGTGTCTCGTCCTTAGGTTAGTTAGGTTTAAGTAGTTCTAAGTTCTAGGGGACTTATGACCTCAGCAGTTGAGTCCCATAGTGCTCAGAGCCATTTGAACCATTTTTGAAGTTTGCCGTTAATGGACCATGGCAGCAGACGACCGACACGAGTGTCTTTGCTAACAACACGACGCCGCCTGCAGCGCTTCTCCTGGGCTCGTGACCATATTGGTTGGATCCTAGACGACTGCAGAAGAGTGGCCAGGTCAGATGAGTCCCTATTTCAATTGGTAAGAACTGATGACAGTGTGCGAGTGTGGCGCGGATACCACGAAGAAATGTACCCAAGGTGTCAATAAGGCACTGGATGGCGAAGTTGGTCCTGACGACCCTATCATTGACTGTAAATGGTTATATTCGGCTGGTTTGAGACCATTTGCAGCCCAACAACTATGGAAATGACGATGCGCCACGACATCGGGCCACAATTGTTCGCAATTGGTGTAAATGACATTCTAGACAATTCGATCGAATGGCTTGGGCACCCCATATCACCCAACATGAATCCCATCGAATATTTGTGGGACATAATCGAGAGATCAGTTTCTGCATAAAATCCTGCACCGGCAACAATTTCGGAATTGTGGACGGCTATAGAGGCCTTCTGCATGGGACTTCCAACGACTTGAATCAATCCCACGTCGAGTTGCTGCACTACACCGGTAAAAAGGGGTTATCCCGTGACTGTTGCCGGCCGCTGTGGCCGAGCGGTTCTAGGCGCTTCAGTCTGGAACTGCGCTGCTGCTACAGTCGCCGGTTCAAATCCTGCCTCGGGCATGGATGTGTGTGATGTCCGTAAAGTTAGTTAGGTTCAAGTAATTTTAAGTCTAGGGGACTGATGACCTCAGATGCTAAGTCCCATAGTGCTCAGAGCCATTTGAACCATGACTTTTGTGACCTCAGTGTATATAAGGAAACGTTCATTTAGTTACTTCAAATTTGATATCTCTTGTGTATGTTTGCGAAGTTTCAAACAATTCAGACACATGGTAGAGCCATGTAGAACCGTAAGAATTACGTCTACGCAAGACACTTGTTACAGGCAACATGCTGTAATTAATTTCTTGATTGCGGAATAAGAAATTGTGGTGAACATTCACAAACTTTCGTGTGCAGTGTGTGGTAACGGTGCAGTTGATGGATTCCTATTGGACGACGACTAAAAAGAGTGAAAGTGTCAGGAAGCGCAGAAGCTGAATCTAATGCTCGGCCACGCTCGAGACGTTCCGTCACAGCCGCTGCGCCGCGCGGAGTGGCAGCGTGATCAGAGGCGCCATGTCACTAATCGTGAGGCCCCTCACGCCGGAGGTTCGAGTCCTCTCTCGGGCATGGATGTGACTGTTGTCTTTAGCGTTATGTAGGTTTAAATAGTGTGTAAGTCTAGGGACCGATGACCTCAGCAGTTTGGTCCCTTAAGAATTCACACACATTTGAACATTTTAACAGCCGCTGCGGCCTGTTTTGTAAACAGCGCGATGCCATTATTCGTGCAGACCGGCGCATCACTAATCGACAGTTGGTTCTACTGCTACCGCTCATTACTGGAAGTGCGCATGGAATGATTGAGACTCTTGGACACACAATAAGTGCGCTCAAGACGGCTTGCACGAGTGCTCACAACAGGCCACAAGATTAAGAGAAAAGCCATTTTATCTGAACTGTAGAAGCAGTTTGAGGGCAGGCACGGATCGTAACAGCTGACGAATGCCGGGTGCATGACTTTGAACTGGAAACAAAGAAGCAGCCACTGGAATGGCAACAGCAACGGTCACCTGAAAGAAGATATTCAAGGCAGATCCCTCTGCTGCTAAAGTCATGACAGTAGTCTTTTGGGGTAGTGATGGTGGAATTTTCATGGATTTATTGCAAAAATGATCATTCATTAACTTAGAGGCATATGTAAGGATTTATAACTGTTCCCGGCAAAAACCTGAGAAAAAAATTACTCCAACAAGTCAGTCCAAGCTCACACATGCCTAAGAAACCGTGAATACATCGCCAAACTGACGTCGTCTAAGTCTGTAATCCGAAAGCTAAATTAAAGTGTGTGGTGGAGCGTGCTTTATGTACGAGCATCACTTCCCCTTGCCCATGTCCCAGTTGCGTATGTTCAGAGAACTCTTGTTGGTAAGCTCCGTGTGGGCTCAAATCTTTCTTATTTTATCAACAGGGTCTTTTCACGACGAATACGTCGGAGGAAGCAATGTATTGGTTGACTTTATCAACAGGGTCTTTTCACGACGTATACGTCGGAGGAAGCAATGTGTTGGTTGACTCTTCTAGAAACGTACGCTCTCGGAACTTTTACATAGGTCATACCGTGATGCAGAACGTCTCTCTCGCAATGTCTGCCACTGGTGTTGGCTCAGCATCGCCGTGACACATTCGCGTTTGCTGAATGAACCTGTAGCGAAAAGTGCTGCCCTTCTTTGGATCTTTTCTATCAGTGCCATCTAGTACGGAACTATACCGACGAGCAACATTGAAGTATTGATCAAACGAGTGTTTTTTAGCTTCATTCTTTGTTGATGCACTAGATTTCCTGAGAATTCTTCGATTGAATCTGTGTGGCACACGCTATACTCACGATTACTTCTATGCAGACGTTCCATTTCAAATCACACCGTACACATACTCTTGGGTACTTCATGAAGGTGACTGCTTGTAGAGATTGCAATCGTGCATACGGTAACGGGTTTTTCTTTCTAGGTATTCGCAATACGCTACATTTGTTTGTGGTGACGGTCAACTGCAACTCCCTGCACCAAGCGTCGATCCCCTACAGTTCTTCCCAGATTTCTCAACAGTTTTCTGGCTTCTCGACTTCCCTGTATACAACAGCATCATGACTGGACACTAATGGACCCCACTGGCTCATCCACCCAGTAGGCCAGACATGGCCTCCTCAGACAGCTATCTGTTTGGGCCAATTAAAGATTCTCTACAGGGGAGACACATTGACGAGGGCGTAGTTCATACAATGAAAATATCCCTTTCAGAAGAGGACAAGATCGTGTACGAATAGGGTAACTCACACAATACTAGGTCCACGGCACGTGATGGAGATTATGCAGAAAAGTTCTGATTGATATTGTCACCAAATTATAGGTCTTAGTAGTAAATAAGTTCTGCGAATGATCTACATCTACATCTACATTGATACTCCGCAAGCCACCCAACGGTGTGTGGCGGAGGGCACTTTATGTGCCACTGTCATTACCTCCCTTTCCTGTTCCAGTCGCGTATGGTTCGCGGGAAGAACGACTGCCTGAAAGCCTCCGTGCGCGCTCTAATCTCTCTAATTTTACATTCGTGATCTTCTCGGGAAGTATAAGTAGGGGGAAGCAATATATTCGATACCTCATCCAGAAACGCACCCTCTCGAAACCTGGCGAGCAAGCTACACCGCGATGCAGAGCGCCTCTCTTGCAGAGTCTGCCACTTGAGTTTATTAAACATCTCCGTAACGCTATCACGGTTACCAAATAACCCGGTGACGAAACGCGCCGCTCTTCTTTGGATCTTCTCTATCTCCTCCGCCAACCCGACCTGGTACGGATCCCACACTGATGAGCAATACTCAAGTATAGGTCGAACGAGTGTTTTGTAAGCCACCTCCTTTGTTGATGGACTACATTTTCTAAGCACTCTCCCAATGAATCTCAACCTGGTACCCGCCTTACCAACAATTAATTTTATATGATCATTCCACTTCAAATCGTTCCGTACGCATACTCCCAGATATTTTACAGAAGTAACTGCTACCAGTGTTTGTTCCGCTATCATATAATCATACAATAAAGGATCCTTCTTTCTATGTATTCGCAATACATTACATTTGTCTATGTTAAGGGTCAGTTGCCACTCCCTGCACCAAGTGCCTATCCGCTGCAGATCTTCCTGTATTTCGCTACAATTTTCTAATGCAGCAACTTCTCTGTATACTACAGCATCATCCGCGAAAAGCCGCATGGAACTTCCGACACTATCTACTAAGTCATTTATATATATTGTGAAAAGCAATGGTCCCATAACACTCCCCTGTGGCACGCCAGAGGTTACTTTAACGTCTGTAGACGTCTCTCCGTTGATAACAACATGCTGTGTTCTGTTTGCTAAAAACTCTTCAATCCAGCCACACAGCTGGTCTGATATTCCGTAGGCTCTTACTTTGTTTATCAGGCGACAGTGCGGAACTGTATCGAACGCCTTCCGGAAGTCAAGAAAAATAGCATCTACCTGGGAGCCTGTATCTAATATTTTCTGGGTCTCATGAACAAATAAGGCGAGTTGGGTCTCACACGATCGCTGTTTCCGGAATCCATGTTGATTCCTACATAGTAGATTCTGGGTTTCCAGAAATGACATGATACGCGAGCAAAAAACATGTTCTAAAATTCTACAAGAGATCGACGTAAGAGATATAGGTCTATAGTTTTGCGCATCTGCTCGACGACCCTTCTTGAAGACTGGGACTATCTGTGCTCTTTTCCAATCATTTGGAACCCTCCGTTCCTCTAGAGACTTGCGGTACACGGCTGTTAGAAGGGGGGCAAGTTCTTTCGCGTACTCTGTGTAGAATCGAATTGGTATCCCGTCAGGTCCAGTGGACTTTCCTCTATTGAGTGATTCCAGTTGCTTTTCTATTCCTTGGACACTTATTTCGATGTCAGCCATTTTTCGTTTGTGCGAGGATTTAGAGAAGGAACTGCAGTGCGGTCTTCCTCTGTGAAACAGCTTTGGAAAAAGGTGTTTAGTATTTCAGCTTTACGCGTGTCATCCTCTGTTTCAATGCCATCATCATCCCGTAGTGTCTGGATATGCTGTTTCGAGCCATTTACTGATTTAACGTAAGACCAGAACTTCCTAGGATTTTCTGTCAAGTCGGTACATAGAATTTTACTTTCGAATTCAATGAACGCTTCACGCATAGCCCTCCTTACGCTAACTTTGACATCGTTTAGCTTCTGTTTGTCTGAGAGGTTTTGGCTGCGTTTAAACTTTGAGTGGAGCTCTCTTTGCTTTCGCAGTAGTTTCCTAACTTTCTTGTTGTACCACGGTGGGTTTTTCCCGTCCCTCACAGTTTTACTCGGCACGTACCTGTCTAAAACGCATTTTACGATTGCCTTGAACTTTTTCCATAAACACTCAACATTGTCAGTGTCGGAACAGAAATTTTCGTTTTGATCTGTTAGGTAGTCTGAAATCTGCCTTCTATTACTCTTGCTAAACAGATAAACCTTCCTCCCTTTTTTTATATTCCTATTAACCTCCATATTCAGGGATGCTGCAACGGCCTTATGATCACTGATTCCCTGTTCTGTACATACAGAGTCGAAAAGTTCGGGTCTGTTTGTTATCAGTAGGTCCAATATGTTATCTCCACGAGTCGGTTCTCTGTTTAATTGCTCGAGGTAATTTTCGGATAGTGCACTCAGTATAATGTCACTCGATGCTCTGTCCCTACCACCCGTCCTAAACATCTGAGTGTCCCAGTCTATATCTGGTAAATTGAAATCTCCACCTAAGACTATAACATGCTGAGAAAATTTATGTGCAATGTATTCCAAATTTTCTCTCAGTTGTTCTGCCACTAATGCTGCTGAGTCGGGAGGTCGGTAAAAGGAGCCAATTATTAACCTAGTTCGGTTGTTTAGTGTAACCTCCACCCATAATAATTCACAGGAACTATCCACTTCTACTTCACTACAGGATAAACTACTACTAACAGCGATGAACACTCCACCACCGGTTGCATGCAATCTATCCTTTCTAAACACCGTCTGTACCTTTGTAAAAATGTCGGCAGAATTTATCTCTGGCTTAAGCCAGCTTTCTGTACCTATAACGATTTCAGCTTCGGTGCTTTCTATCAGCGCTTGAAGTTCCGGTACTTTACCAACGCAGCTTCGACAGTTGACAATTACAATACCGATTGCTGCTTGGTCCCCGCATGTCCTGACTTTGCCCCGCACCCGTTGAGGCTGTTGCCCTTTCTGTACTTGCCCAAGGCCATCTAACCTAAAAAACCGCCCAGCCCACGCCACACAACCCCTGCTACCCGTGTAGCCGCTTGTTGCGTGTAGTGGACTCCTGACCTATCCAGCGGAACCCGAAACCCCCCCACCCTATGGCGCAAGTCGAGGAATCTGCAGCCCACACGGTCGCAGAACCGTCTCAGCCTCTGATTCAGACCCTCCACTCGGCTCTGTACCAAAGGTCCGCAGTCAGTCCTGTCGACGATGCTGCAGATGGTGAGCTCTGCTTTCATCCCGCTAGCGAGACTGGCAGTCTTCACCAAATCAGATAGCCGCCGGAAGCCAGAGAGGATTTCCTCCGATCCATAGCGACACACATCATTGGTGCCGACATGTTCCAGGCCGACAGGATCCAAGATAGAAAAGTCTTTTTCAAAAGCTGTTTAACAGAGGAAGACTGCACTGTAGTTCCTTCTCTAGATTGTCTCACAGATGAGAGAATGGTAGATATCGAAATAGATGACAGAGGGAAACAAAAATAATTAAAATCGCTCGAAAGTGGAAAGGCCGCTGGGCCTGATGGGATACCAGTTCGATTTTACACAGACTACGCGAAGGAACTTGCCCCCCTTCTTGCAGCAGTGTACCGTAGGTCTCCAGAAGAGCGTAGCGTTCCAAAAGATTGGAAAAGGGCACAGGTCATCCCCGTTTTCAAGAAGGGACGTCGAACAGATGGGCAGAACTAAAGACCTATATCTCCAACGCCGATCAGTTGTAGAATTTTGGAACACGTATTATGTTCGATTACAATGACTTTTCTGGAGACCAGAAATCTACTCTGGCAGAATCAGCACGGGTTTCCAAAAAGACGATCGTGTGAAACCCAGCTCGCGCTATTCGTCCACGAGACTCAGAGGGCCATAGACACGGGTTCGCAGGTAGATGCCATGTTTCTTGACTTCCGCAAGGCGTTTGATACAGTTCCCCACAGTCGTTTAATGAACAAAGTAAGAGCATATGGACTATCAGACGAATTGTGTGATTGGATTGAAGAGTGCCTAGATAACAGAACGCAGCATGTCATTCTCAATGGAGAGAAGTCTTCCGAAGTAAGAGTGATTTCAGGTGTGCCGCAGGGGAGTGTCGTAGGACCGTTGCTATTCACAATATATATATATACACTCCTGGAAATGGAAAGAAGAACACATTGACACCGGTGTGTCAGACCCACCATACTTGCTGCGGACACTGCGAGAGGGCTGTACAAGCAATGATCACACGCACGGCACAGCGGACACACCAGGAACCGAGGTGTTGGCCGTCGAATGGCGCTAGCTGCGCAGCATTTGTGCACCGCCGCCGTCAGTGTCAGCCAGTTTGCCGTGGCATACGGAGCTCCATCGCAGTCTTTAACACTGGTAGCATGCCGCGACAGCGTGGACGTGAACCGTATGTGCAGTTGACGGACTTTGAGCGAGGGCGTATAGTGGGCATGCGGGAGGCCGGGTGGACGTACCGCCGAATTGCTCAACACGTGGGGCGTGATGTCTCCACAGTACATCGATGTTGTCGCCAGTGGTCGGCGGAAGGTGCACGTGCCCGTCGACCTGGGACCGGACCGCAGCGACGCACGGATGCACGCCAAGACCGTAGGATCCTACGCAGTGCCGTAGGGGACCGCACCGCCACTTCCCAGCAAATTAGGGACACTGTTGCTCCTGGGGTATCGGCGAGGACCATTCGCAACCGTCTCCATGAAGCTGGGCTACGGTCCCGCACACCGTTAGGCCGTCTTCCGCTCACGCCCCAACATCGTGCAGCCCGCCTCCAGTGGTGTCGCGACAGGCGTGAATGGAGGGACGAATGGAGACGTGTCGTCTTCAGCGATGAGAGTCGCTTCTGCCTTGGTGCCAATGATGGTCGTATGCGTGTTTGGCGCCGTGCAGGTGAGCGCCACAATCAGGACTGCATACGACCGAGGCACACAGGGCCAACACCCGGCATCATGGTGTGGGGAGCGATCTCCTACACTGGCCGTACACCACTGGTGATCGTCGAGGGGACACTGAATAGTGCACGGTACATCCAAACCGTCATCGAACCCATCGTTCTACCATTCCTAGACCGGCAAGGGAACTTGCTGTTCCAACAGGACAATGCACGTCCGCATGTATCCCGTGCCACCCAACGTGGTCTAGAAGGTGTAAGTCAACTACCCTGGCCAGCAAGATCTCCGGATCTGTCCCCCATTGAGCATGTTTGGGACTGGATGAAGCGTCGTCTCACGCGGTCTGCACGTCCAGCACGAACGCTGGACCAACTGAGGCGTCAGGTGGAAATGGCATGGCAAGCCGTTCCACAGGACTACATCCAGCATCTCTACGATCGTCTCCATGGGAGAATAGCAGCCTGCATTGCTGCGAAAGTTTGATATACACTGTACTGGTGCCGACATTGTGCATGCTCTGTTGCCTGTGTCTATGTGCCTGTGGTTCTGTCAGTGTGATCATGTGATGTATCTGACCCCAGGAATGTGTCAATAAAGTTTCCACTTCCTGGGACAATGAATTCACGGTGTTCTTATTTCAATTTCCAGGAGTGTATATATATATAAATGGCCTTGTGGGTAACATCGGAAGTTCACTGAGGCTTTTTGCGGATGATGCAGTAGTATATCGAGAGGTTGTAACAATGGAAAATTGTACTGAAATGTAGGAGGATCTGCAACGAATTGACGCATAGTGCAGCGAATGGCAATTGAATCTCAATGTAGACAAGTGTAATGTGCTGCGAATACATAGAAAGAAAGATCCTTTATCATTTAGCTAAAATATAGCAGGTCAGCAACTGGAAGCAGTTAATTCCATAAATTATCTGAGAGTAGGCATTAGGAGTGATTTAAAATGGAATTACCATATAAAATTAATCGTCGGGAAAGCAAATGCCAGACTGAGATTCATTGGAAGCATCCTAAGGAAATGCAGTCCGAAAACAAAGGAAGTAGATTACATTAGACTTGTTCGCCCACTGCTTGAATACTGCTCACCGGCGTGGGATCCGTACCAGATAGGGTTGATAGAAGAGATAGAGAAGATTCAACGGAGAGCACCGCGCTTCGTTACAGGATCACTTAGTAATCGCGAAAGCGTTACAGAGATGATAGATAAACTTCAGTGGAAGACTCTGCAGGAGAGACGCTCAGTAGCTCAGTACGGGCTTTTGTTGAAGTTTCGAAAACATACCTTCACCGAGGAGTCAAGCAGTATATTGCTCCCTTCTACGTATATCTCGCGAAGTGACCATGGGAATAAAATCAGAGATTAGAGCCCACACAGAGTCATACCGACAATATTTCTTTCCACGAACAATACGAGACTGGAATAGAAGAGAGAACCGATAGAGGCACTGAAGGTACCCTCCGCCACACACCGTCAGGTGCTTGCGGAGTATAGATGTAGATGTAGAATATTTTGGTACAACACATCTGCATGTTTCCTTATCAAGTGGCCACTCGGCGTCACAGGGAGCCAGTGCATTCCGGCCCTGTGATCAGATTAGGTTTGTGGCCACCAATCGGCTCGTTCATACTGCTATTTGCTACATAATTCGGTCGCAGTCGGCGCATCGCATTTACCACTGCGCTGGCACACAGCGCGTGGCGACCGCCTCGGGAGGCAGATTCCCCGGCCGCGTCCGCTTTCCCCGGCGCGCGCGTGTGATTTACATACGCCGGCGCCGCATGAAGCGGTGCACCCAACATTAATTGCTTGTAAGCTGCGCTTTCTTAGATCTAAATGCTGCGCTTCAGCCGCGCTTGAGGAAAAAATACGGCCCAGACAGAGAAAATAGAAAGCCTCAGAGTGCGTCGCGGCGAGTGGCGGGTTGCCGACACGGGCCAGCCAACCGCCTGCGACGCAACCCGCTATCCTCCGCTAACGGTACGCCTCGTAACAATGGCACTTGGCACCGGCGGTCCGGCGCCATGATGACAGATTTTCACACTTAAAAGACGGCACTGCGGCGGATAACTAGCAGGCAGCTGGGGGCATTGTTTCCACCGTCCCCTTTCCGACCGTGCGTAATGACGGTCCTTTTCTGACCTTTACGTGTGCAGACTTATTCCGTGTCACAAAGGCTGCTTGTTACGACACGTCGCAGAAATAATTCGCCGTCCACTGGCAAAAGCGTGTCTTAATTTTTCTTTTCATGCTGTTTCTTCACAGAAAGCTACGTTAGCGCTCTCTCCATGTGCTAGACAAGGAACCTATTTGCACATAATTTTGCAGGTGAATAGGAGATGTAGGTAACAGAAAACTGCGCCATGTGAAAGAGACGGAAAATAATTTGGTTTCAGTTTTTTTATCTTTCACAGCTTGTAATCGATTTGTGAAGGCTGCATGCTTGCATGAGTATTGCAAGCGGCTTAGGTAAGAGTATTTGTTCCAGTCAGGGACATTTGCTTTACACTTTGAGCGAAATGAAATCGTTTGTTGTTGACTTCCACTGTTAAGTGCAGGGGTAACACAGGGGTCATTCCTAAGAAAGCATACGTAAAATAAAGAACAAATGCTAATATCGCCATAAAACCATGTTGCTCCTGTAATTAGTCACCTTTTATTTACTGAGAACTTATTTGACGCATATTTTCTCAATTCCACTGCACCTTTCTGTAACACTTCGAGCAAAATTCATTCGGACGACGCCAATTGAAATCCACTTCAGTCCTAGATTCAGACTTTCCATGTTTTCTCTGAATCGCATAAGATCCATTGGGCAGATACTGGCCGATTTCTTTTCCTATCTTTCACCAAACCAGGTCTCAGCTCCGTCTCTAAAACCCCTCGTCGATAGGAAGCTAAACCTTAATCTCTCTAGAAACAAAGTAAGTGAAAGACTCTATTAAAACAAATATGCAAGAGTTAATTGATAGCATCTGAAAGTAACAGAGTGCATAAATGAACTGCTACGATACTTCGCTCGCTGAAGAGCGTTAACGTTCGACTATCAACCTAGTCATTTTCTTCTGCTAGTAACTAGCAAAAGGCCGGCCAGTGTGGCCGATCGGTTCTAGGCGCTTCACTCTGGAACCGCGAGACGGCTACGGTCGCAGGTTCGAATCCTGCCTCGGGCATGGATGTCTGTGATGTCCTTAGGTTAGTTAGGTTTAAGTAGTTCTAAGTTCTAGCGGACAGATGACCTCAGAAGCTAAGTCCCATAGTGCTCAGAGCCATTTGAACCATTTAACCAGGAAAAAGTTTCTGAAAGTTCGAACTGCTGGAGATGGCACGATAGGGACTCGACTATTGAGGGTGCCACTTCTCTACGGCAGCGTGATATACGTAATTCTAGAAACTGTCGTTACGTTACAAGTGAAATGAGCCACGCGTTTTCTTGCGAAGTGCATAATTTGTAAATTTATAATTTTCGTGTGTGTAGTTTGTGTGGACAGAAAGTTCATCTTGGCGCATGTACGGACACCTAAATTAAAGGTCAGGAACTTTTTTTAGCATACTAGTGTACGAGTGTTTTGCGATTTTTAACTGTATCCTAACGCCGATACAAGTTTCATCACAATCAATCTATTCAGTCACAGTGGATGAATAGCGTCCTAAAAATGTGTTCTTACGCTCCGACAGAAGGCAAAACGGCAGATCTCACTCCGAAACTGATGGAAAGCGATATGTAGAGTTGGTTTTAACAGTTTAAAAATAAATGCAGAAGTCTACTTACTAAAATGGGCTTACTGTTGGAATGACCAGCAATAGGTAAACGAATCTGGTAGGTAAACAGTTTTGCAGCATCAGCCTCAGTATTTATCTTTTTTTTTTTGTCAGACCTCCACCCGATTTTTTTCATTGTGCAAGAAATAAGCCTGTGACAAACTCGTCACGAAAAAAAAGGATAAATGGATCACGAATTTATATGACAATTATACTTGCTACTATCCATGGCATATTTACACCAACGTCAGTACTGTAGGGTAAACATAGAGTTTATAGCTGGAAGTGGTGGCATTGTACGCAGCACTAACTCAATGGAGTTAGTCGATGTGTGAAATTTCCTTACCAACTTTTTACTGAAATTTTGCAAATTTTTTAAATGTATGTCACCAGGGAATATAATAGAAAGTTATCGAAATTATGTCTGAGGAAGTGTTTAATGCAGCTGCGAAAAGGATCTCACTACAGACTTAGCACAAGCTTATATTAGGGAAGGATGCAGAAGAAACTCGATCGTCCTAGCATTCGCCTTAAATGATTTAGGAAAACTACGTAAGGTCTAAATAAATCCTGTCGGATGGAGATTTGAATCTCGCTTTTCCCAAATACGAGTCCCGCAGTTAAGACACCTTCCCACCTCTCTCGGACATAACGCATGTTTCTCCCAAGAGCTATGCTGTGCATTTTATCTGGCAGTTCATCTACATCTACATCCATACTGCGCAAGCCACCTGCGGTGTGTGGCGTAGGGTACCTTGTGTACTTCTATCAGTTCTCCCTTATATTCCAGTCTCGTAATGTTCGTTGAAAAAAGGATTGTCGGTATGCCTCTGTGTGGGCTCTAATCTCTCTGATTTTATCCTCATGGTCTCTTCGCGAGATATACGTAGGAGGGAGCAATATACTGCTTGACTGTGAAAACATACTCAAAGTAAAACTTTACTTCTTCATATTAGCATGGTGGCTGCGTAATATGCTTTCCATCAGCTCAAAAACATAATAAAACACTAAAAGATCGGTGAACATTTGTTCGGCACTTTTTCAAAGCCTGGTCTCGCGTGTCACGCCGCATGTCTGCTGAGGCCATACAAGAGAGCCACACAGTAGCTGCTGTAGTACTGATTATCTTTGTAATACTTCTGTCGCTGTTAATCACCCCCTCTAAACCAAATTTCACATGACACTACTCTATCGAATGGAGCAAACAAAATCACATTTAAAATAAGTAAGGAACTTACGTCTTCTAACAATGATCTACATCGCATAAAACAAAAGACGGCCGTTATTTGTTCAGCTCCCTGCAAGATTTACAGAAATGAAATTGCAAATATCTACCGAAAACCCCGAGGATATGTTACTGACGACTGTTTGGAGACGTAACTAGGATATGTGTGTGAAAAAGTGTAATATTAATCTGAGAGCCACATGCGTTTTCTAAAGAATACAAAATAAATGTAAACATCTCTAACAAATCTTTTACTCGAGATTTTTGAAGATTGTATTTTGAACATTTTTTAAAGAAATGAAATTGTCCAACTGCACTATAGTACACAATCGATTTCAATAGCTTTCTTTTGCTTGTATTATCGACTTGATTAGAGAACATCCTCATTGGCTGTAACCTCATACATAACTCTCCACCAGCAGGAGAAAAAGCTTAATGATATCGTACGAAATATATATATGGAATAAAGAACATCAAAAGGGACCATAGAAGACACTAAAATAGTTGCCCAAAATTATTTATTCTTTAGACGTGTGATCCTGTGGTTACGATCATATAGAAGAATAGAGGAATAAAACTGGCTCCATCTTGGAACATCGCTTCAGTTTGCTCAGTGTTTTGATTTGCCACGAGCCGGTCGTTCTGGCCGAGCGGTTCTAGGCGCTTCAGTCCGGAACCGCGCTGCTGACACGGTCGCAGGATCGAATCCTGCAACCGGCATGGATGTATGTGGTGTCCTTGGGTTAGTTATGTTTAAGTAGTTCTAAGTCTAGGGGACTGATAACCTCAGATGTTAAGTCCCATAGTGCTGAGAGCCATTTGAACCATTATTTTGATTTGCCACGAGCGTCGTGTGTTATCAAATTCTCTCCGTTCTAGTCTGTTATAACAAGTAAGACACTTGATTCAATTTGCATGTTACAATGACGAAAGCGTATATGTTCAAGTATGTTCGGTGCACCTTTCATTTCTTCTCCGTTCCCATCACCCATATATTATTTACAAAGTGGAGACAAAGTTTGTTTCCAGTTCTTTTGGTAACATTACTGCAGAAGAAGATGCATGCTGATATTCTTTAGCGTTACCTGACAGTTATTTTTTCTTTATGAGTCATGAGACTTTTCACTGGTTTGATGAAGCCAGCCACGACGTCCTGTCCTATGCCAGCATCTTTACTTGTATACAATTTCCTCAGTTATTTGTTGGATATACTTTAGTCTCTCTTTCAACCACAGATTTTTAGCCTCTACAGCTCCCAGTAGTATTTAATCGCAGATGTCTTAACACACGTCCAATCATCCTTTCCCATCTTCTTGTCAGTGTTTTCCAGATGTTCCTTTCCTCGGACATTCTACTATGCAACCGTGAACTGAAAATTGATTTACTTCGCCAGCATTTTAAAAAAAACTGTTATAAGTAAGGAGGGTTAACATATAAAGTATTATAAACAAGGGGAGTTAATAGGTAAACTACTATAAATAAGGATGGTTAAAATGTAAATATTGTATTTGTTGGAACTGCAACTCAGGTACGAACAGGCATGAATAAAACAAACAGAAAGCGTCACTTGAATGCATTTTAAGTAAAAGGAGAAAAAAATAGGTCCCTTTCATTTAATTCCCAAAGCAATAGGAACATCATTAGTAGCATACTGACATCACAAAATACTCCCCGTGTACACACGGAACTATGTTGTAATTTATAGCCTAACGCATCGTAGAAGGTATCCCGTAACAAATGATGTGAAAGCGAGATAAGTCCTGTAAATCGACAAACAACAGGAACAACTGTTGCAGCGTCACTAATCCGCGCTATTGTAACGCCAGAGTCCGTCCAACGTGCGGGAAATCAGCTACAGCATACCAGTTAACGTTCTTATCTGATTCGCTACTGAGATAATCGGTTTGAACCGTGAAGCTGCATTAAAATTTACTGCGCAACGGTGTCATGTTTTACGTACAGCGGTTGCGTGCTAGCGCTGCAGTTTACGCAGCACCTCGTTCTGCTACCGTTTGCTACAGCTAACACGACGGTTAACACACTAGCTCGTACCCGAAGTACACACCAATCGTCGACCATTAACAGCAAAATTATTCCTCAACAAAAGGTAAAGAAACGACTGCAAATTTTACTGGAATTGATTATGAGATGAGAAGTGGTAATTTTCGTGAACTAAAATCCATCGCAAGATGTTTTTTACGTAATGCAAGAACGATATTAACTGCAAAAAGGTAATGAAACCCCGTAATCCATACTTTTTATGCTTTTTATGTTTGTTTTACTATTGACTGAATTTATAATTCACTACGCTTGCAATTTCCAAGCGAAATTAACGCCGTATTATGAGCTGTATCCAATATAATTCGTTTTTAGTTTGTTTGCTTTCGTAATTTGTGAAGCACTTTAATCGCCGATTAGGTAACATTTGGTTCAAATTGCTTTGAGCACTATGGGACTTAACATCTGAGGTCATCAGTCGCCTAGAACTTAGAACTACTTAAACCTAAATAACCTAAGGATATCACACACATCCACGCCCGAGGCCGGATTCGAACCTGCGTCCGTAGCAGTCGCGCGGTTCCGGACTGAAGCGCCTAGAACCGATCGGCCGGTAATATTTGGCTCTACGTTAGTTGCCACTATTTTGCGCTTTTTGGGAGATGAATCTGATTGAAATGAACTGCATACAATGACACCAAATTTAGTCATACATCTTTACGGTGTATTTATATTTCGAATTTCGCGCTTTCTGTATATCTTACGACAGATTTTCGTTAAAATTTCTTCAGTTGAGAACATGAAGTCAACGAGAAGTCATTTTATGAATTGAACGCACTTCACTGCACAGGGCTGCGGGGTATATAATGTTAAAAATTAGTTACAAATGAATAATTTCTTTTGACGTTCCGGCCAGCACACAGGATCACTTCTACTTTCTTGAGACCCCACTTTTTCATTAAAGAATCCCACTTCCCGTGCAGATTCGTTGAAACAGGACGCACTTCATCATTTAAAAGAAGCAGCTGCGTAATGTTGTCCGTAATTTAAAATACAGTTATTTTCTTGACTAAAAAAAGTCTGAGAGTAAAACATTATTCGAGCTGCGTTGGAGTGCGTTACGTATATTCCAGGGACCTACAGCACTGGAGAATAAATGAGATTTTTTTCGTGATGCTTTCAATTTTGTACCGTGTACTGGATATTTTATGCAAATGCATTTTTGTTTATGTTGACCACTGTGCAGTATTTTGATGACACACGCATGTGTTGCCATTTTCACATGGCGTCTACAGTGTGTTCCGTATGATGAGCTGCAACCGCGGTTTCAACGGAAATTAGGAAGAATGATGGACCAATGAATAAAGCATATGGAAACTGTTGAATGAGGTTCAACGAACACGTACTGTTGCTGACGACTATTGACCATGTCAGCCTTCCACGAGGGCAGCTGACATTGGCGCAGCTGACATTGGAGTCATGTGGAAATCAGTTGAATGGAGTCCTAAATCTATATAGTGTATTTTATGCCAGTTGTAAATTCTGAAATAAACAATGTTCAAAGTGCTGAAATTCACCTTGAAGAAGCGTGCATACCATTTGCGAGTGTTGCACCAACTCCAACACGAGGACTTAGTGGAAAGCATGGCGATGTGCATAGATTTGTTGGAGTGTGTGGAGATGGTTCAAATGGCTCTAAGCACTATGAGACTTAACTTCTGAGGTCATCTGTCCCCTAGAACTTAGAACTACTTAAACCTAACTATCCTAAGGACATCACACACATCCATGCCCGAGGCAGGATTCGAACCTGCGACCGTAGCGGTCGCGCGTTTCCAGACTGTAGCGCCTAGAACCTATCGGCCGTTCCGCAGGCGAGTGTGTGGAGAGTGAGGATTTAATGTCACAGGCGTTGTTTAGTGATGAGCAGCCTTCCACGTAAATGGATGCATAAACCGGCCTAACTGTCGTATTTGGCCCGACATACCTCCAACTGGGTTCACTGAGCACTGACAATGTGTGGTTGAGAATCACACGGACAAAGATGGACCATTCTTTTTCAGAGAGAAAGTCATTGTTGCTGCCTTTTACTTGAATATGTTGACCCAGTTTCTGCAGTTACAAGTGGAACAAGACGGTATCTTCAACACTGTTGTTTACCAAAATGATGGTGCCCCATGCCACTAAGCGATAATGGTCAAGGACAACCTGAATGTAGTGTTTCCCATCTAGTGGATAGGAGGAGGCCGCAGACCATGGGCAACAAGGTCCCCTGATCTTATCCCCTTAGACATTTTTACTAAGGGGATTTGTTAAATCAAAAGCCTACACAAGAAACGTGGCTGGCATCGATGAGCTGACAGAGTCCGTCATTCCGTGTCTCCAATCAAACCGGAAAATCTGTGAAATGCATTTCGTGAAACCGTACACGGATGAAAAGTGTGCTTAGACATCAATGACATACATGTTCCAGTGGGGCGCAGTAAATAGAAAACAATGTTAAAGATGTCTACATTGCACAAAAACGTATGAAGTCAGAAATACATCTTTTCAAGGAAACAGTCATGTATTTTGTGGACATCCTGTACACAGTGCTGACAATTTGCAGTATGCACAAATGTTTTACTATCCATGGTTTTTCAATGATATTATCCGCATCCGAATCAGTGGCAACAGGTGAAAATTTGTACCAGACCGGGACTCGACCCGGATGTCACACTTGACGCGAGCACTCACGTTAACGGCCCTGGCCATCTGAGCACGCTTCCCATCCGCCCCAAATTTCCAGACAGTTGCTCACTGCTAACGTAGCGTCACCTACGTGAACCCCTCACCTGCCATTTTGCATTCCCGCAGGATATCGGGTTTGGTGTGTATCCGCACAGAAAGAGTGTGTGTAGTGTCTGTCCTTTTGGACATATCCGAAGAAAAGATACCACAAATGGTTCAAATGGCTCTGAGCACTATGGGACTTAACTTCTGAGGTCATCAGTCCCCTAGAACTTAGAACTACTTAAACCAAACCAACCTAAGGACATCACACACATCCATGCCCGAGGCAGGATTCGAACCTGCGACCGTAGCGCTCGCGCGTATCCAGACTGTAGCGCCTAGAACCGCTCGGCCACCCCGGCCGGCAAGATACCACACATATAATAGTAATGTCTGTAGGCCATTACTGCATTTCATGATAGATCTTCAGTATTGACGCACCCCAGGTTCGACCTGCTGCTGGAATCATGATAAATGGTGTGAGCAGTGAATATCATGGACAGTTGGGCTCCTCAGAAGTAGTGTGCGACTGGTCGAAAAGTTTTTTCTCCTGTATATGAAGTGTTCCGACATAGACGAAGGGTTTAAACAGACCGCTCGCGAACATTGGGAAACTTGGGTCGGATTCTCGGTCAGCCACAAATTTTCACTTGTTGTCAATGAGTAGTTACGTTTAAGCAGCAGCAGAGACAGTTCTGTGTACACTATCGCAATGGCCGAATCCGCTTGTGGAGGTTCCGAGGAGAATAAACGTTGCCAGACTGCATTCATCATATCGCCCCAACACTTGGCGTGATGGTATGTTGCGCCATTGCCGGCCGCTGTGGCCGAGCGGTTCTAGGCGCTCCAGTCTGGAACCGCTTGACCGCTACGGTCGCAGGTTCGAATCCTGCCTCGGGCATAGATGTGTGTCATGTCCTTAGGTTAGTTAGGTTTAAGTAGTTCTAAGTTCTAGGGGACTGATGACCTCAGATGTTAAGTCCCATAGTGCTCAGAGCCATTTGAACCATTTGAAGAGGAGACGGACTCGGGTTCTGTGACAGCGGATAAGCAACAAGTGCTCCTCTCAATGTATGCACGATCAGTGCAGACAACTTGTTTACTTGGTTCTATACGTAAGGCGCCGAGCACTGCCTTGATGGATGTCGCCACTGTGTATACTGGTAACGAGCGTACTGAGCATCGAAGCCTGTGAAAGGATGAGACGTGCACACATTGTCTATCCAATGGTGTTGGTGCGGTGGTGTGTAATGATCATTGTGACTCAGATTATTGCTTGTTGCTGTCAAGTTGTTCTTGAAGCAATTTGATGCCACAAGTGAGGCCTCAACGTACACTTGGACTGCATATGCATTCTGTCCTTGTTGTGCTCTACTCATAACCATATCCACCGTGTGTTGTTAAACTAAATGAAACTGATACACGCTGCCTGAACTACTATCTGCGCATATGGCGTTAGGCTCACCTCCATTAAATGGTTGAAATGGCCCTAAGCACTATGGGACTTAACATCTGAGGTCATCAGCCCCCTAGACTTAGAGCTACGTAAACCTAACTAACCTAATCACATCACACACATCCATGCCCGAAGCAGGATTCGAACCTGCGACCGTAACAGCAACGCGGGTCCTGACTGAATTAAAAACATGAGCAATGTATATATTTGATTCTGCCGATGCATGTTAAGCTTGCCCTGATCGTATATACTAGTGAAATATTGAAGTACCTTTTAGATTACTACGTTGTTTCATGTGTACTATGGGATATTTTGCATACTATATAAAGGACTTGCAAACTGATGTGACGAGTATTTGCGTGTAACTAATGACACCTGTAAATTGAGGGAATCATTTCTAACAATTTTTGTTTCATATTAACAAGGTCGGTCTGGCTCCCGGATGAAGCTGGTAAAATTTGTTCAACAAAGGATTACGGTCATTATTGTTCTGAGTACAACCTGTGTCAGACACTAATCGTTAAAATCTATTCTGTGATACCATTATCTTGAAACCTTAGTAGAATTTCCAGGTGTACAGCTACATTATCCAAAGTTTGAGACTTGTCAATATCCTGGTGTTTGCAGTGTGATTTCAGTTCAAACAATATACTTGATGCACTTGTGAAAAACTGTTTATTGAGTTCAGTTGATTTTTAATTCGGTTAACTTCTTTTGTGTTGGATCAATAATTCTTTTAAGAGCAGTTACATAATCTTGAGCTATTACTGGTTTGAATAATTATCATGTTTCAGCATAATAATTTATTCTTATGAGGCAATTATTCCATGGAACACTCAATTGTAATTTGCTGAGCTGTGAAATTTTTAATACATGTGTTTTATGTAGTGTATGTGTTAATCAATCGTTTCCTTCCTTTCCTAATCCAAGCGTCCGAATGTTTCTACACAGGGGCAATAATTCTTTTACAATATAATACGGTACCTAGCCACAGAAATGTAGTATACTTATATGGATATGGTGTCTGTTTTTTCGGACATGTCTGAAATAACAGACACCATAGATGACCTGCAGCCGTCTAGAACGAAATTAGAATTAATATTAATACCTTCAGTTGCTGACGGGCGTTGATATATATCAATGGGGACAGGTGAATATGTGTGCCCCGACCGGGACTCGAACCAGAGGTCTCCTGCGTATATGGCAGCCTCAATAGCCCGCGATCCCGCCACTGTCAAGTACCGACATATTTTGGTAGACGTTTCTGCTTTCTTTTCTTTTTTTTATTTGAGTCATCAGTCTGCTGAAGGGTTTGATGCGTCCCGCCACTTATTTCCTCTCCCGTGCCAACCTCTTCATCTCAGGGTGCAGTTGCAGCCTACGTTTTCTGGATGTATCCCGACATCCTTCTGCTTCTACAGTTTTTACCCTCTACAGTTCCCTCTAAAAGATGGGCTTTATTCGCTCATATCCTACCATCCTGTCTCTTCTTCTTGTCAGTGTTTTCCTTGTATTCCTCTCCTCGCCGATTCTGGGGAGAACCTCCTCATTCTTCAACCTGTCAGTCCACATGGTCTTGAAGATTATTTCTAATCACCACATCTCAAACGCTTCGATTCTCTTCTGTTCCGGTTTTCCCACAGTACAAGTCTCACTGGACAACGGCCTTGCCGCAGTCGTAACACCGGTTCCCGTCAGATCACCGAAGTTAAGGGCTGTTGGGCTGGGCTAGCATTTGGATGGGTGACCATCCAGTCTGCTGAGCGCTGTTGGCAAGCCGGCTGCATTCAGCCCTTGTGAGGAAAACTGAGGAGCTACTTGATTGAGAAGTAGCGGCCCCGGTCTCGTAAACTGACATACGGCAGGGAGAGCAATGTGCTGACAACATGCCCCTCCATATCCGCATCGAGTGACGCCTGTGGGCTGAGGATAACACGGCGACCAGTCGGTACCTTTGGACCTTCATGTCCTGTTCGGGGGTGGAGAGAAGTCTCATTACCACACAGATCTGTACTCCAAACATACTTTCCTCGTATTAAAGCCCTTGTTTAATACTGGTAGACTTCTCTTGGCCATTAATGTCCTGTTTACCTGTGCTAGTCTGCTTTTTATATCCTCATTGCACCGTCCGTCATGGATAATTTTGTTGCCTTAACTTCAGCTACTTCACGATCGTCTAACTTGATGTTAAGTTTCTCGCTGTTCGCATATCTGCTGCTTCTCATTACACTGATCTTTCTTCGATTTACTCTCAGTCCATATTCTGTACTCATTGGACTGTACATTCCATTCAGCAGATCCTGTGATTGTTCTTCACTGTCACTAACGATAGCAATGTCATCATCGAACGCTATCATTGATATTCTTTCACCTTGAATTTTAATGATACTCTCGAACCTGTCGTTGATTTCGTCATAGTTTCTTCGATGTATCAATCGAACAGTAGGTGCGAGAGACTACATCCATGTATTACACTCTTTTAATCAGAGCATTTCTTTCTTGGTTTCCAATCTTATTGTTCACTCTAGTCTCTTGGACATATTGCATATGACCCGTATTTCCCTGTAGCTTACCCCTGTTCTTCTCAGAGTTTCGAACATCTTGCAGCATCTGACATTGCCGAACGCTTTTTCCAGGATAACAAATCCCATGGACGTTGAGCCCTGCGCGGCTTGTGTTCATGCCATTTATTGTTTGTCATCTTCTTTTACGGTACTGCCACCTTGTTTTCTTATTCCATTTACTGGCGTCACTAACTTCTGCTTTACTTGCTCGTGAGTGGCAGCAGCAGCGCTTATCGATAAGTGCGCTATCGTATATTCTCTGGAGCGACCGATAGTGCTTCCGGCTCTTCGTGTGTCTGGAAGTCAGTTGGACCAGAAGTGCAGTCGGGCATGGAGCAGTGTCGGGGACGGAGCGCCAGTGAGGTGCTGACAGACAGTACTTGCCAAATGCTGGCGACACACACGTGAATAGTCCGACTGAAGGACACAGGAGCGGGAACGACCGTTGGTTGGTTGTACGGTCGGCCGTCTCATCGGCCGACGTGTATTTGGTCTTTTGACCATTTCCGTGTGTGTGGCAGTTAGTCGGTTGGGACAGAGCAGCGAGGAAGTCTCCGTGGCGCGTAGTCAGGCCGGAGCTGCTGGCGGCGTGCATGCGCGGTTGGAGTTGTGAGGCACTTCTTGTGAGGGCTAGGAAGTTCGTCGCCCATCGATGCTGGACACTAGAGTTGAGTGCTCACTTAACCCACTCTCAAGCCTCAACTGCTATTACATCTCTTCGTTTCATCCTGGTTATCGTTTTCTGGGAGATTCCCGTGAACAATAACGTGTGTGAATTGAAGTCAGTTAGAATTGCAGCCATCTTCTTATGTCGTGATTAACTTAATTTAATTCATTCCTTCATTAATGAAGTGCACCAGCGGTATCTTCTGCCTTGCGACCGTTGACGTTCCAGCAACCTGCCCTGGTCGTTGACGTAGTTTTCGGCAGTGTATTTTCCTTGTCGTGTTGATGCTGCCCAGCTCGGCGTGTAGTTCGACATTTGAGGTGTTGTTGGTAGTTTTGGGCGTTTATTCTGACTTGGCTAAACTGGGCACCAGTATACAGAACGTTGTGCTATTGACATCTTGTTGTCGTTTTGCTGGTCGGGTGGGGTAGAACTGTTGTTTGTTGGTTCGTTGGCTGGTTTTCGGTTAGGTCGCCTTCCAATTAAGAGATTGTCGGTCTGGCAGCCTGTCTCACCTGAACGTGTGTTAGTGTTACCTTCCCAGGCTGATCCTTGGAACCTTGTGAGCACCGCTCCTTGTGTTTTACATAATGATTTCCTTTTTAGTCTTAAGAACTCTGCGTGGCCTTCTGCCGAACTCTACCTTATTAAAATTGCAAGACTTTTCTCTTTAGGCCTTAAGCCATAAAAAAATGTTTGTTTGGTTTGTGGCCTTCGGTCGAGTTTCAGCCTTTCAAAATGAAAATCGAAAATTCCTTGTGCCTAGGCCTTAAGCCGTAAATATGTTTCAAGTTGGTATGTGGCTTTCAGCCGAGTTTTCAGCCTTTTCAAATCAAAAGTTGAAAAATTTTGTCCAGGCTTTAAGCTGTAAGAAATATTTTCTAGTTTGTTTGAGGTCTTCAGCCGAGTTTACACGAAATACACTCCTGGAAATTGAAATAAGAACACCGTGAATTCATTGTCCCAGGAAGGGGAAACTTTATTGACACATTCCTGGGGTCAGATACATCATCACATGATCACACTGACAGAACCACAGGCACATAGACACAGGCAACAGAGCATGCACAATGTCGGCACTAGTACAGTGTATATCCACCTTTCGCAGCAATGCAGGCTGCTATTCTCCCATGGAGACGATCGTAGAGATGCTGGATGTAGTCCTGTGGAACGGCTTGCCATGCCATTTCCACCTGGCGCCTCAGTTGGACCAGCGTTCGTGCTGGACGTGCAGACCGCGTGAGACGACGCTTCATCCAGTCCCAAACATGCTCAATGGGGGGACAGATCCGGAGATCTTGCTGGCCAGGGTAGTTGACTTACACCTTCTAGAGCACGTTGGGTGGCACGGGATACATGCGGACGTGCATTGTCCTGTTGGAACAGCAAGTTCCCTTGCCGGTCTAGGAATGGTAGAACGATGGGTTCGATGACGGTTTGGATGTACCGTGCACTGTTCAGTGTCCCCTCGACGATCACCAGTGGTGTACGGCCAGTGTAGGAGATCGCTCCCCACACCATGATGCCGGGTGTTGGCCCTGTGTGCCTCGGTCGTATGCAGTCCTGATTGTGGCGCTCACCTGCACGGCGCCAAACACGCATACGACCATCGTTGGCACCAAGGCAGAAGCGACTCTCATCGCTGAAGACGACACGTCTCCATTCGTCCCTCCATTCACACCTGTCGCGACACCACTGGAGGCGGGCTGCACGATGTTGGGGCGTGAGCGGAAGACGGCCTAACGGTGTGCGGAACCGTAGCCCAGCTTCATGGAGACGGTTGCGAATGGTCCTCGCCGATACCCCAGGAGCAACAGTGTCCCTAATTTGCCCGGAAGTGGCGGTGCGGTCCCCTACGGCACTGCGTAGGATCCTACGGTCTTGGCGTGCATCCGTGCGTCGCTGCGGTCCGGTCCCAGGTCGACGGGCACGTGCACCTTCCGCCGACTACTGGCGACAACATCGATGTACTGTGGAGACCTCACGCCCCACGTGTTGAGCAATTCGGCGGTACGTCCACCCGGCCTCCCGCATGCCCACTATACGCCCTCGCTCAAAGTCCGTCAACTGCACATACGGTTCACGTCCACGCTGTCGCGGCATGCTACCAGTGTTAAAGACTGCGATGGAGCTCCGTATGCCACGGCAAACTGGCTGACACTGACGGCGGCGGTGCACAAATGCTGCGCAGCTAGCGCTATTCGACGGCCAACACCGCGGTTCCTGGTGTGTCCGCTGTGCCGTGCGTGTGATCATTGCTTGTACAGCCCTCTCGCAGTGTCAGGAGCAAGTATGGTGGGTCTGACACACCGGTGTCAATGTGTTCTTTTTTCCATTTCCAGGAGTGTATTTTAAGACACGGCCTTCAGCCTAGGCCTAGGCCTTAAGCCGTTGTTTGTTGATATGCGGCCTTCAGACGAGTTTTCAACCTACTTAGATTAAACATTGGAAATCTTTGTCTCGACCTTAAGCCGTAACACTGTTCTTGATTAATAGGAGGCCTTCAGCCAAGTTCTGTGGGAAAAATTCAAGCTAAGACTTTTACCCTATTTATATTGATGATAATTCATTTTTTCTAAAGAGGTGAAACCTCCAGAAGAACTCCTGTACTTTAATTCCTTGCTTAGGCTTTGTGCCTTGGATTTTCGATGTGGCCTTCAGACGAATTAAATTAAATCAAAGGAGGTCTTTCGTTAAAATCCTGAGAGTTTTTGATTCTTGCTTGTATGATTGTCTGTTTTAAGAAATAAAGTGTATATGTTAAGTGCAACTGGCAGTAACTTATTTTGGCCCCTTTCCACAAATATAACAGCATCCGCTCTGTCCTGCTAGCCCAGGGGTTTCAGACGTGTCTTCATTTTTCTTTAGTCTTGTTTTCACCATCAGCAGCTCCCTACAGAAGGTGTAACACGGTCTTCTCACAAAGAAACAACATTCAGCCGGCCTCGGTGGCCGTGCGGTTCTAGGCACTTCAGTCCGGAACCGCGTGACTGGTACGGTCGCAGGTTCGAATCCTGCCTCGGGCATGGATGTGTGTGATGTCCTTCGGTTAGTTAGGTTTAAGTAGTTCTAAGTTCTAGGGGACTGATGACCTCAGATGTTGAGTCCCATAGTGCTCAGAGCCATTTGAACCATTTGAAACAACATCCAATTGCGATTTCTGAACGCGATACCTCCTGTGTAATATTTCCGTGTGTACACAACGCAGGAGGAGTCACTCGTACATGCTCTGTGCGGTTGTGTTGAAATGCTAATCATTTAATTATCGAAGCAAGTAGCGCATGTACCACGTATTTCTGGATTCTGGCATGCTAGTTTCAGTGTGTTGCGTTATTCCATGTTAACAGTGTAGATATCAGCAGGTGAAGTAGCACGGGACGCCGGAGGCATTCGTCACAAGAGCGATGAGAGCTGAGGAGAGATTGGCTCAACATGTGAGCGGGCAGACCGGCCGGTGGTGGGACGAGCGCCAAGCGTCTGGAAAGTGGCTGCCTGCGAGGTCCAGGGACTGGCCGCTGTCGCGGTTATTATGCAAATGGCGCCGCGACGGGGCGGGCCGGAGAGCGACATTAAACTAGCAGGGAGGGGGAACGCCAAAACGAACAAGCCGCGCCAACTAATTAAGGCGTAGAGATAGGCTTTGGGGAACCGGTAGCGGGTCAGGACGCGGACCGCTCGACTGCTCTGGCCGCCAGCTGTGGCTCGGCGCGCCGTCCGCGGTTCGTGTTGAGCGGGCAGGCGTAGTGGACGCGCTGAGACGTCGGGCGTATGTGTGGCGAATCGTCTCTAAGCAACCGGGCAAGTAAATCACTGAACCCTAGGAGAAACCTCGCTTATTCACTGAAGAGCCAAAGAAACTGGTACAGCTGACTAGGGCCCCAGTGAGCACGCAGATTTCCGCAACACGACGTAGAATGAATTCGACTAACGTCTGAAGTAAACCTGGAGGGAACTGAGACCACACATTCTGTAGGACTGTCAATAAATCCGTCGCAGTATGAATGGGTGGAGATCTATTCTGAACAGCACGTTGCAAGGCACCAGATATGCTCAATAATTTTCATGTCTGGGGAGTTTGGTGGCCAGCGAAGGTGTTTAAACTCAAAAGAGTGATTCTGGAGCCATTCTGTGGCAATTCAGGACGTGTAGGGTGTCGCAATGTCCTGCTGGAATTGCCCAAGTTCGTCGGAACGCACAATGGACATTAATGGGTGCAGGTGCTCAGAAAGGATGTTTACGTACGTCACATCTCGGAGTCGTATCTAGACGTATCGAAGGTCCCGTATCATGGCAACTGCACGCACCTCACACCATTGCAAAGCCTCCATCATCTTGAACAGTCCCCTGCTGATATACAGGATCGATGGATTCATGAGGCTGTCTCCATACCCGTGCACGTCAATCCGCTCGATAATATTTGAAACGAGATTCATCCGACCACGCGACATGTTTCCAGTTATCAGCAGTCCAATGTCGGTGCTGAAAGGTCCTAATTTTGTGTCGTGCAATCATCAAGGGCCGGCCGCAGTGGCCGAGCGGTTCTAAGCGCTCCAGTCAGGAACCGCGTGACCGCTACGGTAGCAGGTTCGAATCCTGCTTCGGGTATGGATGTTTGTGATGTCCTTACGTTAGTTAGGTTTAAGTAGTTCTAAGTTCTAGGGGACTGATGACCTCGGAAGTTAAGTCCCATAGTGCTCAGAGCCATTTGAACCATTTCAATCATCAATAGTACAGGAGTGGGACTTCGGCTCCGAAAGCCCCTATCGATGATGCTTCGTTAAATGGTTTGCACGCTGACACTTGTTGTGTGCTCAGCATTGAAATTTGTGGCAACTGGCGGAAGGGTTGCACTTCTGTCACATCGAACGATTCTCTTCAGTCGTCTTTGGTCCCGTTCTTGTAAGATCTTTTCCCAGCCGCAGCGATGTCGGACATTTTATGTTTCGATTGGTTCCTGATATTCACGGTACACTCGTGAAATGGTCGTACGGGAAAATCGCCACTTCATTGCTATATCACAGAAGCTGGGCCCCATCGCTTGTGTGCCGACTATAACACCACATTCAAAGTCACGTAAATCTTGAGAACTTGCCATTGTAGCAGCAGTAACCGATCTAACAACTGCGCCAGACACTTCTTGTCTTATATAGACGTTGTCTACCGCATGTCTGTTAACATATCTCTGTATTTGAATACGCATGCCTGTTCAAAAATGGTTCAAATGGCTCTGAGCACTATGGGTCTTAACATCTGTGGTCATCAGTCCCCTAGAACTCAGAACTACTTAAACCTAACTAACCTAAGGACATCACACATATCCATGCCCGAGGCAGGATTCGAACCTGCGACCATAGTGGTCGCGTGGTTTCAGACTGAAGCGCCTAGAACCACTCGGTCACAACGGCCGGCCGCGTGCCTGTACCAGTTTCTTTGGCGCTTCAGTGTGTAAGGGGCGATGAAAAAGTTTCCGTTAAATGGTTTTGCTGCAGCGTATATCCAACGTAGCGCGACTCCGATGTTGGTATCGAAGCACCGACATTCAGCTAAGGAATTAGTGCAGCATTCGTGTCTTTCTGACGTGCGAGCAGTATGTAGCGATGTCATTACCATATGCGTCCAAACAGAACCAATTATCTGCTTTTCCTTTTTTGGCTCCCGATGGACAAACGCCATTAAAGCATCCATCGGGGAATGGAGCTTTGTCTGTCCAAAACCACCGTTGTAGAATGGTGCGCTAAGTTCCGTACTGATCGCGATTTCACACAAGACGCCGGTCGATCTGAACATTCCGGACAACAGGCAGGCTGTTGGTGAGGGGATTAGAGCGGACCGGCACATAACCATTCATTTGCTAGGAAAGGATCTCATTAGCTTCGAATAGCGTATAACACTTTATGGTCTGCATCCAGTGGATTCTCCGGGCGCTGAATGCACAGCATTGCTGTTTGCTGAAGCACCTGATGCGCTTCACTATTGAAGGCAACACGTTCCTTGAGCTCACTGTTGCGGCTATGAAGGCCGACGCCACCACTGGGAATCGGAGTCGAAAGCATCGACGATTCAGTCTTGTTGTCTATCACCCTCTCGCCTGAAAAAGTTCAAGAGTCAGCCATCTGCTGGAAAGATGATGCTCACCCTGTTCTTCGATCACTGGGATCCATTTCTTATTGGTGTCTCCATCATTGGGGTACGGTTTTGCGCAGAGCTGGAAAAATTACAGCGTCCAATCAAGGTGAAACCTCCGGGAAAACTGGGACAAGCGGTGCTGCAGCTCCATAATAATGCAAGTTCCCATATGCAAATGTCGTATCGCAGAAGTTACGCCACCTCAAATGGAAGACGTACGAGCACCCGCCGCATGGTCCTTGATCTGTCTCAGGCCTTCGGTTCCTTAAATAAGGCGATGAAGGCACGAAGATTCCTGTTGGACAAGAATGTGCAGCAGCTGGTTAAGGACCTCTGCACACGACAGAATTACGAAATGAGTATCTTCAAAATGGTGGGTCGGTGGGAGGATTCCTCCGTGTTCTCGGCGATTTTACCTGACTGGCAAGTCGATTTTGGACAGCACGGTCACCGAAAACCAACTTTTTGATCGCTCCATACACCGCGACGCATCACCTCTAGTCTTGATAATGGTCTCAGTTTGGCGGGGAAGAGAGTCCACAAATTTCTGCAGTTAACGCCATATCCATCTGAGGCCATCATTGATCACCAAGAGTTACCAGAATGCGAGCTTTCACCCGCAGTTGCAAATAGTATCAGACATTTTGTACGGGATTAAGACAGGGTCATTTAGCAGGCCACTCGTGTTGCGATATGGCGCCTCAGTGTTCATCGAACCCAGAATGTATGTCTACAACTATACTCCGCAAGCCACAACTTGCCGTGTGTGGTGGAGGATACTTTTTGTGCCAAAGTCACTTCCCCATTTCCTGTTCCAGTCGTGAATAATTCATGGGAACAAAGATAATTTGCAAGCCTCCGCGTGGGGCTCTACTCTAGAATCTTGAAAATGACAGAGTGTCGCTAACTTCACTCGGCTGCATTCCGCTAAATTATTTTAATTTCATATTGCCGTTGACAGTCACAGTAATCACGCTATCGTCACTCGAGACGAGCTTACGTGTATACATACACTCCTGGAAATTGAAATAAGAACACCGTGAATTCATTGTCCCAGGAAGGGGAAACTTTATTGACACATTCCTGGGGTCAGATACATCACATGATCACACTGACAGAACCACAGGCACATAGACACAGGCAACAGAGCATGCACAATGTCGGCACTAGTACAGTGTATATCCACCTTTCGCAGCAATGCAGGCTGCTATTCTCCCATGGAGACGATCGTAGAGATGCTGGATGTAGTCCTGTGGAACGGCTTGCCATGCCATTTCCACCTGGCGCCTCAGTTGGACCAGCGTTCGTGCTGGACGTGCAGACCGCGTGAGACGACGCTTCATCCAGTCCCAAACATGCTCAATGGGGGACAGATCCGGAGATCTTGCTGGCCAGGGTAGTTGACTTACACCTTCTAGAGCACGTTGGGTGGCACGGGATACATGCGGACGTGCATTGTCCTGTTGGAACAGCAAGTTCCCTTGCCGGTCTAGGAATGGTAGAACGATGGGTTCGATGACGGTTTGGATGTACCGTGCACTATTCAGTGTCCCCTCGACGATCACCAGTGGTGTACGGCCAGTGTAGGAGATTGCTCCCCACACCATGATGCCGGGTGTTGGCCCTGTGTGCCTCGGTCGTATGCAGTCCTGATTGTGGCGCTCACCTGCACGGCGCCAAACACGCATACGACCATCATTGGCACCAAGGCAGAAGCGACTCTCATCGCTGAAGACGACACGTCTCCATTCGTCCCTCCATTCACGCCTGTCGCGACACCACTGGAGGCGGGCTGCACGATGTTGGGGCGTGAGCGGAAGACGGCCTAACGGTGTGCGGGACCGTAGCCCAGCTTCATGGAGACGGTTGCGAATGGTCCTCGCCGATACCTCAGGAGCAACAGTGTCCCTAATTTGCCCGGAAGTGGCGGTGCGGTCCCCTATGGCACTGCGTAGGATCCTACGGTCTTGGCGTGCATCCGTGCGTCGCTGCGGTCCGGTCCCAGGTCGACGGGCACGTGCACCTTCCGCCGACCACTGGCGACAACATCGATGTACTGTGGAGACCTCACGCCCCACGTGTTGAGCAATTCGGCGGTACGTCCACCCGGCCTCCCGCATGCCCACTATACGCCCTCGCTCAAAGTCCGTCAACTGCACATACGGTTCACGTCCACGCTGTCGCGGCATGCTACCAGTGTTAAAGACTGCGATGGAGCTCCGTATGCCACGGCAAACTGGCTGACACTGACGGCGGCGGTGCACAAATGCTGCGCAGCTAGCGCCATTCGACGGCCAACACCGCGGTTCCTGGTGTGTCCGCTGTGCCGTGCGTGTGATCATTGCTTGTACAGCCCTCTCGCAGTGTCCGGAGCAAGTATGGTGGGTCTGACACATCGGTGTCAATGTGTTCTTTTTTCCATTTCCAGGAGTGTATGTTCAAGCTTAATAAGCAATACTTGGCAGAACATAAGAAACGACTATACTACTGTACTCTCTTCATTACATTCCTTTCCATGCCCATAACCATTTCGTCATGTTCTTAAAACAGGTTCATAGTAAAATGTAATACTAGCACAGAACCATTCTGAATAAGTTCTGCGTAAGATAGTAGAAAAATATTTTACGTACTATCGTTTTTACGCAATCGAGACAGAATCTAAGCTATCAGATTGATCCAATGCATTCGGTTCGTATGCACCGGTCCTACATAAAACAATGGAATTGCGTTTCTATGACTGAAACAACAAAAATATGTCCTGCGAATATAAATACTTTCAGGTAAGTATAGAACCTTTGTGTCATAACAAATGCTGAAACTATGTTATTGCCGACCGGTGTGGCCGAGTGGTTCTAGGCGGTACAGTCTGGAACCGCGCGACCGTTACGGTCGCAGGTTCGAATCCTGCCTCGGGCATGGATGTGTGTGATGTCCTTAGGTTAGTTACGTTTAAGTAGTTCTAAGTTCTAGGGGACTGATGACCTCAGCATTTAAGTCCTGTAGTGCTCAGAGCCATTTGAAACATTTGAACTGTGTTATCCGCAGGACATGGATATGGCCTCTTTTCTCACTTTGTTACTTACAGTTCGATTTTAAAGCAGCGTAAATAATCATGCGTGTCTCCGTTACTCATGATACCACATTTTCATGAATCTCACTCAAATTTACAAATATATGTAACAACAGCTCTTGCACCTACACGTCGTAATAAGGCGTCAGGTAGAAAGATCATTTAACACTATATATATATATATATATATATATATATATATATATATATATATATATATATATATATTGGCAACATAAAATAAGGGAACACAGTTTGGTGATTTCACATTAACATACTCAACATGTTCAAATTTGGAAACCGGTCATTGGATACGACATGAACGCTGATTATAACAAATCAGCTGCAGTGGAGGATAAAGTCAGGACAGCTAAAACCAGTCTCTTAGCTTTAGCCTGCTTCGTAGATTTGGAAGCGCTACTGTGGTATATTACACGATCTGGTCGAAACATCCTTAGGTGACATTAATGGAAGCCCATTTCTCCTAAAGAGCCCAAACCGGAGAAGATACTGATACTGTACACATGGGTCTCGAGCGATGTTCCAACTCGTCCCAAAGGTGTCCCATTTGGTTCCGAACGATATTCTGGGTAGGCCAGTCCATTTGAGGAATGTTACTGCCCCCAGACCACTGCCTCGCAAATACTGCCTTATGGTAGGATACAATGTCATGCTCAAACAGTCAGCGTCTCCGGACTGTTCCCGTACTGTACGCAGTACATGCTATAAAATGGATTCATGTCCTTCCGCATAAAGCGTTTCTTTAAGAATAATTAGGGGACCCCACGCAATAGCGAAAAATGCCCTCTCGCCGTAAAACCACCTTCTCTGTACTTCACCATTACCAGTACATGTGATGGCAGTTAAGGTTCTCAGCGAATTCGCCAAACCCAAACTGTTCTATCGGATTACCACGTAATAGGGCCTATTTCATCATTCCAAATAACTTGTTTCGTCATCCACTGTCCAATGGCGTCGCTTTTTATACTATCTCAATCGTCGCTTAGTACAACCTACAGGAATGTGTGGCTTATGACGAGCTGCTCGAACATCGTACCCCACTATTTTTAACTCCTTACGCACAGTCAGTCGGTTTCGGAAACTGACATAGGGTCCCGTAGAGCGATGTGCTGACCACACGTCCCTCCAGATCCGCATCCAGTGATGACTGTGAGCTGACGATGACACGGCGGCCGGTCGGTACCGTTGGACCTTCATGGCCTGTTCGAGAGGAGTTTAGCTTAGTTTTACGCACAGTCAGTGTGCTAGGTGGACCGCTCACGATTGATTCCTTCCGCTGATTTTAGAGCCACCCTCCGGAGTGTTCGACGGTCCTTGTCCGTCAATACATGAACTCTGGCCAGTCTTGGTAGAGCTGTGTCTGTTCCTACGCGTTTACACGTCACAGCTCCAACACACGACTTGGGCTGTTTAATAAGCGTTGGAAGTCCCTGATGACCACAACACTTTCAGAGTCTTTCATGCTGAATCTGGCTTCCTCAGATACAGTATTCACATTTAAATTCTGATGAAGGCACTCTTAGAAGTGTTGAAACCTGGTTAATAAGACTAGAAATTGTGACCGAGGTCTCATTTGTTTCAACTTTAATTTATAAACGGTCACCGAACCAAGCAGTCATGTTTAAAACTTCAGTATTCCATGACTTTCTTCACCCCAGTGTATGGCACGTAAGTAAAAACACGTGTCCATGCTGATCTAGCAGGTAGACTGGACGCTGGAGATCCCGGATTCAATCTCGTTCCTGTCCGTGCAGGATCAAAAAGATACGGGAGGTAAAAGAAGGTCCAGGGCGCTTGACCCGCCACCCGAACCTCCTAGTGTAGCGACGAAGAAAAGCTGTACTCTACCTGTTGTCGGGTCAACAACCAAGTCACGAGCTGGCGCCGCAGATTTTACCTTTACTATTGTTTACTGACCTTACGACTTATCTTAGAAGAAAGATTAAGGAAAGGCAAACCTACGTTTCTAGCATTTCTAGACTCAGGGAAAGCTTTTGACAATGTTGACTGGAATACTCTCTTTCAAATTCTAAAGGTGGCAGGGGTAAATTACAGGGAGCGAAAGGCTATTTACAATTTGTACAGAAACCAGATGGCAGTTATAAGAGTCGAGGGACACGAAAGGGAAGCAGTGGTTGGGAAGGGAGTGAGACAGTGCTGTAGCCTCTCTCCGCTATTATTCAATCTGTATATTGAGCAAGCAGTAAAGGAAATAAAAGAAAAATTCGGATTAGGTATTAAAATCCACGGAGAAGAAATAAAAACTTTGAGGTTCGCCGATGACATTGTAATTCTATCAGAGACCGCAAAGGACTTGGAAGAGCAGTTGAACGGAATGGACAGTGTCTTGAAAGGAGGATATAAGATGAACATCAACAAAAGCAAAACGAGGATAATGGAATGTGGTCGAATTAAGTCGGGTGATGCTGAGGGAATTAGATTAGGAAATGAGACACTTAAAGGAGTAAAGGAGTTTTGCTATTTGGGGAGCAAAATAACTGATGATGGTCGAAGTAGAGAGGATATAAAATGTAGACTGGAAATGGCAAGGAAATCGTTTCTGAAGAAGAGAAATTTGTTAACATCGTGTATAGATTTAAGTGTCAGGAAGTCGTTTCTCAAAGTAATTGTATGGTGTGTAGACATGTATGGAAGTGAAACATGGACGATAAATAGTTTGGACAAGAAGAGAATAGAAGCTTTCGAAATGTGGTGCTACAGAAGAATGCTGAAGATTAGATGGGTAGATCACATAACTAATGAGGAAGTATTCAATAGAATTGGGGAGGAGTTTGTGCCACAACTTGACAAGAAGAAGGGACCGGTTGGTAGGACATGTGCTGAGGCATCAGGGGATGACAAATTTAGCATTGGAGGGCAGTGTGAAGGGTAAAAATCGTAGAGGGAGACCAAGAGATGAATACACTAAGCAGATTCAGAAGGGTGTAAGCTGCAGTAGGAACTGGAAGATGAAGAAGCTTGCACAGGATAGAGTAACATGGAGAGCTGCATCAAACCAGTCTCAGGACTGAAAACCACAACAACAACAACATTGTTTACACCGTATCACTCACAGACAAGTCGTTTATTTCAGTGCGCTTCCACCTCATTATTTGGATCCGAGATGCTTAGAGCACGGAGCGCTCAGTCTGCGGAGTGACGGGGCGTCAGTCGGCGCACGCTACGTCCGACCTGCAGCGCAAGCTGACGCTCGGTTCAGTTACCCCGGGAGACGCTAATGGAGCGCATCGCCTTACATATTAATCGGTCAGACGGACGCGACGCATCTGTATGCGGCAGGCATTGTAATTTCCAGTTAGACGCCGCATTCCGGACCGTGTTTATTTTAGGAAGCACCATAATACCCGTATTAATTCCGGTGACCTCGCCAGCGAGTTATGGTCATTATTATGGGTGCTACGCAGCGCCTAAGTAATTTCTTAATCGCAGCTGTGGTGGTTTTTAATTAGTACGTCGGCCGAGGAACGCGTAGAAAGCGAGCGGTGTGGGTCGGCTGGCGCACGTCGCAGAAGGACGCGACAGGGGGCGAAGCTAAAAACATGGAGGCGCGGCGCGTGGCAGTCAGCAGTACCTCGTGGCCGCCTGCTGGCTGTGGACTGTAGACTTTTTTTTTACTGTTTCACTGTTAACAGAGGAGAGGACAGAAGTACAATTTTCTTATGCGAGGAATATTGTCAAATTGTGATCGGGTCGACAGAAACATACTGACAGCGACATCGTACGTTTTCTGTACCGGGTGAACCCGAACTCCAACGGTCAAATATCGGAGGTAATTCAGGAATTTTAAGATGAAGATAAACAGTCTCGATCGCAAGCAACATTTATCTTTGTGGTTACCGGTTTCGGTCAGTTACCGACCATCTTCAGACCTCATCCCATGTTGTTAGGCGGCGGCGGTGAACGGAGCATGTGTTACGGACTCTACGAATGGTGTGGCTGTGGTAACACGACTTTTTAAGGTTTTGTATATAGTTTCACGTATCAGCATATATTGAAATTTGGTTTTCTTTTCTATGTCTGTCCGTATCCTGGTATATGTCACTGCCTAAATAACTATAACTTTCTCAATACCCTGTTTTTGATAATCTTAAATCGAACCTGGAATTTTCCGTAGTGGGCTGCAGCAGATATTTTTAGAAAGTAATATTTTCTTCGGAACCTCTGTATTTTGTTACACAATTGCATGATCTGGAAAAAGCATATCTACAACAATACACATGACGGTGTGTGGCGGACGATACTTCTGGTATTACTAACTGATCCCTCAATTTGCTGTTCCGTTCGGGAAAGTCGTGTAGGAAGAACAATTGTCTATAAGTCTCTGTATTAGCTCTAATTCCTCTAATTTCCTCGTTGTGGTCATCTGAAGAGACGTATGTTGTCCGACTCTTCACGGTAAATAATTTCTTGAAATTTCAAAAGTAAACATGTCCCTGTTGCAGAGCGCCTCTCTTGTAATGTCTGCCATTGGACTTTGTTGAGCTCTTTTAACACTCTCGCGCAGCCTTGAATGATCCCGCGATGATACGTGCCGCTCTCCGTTGGATCTTTCCTATCTCTCCTTCCAGTCCTACCTGGTAGGGGCCCAGAGTGATGAACAAAACTCAAGAACCTCTCGAAAAATCGCCTTGTAAGCCACTTCTGTAGAAGATGAATTACATTTCTTTAATATTCTTCCTATAGCCTTTAGATGGTAGCTCATTTACAGCTACATACCTTCGCCCATATCTGCCCGTGAAACTCAATGTGCTCTGTAACACGTGCAGAAACTTTTCCTGGCCAGCACGATCTCCAGATTTGTCTCCGATCGAGAATGTGTGGGATGTGATGGGGACGAGAAGTGACTCGTGCGACTCGTCAGCCAACAACTCTTACGGAACTAAGTGGACAGTTTGAGGGGCGTGACATAACGTATCCCAGGGAAGTATTCGCCTTCCGTACGATCGTCTGGAAGCCAGAGGCAGCGCATGCATTGTCACTGTTGATACTGATAAAGGTGTTTCAGCGTGGTTCGATACCTGGTACCTCAGAACCACTTCTGCTACTGATCTGTAAATGTAATCGTTTCATGTACTGCAATAAATCTTGAGTGAATTTGAAACCTTCAACAAACGAGTGTACTAGGTGTACCTTTTTCTTTTTCAGTGCATTATGGCTGCACGAGCGTCCTTTCCTCAACTCACTTTGCCCTTCCCCCAAACAAGTATCTGTTATTACTTTCAAGCGATTGTTTGTTATTCTGTATTCGTGAAGTTATACTCCTGTAACGTCACATGCATTTCTTTGGCCTTTTTTTAAAAAAAACAGAAGTTTCTTCGGAGCTTTTTCCCATCATCAAGGATTTGATAAGTTCGCCAGTATTCAATAAATAAATACAACAATGTCAATTCACACAGTGTCCCTCCTTACTTAATTAGTTCACCATTTATTCCATCTTTTGCGATTTTTCAGGCTTTCCAGAATCAGTTCAAAATCATCTACGCTCACTGTGTCAATTGTGTTGTACAAATAAGATCAAGAATATAATAGGATGTTAGATATTTTGCATTAATTGCTGCGGTTTCACGATAACAAATTATTTTAACATATGCACTGTTTTTCATTGTTTACATTAATTATAGTGTTGTCTCTTATTTTATTTCCGCTCCTTTTTAGTACGATTCCTTCCTGACGATACCACTCATGCCGGCCGGAGTGGCCGTGTGGTTCTAGGCGCTACAGCCTGGAGCCGAGCGACCGCTACGGTCGCAGGTTCGAATCCTGCCTCGGGCATAGATGTATGTGATGTCCTTAGGTTAGTTAGGTTTAATTAGTTCTAAGTTCTAGGCGACTGATGACCTCAGAAGTTAATTCGCATAGTGCTCAGAGCCATTTGATACTACACATGAGTGAAGTATCGATACTTTTAGTTAGATACCGTATGGCTAGGCGCAGGAACGGCTGCCAGTGAGTGCACGATAGCAGTGACCACGCACGGCGTGTTGTGCGTGATTTGGGCAGGTGTGGCGACTGTACAGCCGCGGCAGGGCGTGGGGAGAGGAGGTGCTAATTGCAGCTTCCAGACGGAGGGCACACACGGCCCGCGGTCTCCCCGGCTTAACGAGAGGCGCTGCCGGCTCCCGGGCAGACGACGCGATAAATCTCGGCGCGCGAGGTCGCGCTGAAGAATGGCCCCTGAGAATCGTTCCGGAGTGGCAATCAGCTCCGGGGCCCGTCAAACTGCCGCACGGGAGGAACGCGGCCTTGTTTACGATTGTGTAAAGCCCGGAGATGTGTTACAATGATATACGAAAGACGATAGTGGCGCCAGATAGTGTCCGCCGGAGCTGGCGGCAGCTGTTCTGAAAGCGACTGACCGCTCTGGCCACCGATGCTAGGGACGAGGGAATCCACTTTGGAAACGATTACTGGCCGCTTCTGGGGACATTCGTCCGCGTGGAGGGTAACCGAACACTCACTGTGATTGTAATGATGCTAGAAAGCAGCCTAGCGGTGGCCGAGCGGTTCTAGGCACTTCAGTCCGGAACCGCGTGACTGCTAGGGTCGCAGGTTCGAATCCTGCCTCGGGTATGGACGTGTGTGATGTCCTTAGCTTAGTTAGCTTTAAGTAGTTCTAAGTTCTAGGGGACTGTATGACCTTAGATGTTAAGTCCCATAGTGCTCAGAGCCAAACCAGCATAGGTTTCAGTTGGCAAGTAAAGGCAAAGGACCGCAATTCTTTCCTCTTTCTTTGTTGATTTGCATCACCAAATTGTCATCCATTTGAAGTTCTCCTTTGTCCACATATGGCTGTGTTACAGTACATTCGGTGATTTCCATGTGAAGTATACCTACGTGAAGAGTTAACACAATTCTTCACCATAAGATTCTAATACAATTATTAGAAAAGAACTTAAATAGTATATGTGAAATACAATGTCTTATGAATTAGTAAGCAAAACTGTGCTCCAAATCCCAGTTTACGATGTGTCTGGAAAGAAAACGTATGGACCACGAGATTTCCTGCTCGAACCCAGGTGACGACGATATCTTACCATGATATTTGGATTGACAACAACTGAAACACCTTCAGGTGAGCTTGACAACTGTATTTTAAATCTATGGAACCACAGTTCGGTTTGAATCCTGCCTCGGACGTGGATGTGTGTGATGTCCTTAGGTTAGTTAGGTTTAAGTAGTTCTAAGTTCTAGGGGACTGATGACCTAAGTAGTTAAGTCCCATAGTGCTCAGAGCCATATGAACCATTTGAACCACAGTTCGCTAGCCGGGGTGGCCGAGCGGTTCTAGGCGCTTCAGTCTGGAACCGCACGACCGCTACGGTCGCAGGTTCGAATCCTGCCTCGGGCAAGGATTTGTGTGATGACCTTAGGTCGGTTAGGTTTAAGTAGTACTACGGGACTGATGACCTCAGATGTTAAGTCCCATAGTGCTCAGAGCCATTTGAACCACAGTTCGACAGATGGCGCGCATGTAATACTGCATTTACGCATGCGCCTGTGCGACTCAGATGGAACAATGTTCGACAGAGGACTCCAAACTCGGCAGACGACAGAGGAGGAGATTAGTGTTGAACGTTCCGTCGACAACGAGGTCGTCAGAGACGGAGCACAAGCCCGGATAAGGGAAGGATGGAGGAGGAAAACGGCTGTGTCCTTTCGAAGCAACTATCCCGGCATTTCCCTTAACCGATTTAGGAAAATCACGGAAAACCTAACCCAGGACGGCCGGACGTGGGTTTGAACCATCGTCCTCTCCAATACAAGTCCAGTGTACTAACTACTGCGCTACCCCTCTCGGTCAACAATCATACGGCGAAAAGCTCTGCACATCCGCTACAGCGCCAATTTTCAGTATAAAATCATCGACGTGCGCCAGCAATCCCTATGGTAAAACCCACCTGAAGATGGTTGAATAAAAATCCGCCGAAATATCGTGCTGTCTACGTCCGCACATAACACCGAGAAAACTTCAACAGACGCAGGAAATTAAGTATCATTAATTCTGGAATTGTGCCAGTGAAATTTGGAATTTTATTACGAAAAAAATTCATACACAACGCTCATCAGTGAACAATGCAGAGCTAAACTAGGAATTAGTAGGAGTTACAAGAAACGAAGGCATAATTATGACTAAATAAAATACAGCAGAGGTAGACGGGACATATATACAGGTGAACGGATTGTAGTTGGAGCATGTAAGTTCTTCATTTAAAAGACCAAGACAACGATATACTCTGAGGTGGGTAAACGGCATAGGAATCAAGATGGAGGGACGTAACTGCGTACAACTGAAGGTCATAATAAATGTAAAAGTTTTCGCCGGAAATAACAGTGCAATAGTTACAGCATTTTTCATTTCTTCGCTACTAGTTCCGCGTTCGCAGTCCCATTCTGAAGCGTTCAGTCTGTCAAATCAATTAAGTAGCCGCGCTGTAGTCCGGCAACATCACTGCTCCAGAAAGACGAAGTGAGCCTCACATACACCGATCGAAAAGCATATCTGTATGCACATTTTCGACAGTTTCCAAAGCCAAGAGGATACCCCGTCAAGAAAACATAAATACCGCCTTAAAAGATTGCATTGTTCGATAAGAAAAAAACTGTTACGATATAGGATATCATTCGAAATAAGGGAGTAGAGCAGTTACTAATATAAAATGAAACCCAAACTTGGTTTGAAAGTATTTTAAAAACAGTAGTTCAGAAATAGCATAAATAGCCACATTGTTCATTACTTAAGTTCTCAGATTTTCTTTATAGTTAATATCTTGTTGCTGGTATGGCTAACCTTATTCTGAGCCTGTTTGTGCAATCTGTGCTAACTCTCCACCGAGGGCAACTTCAACGATGCAACTCTTCTCCCTTTTGACCACATGATATTATGCATACTTTATTGACCTATTCTATATCAGTTCGTGATGTTCAGAATGTATCTAACTTGAGTTTATACCTCATGCGAAACGGATTGTGGGTTAATGGCCACATCTGAAGATGACAATAAATTACCGTAACCAGTAATGTGAATATCTCCCGCAGGTAGGCGATCGTTACGTAATAAATCACTACGTAAGGATCTCATATTTTTTGTTTGGTCGATATTGTATTCTGATAAGAAGACTTCCCTTGCTGGCTTTGAATATTTCAGTCTGAATCTTAAATAATTTCTAACGCGACTTGCATTCTCGACACTTAATTTCGATATGCTGCTGGATGTAGAAATAGTGATTCCATCATTTCTGTCAGACACGTGAGAACGAGTCAGCGGACATGGATCATTTCGATCTAGTGGTGAGTGGTGACAGAGTGCTAGTATGTGAAGCGAAGGCGCCCGTGTTTCGATGCATATATTCCTAATCACTGTCAAGACGTAATCTTTGTAACATAAAATGGATATCAGGCAAAAATTGTAACAGAAGTGAGACAACAGACACTAGTATGCATGTTATGGCGACAGTTTTGTTACAATAGCGACGCACGAGGGTTGTGATAAATGTAACGACAGATTACAAAATGATAAATAAAAAGAAACACGCCAACATTACTGGTTCCATTGTACGATAATTAACAGAGAAAATCGGAAGTTATTTTATCCATTTTCGTTGGAGAACACAGCAGCTGTTTTAGTAAATTACATAGTAGGAAATACTGCAACCACCGACAAGTTTTTTTGAAATGATTTTATTCTATCATTATTAGTTTCGGACCTCGTCAGATGGTAGCGTTGACTTATTTGCATGTTTTACATTTGTGTCTTCCTGATAGGCCCTCCTTTACGTATCATCAGTATGGACTGTAATAGAAAATCAAAACTCTGTCTTATAATATGTAAAGGAGAGCTTTTCAGGAAGACACAAACGTAAAAGTTGCAAAGAAGACTGTGCAACCATCTGACGATAGGCGCAGGCCCGAAACTAGCAATGGTACACTAAAAGCGTTTTCCAAAAAGCTTGTCGCTGATTGCAGTCTTTCCTACAGTGTAACCATCGGAAGATTACATAGCTTCCGCATAGCAACCGCTACGGCAAAATACACTTATTACAAAGCGCCCATGAAAAGAATCAGAGGAAATATTTATCAAGTAACTAAGTCACAATTATAATTGATTTTGGTTTTCAACGTCGGAAAATATGTTTCTTTCGTGGCAGTATATTAACAAATTGTTGCACATTGAAATATGCAAATGTGAAAAACTACGTGAACTTCTGTCACGCCAGGCTATGTAACGCTACGTACTTGCTATATAAATTACATAACCTCCGATTATACACGTTCACGCAGTTCGATTTCGCTGTCGCTGATATTTAATCATGCAATAACGTTTTAATATCGTACCATTACATAAGAATTCATGTGGTGATGGTTGCCATGACAAGCTACACAGATAATACTGTGCAGTATTTGTGATTCTGACGCTTGAAAAAATTCTTAGAAAACAATAAAATCACTGTAAACTCCTCTTTATGGACACAAAGATCTGTTTCTCAAAATTGTCTGTTTTTGATACAAGAAAACTTTGGTCACCTGGAAATAACACGATCGATCTCTAGATTCGCAACATTCCACGTGACTGGTGCGAAGTGAATCTGATGTCATCCTTCGCAGCAGAAACATCAGCCTGCCATGCTGCTGCTCAGAGGTCCCGTGTTCGAACCTCGACACCGCCGTACGCTTTTCCTGGAACAATGGACTGGGACGGAACGATAACTATTGTCGAAGGAGAAATAGCAGCTCCAGTTCTGACAACCAGTATTAAAAGCCATAAGTAGCTGTTTCAGAATCACATTAATCTTCAATAGTGCCCCTTGATGTCTCCTTTTGGTTGAGGAAGAAGTTGGGTGAGATCGTGGGATACTTTTTCAGTTGACCGCTGAGTTTTATCTGCTTTTTAGTCTTTCCAATGTAATCGAACTCCACATCGTTATTTTCTGTGTTCTTCCTCCATCATCTCGCTGGTTTACCTGCTTTAGGTAATTAGCATCAACGGTTACAGACGCAGGTGTGCCTCGTTCAATTCCATCAGATGTATGTGGGATTAGAAAGTGGTTCACCTAGCTTACAAAATGGAAATTTCTTCGATAAACGAGCGATACTAGCATTAAAACTGTGGACACGACATATAATCGTAAGGTCTTCATAAGACTAACAGCAACAGGAGTTTTAAACTTCCTGGCAGATTAAAACTGTGTGCTGGACCGAGACTCGAACTCGGGACCTTTGCCTTTCGCGTGCAAGTCCTCTACCAACAGATACCCGAGCACGACTCACAGCCCGTTCTCACAACTTTAATTCCGCCAGTACCTCGTCTCTGGTCTCTCGCAGAGCACTTTCCCTCGAAAGGCAAAGGTCCCGAGTTCGATTCTCGGTCTGGCACACAATTTTAATCTACCAGGAAGTTTCATATCAGCGCACACTCCGCTGTAGAGTGAAAATTTCGTTCTAGAAACAGGAGTTTTATTTTATATCGTGTCATTAACTATGTTTTGGAGCAAAGTAAATGAAGGCTTGAATTTATGGTTCCGTTGGCGCGAGGGTTATTATACTACTGAGTCGACGAATATTAGAATCCATCTCTTTTGATTGTTTGTTGTAACATGCATCACATTTCGCTCAGCAGCACCTCCTCTGTAAGGCCGCTTCCACGCTGTTATAATTCTGTTTGAAGTAAAAATTACCCAGGTATCAAAATTAATTCTGCCGGCCCACATTTCAGGATTTCACGGCCGACCGCCTCCACAAAGGCGACCTCCCGAACCGGTGTGTGTAATTAGCGGTCGTGGCGCAGGCAGCAGCTGCTCGTGGGTCCGACCCTCACACACCTGGCACCAGCCGCCTGCAGGTCGTCGTTCGCGATAAAACACCTCGCAGGAGCAGAAACCGACCACGGGGCTCCGGAGGAGCGAAGAGCCTATTAAAAACCACTCTCTCCTTGCTGACAGGGAGACAGTCGTGGACTTTACTGACCCGTTACGAAACCAACTGGACAGCGATACTTAAAACTCGATAAGACCTTTTAAATGACCATTATTTACGCTGTATTTCATTACATTTGGCGTAATCTGCAGACATTGGGTACAACGTGTCGGGCGCAAAAGAGTCACTTTTGGAGATAGTGAAACGCCCGTTAGATTTTACACTTCTGCGTTTGTTTTCTCGTTAGGGTAGGGAATAATATTGTACCTTCGCACACTTCCAACTTTCACCTCTAGCCACATGCCTAATAGAAATTCAAAATTTTGTTCTTTTTCATTTTTAGCTATGGTATTCACTGTTTCTATTCTGCAGTCTTCTACTGAAATTACAAAAATTGTTACGGAAAATTAAGGTTTTCCTAACTGAAAATATTCCACGATACATGGCTATGCAGCTGGGAAGAAATATTCTTTTGAAATTTAAAAGCGTTGTAATCGAGAAAGATCTAGGCGCTATTGCATTTACTCGTCTCTCTACAGTCTCCACATACCAATAACCAGTAAGTGAAATCAAGTCAAGCAGAAGCATTATCAAAAACTAATATGTCAAACATCCACCTCAGTTGCGAAATGTTACTGGTCTTTACCCATGTTTCAGCTACAGTAATCTAGCCTTCTTCAGAAGCACAAAATAACCTGACACATGCCAGAATATGCTTCTGAAGAAGGCTAGATTACTCTAGTTGAAACCTGGGTAAAGCCCAATAACATTTCGCTACTGAGGAGAAGTTTTGACATATTAATTTATCACAGTTGCTGACAGGGCTGCAACATGTTAAAAATTCTTATCAAAAACTAGTTAACCCCGAAGTACGTTTTGAAATAGAAGTTATTGGAAACTAAAATTTTTATTTTCAGGGCAGGTGAAATTATAAAGACATTAAAGAAACTCGGTTAATTTCCAAGTTCCACAAGCTCCATGGTGGAAGACCACCTCCTTTTTCAAGCTATAACATGGTGCACTACCGACGAACTGCCCAAATGTTATATAGGTAGTTGCAAAAATATATAGGATTTTATTTACCATAAAATTCTGCACCTGAAGCATTAACAATATATTGCAGAATGCTTTAAAACACTGAGATGGCCGTGCAGGATTAGCCGGGCGGTGTAAGGCGCTGCAGTCATGGACTGTGCGGCTGGTCCCGGTGGAGGTTCGAGTCCTCCCTCGGGCATAGGTGTGTGTCTTTGCCCTTAGCATACTTTAGGTTAAGTATTGTGTAAGCTTAGGGACTGATGACCTTAGAAGTTAAGTCCCATAAGATTTCACACATACTTGATAAGGCTTCACACACAAACTGAGATTACAAAAGTCATGTGATGTTTCCTAATATCGTGTTCTGGATCATTTTTCTCGGATTAGTGCAGCAACTCGACATGATATGGACTCAAAAAAGTCATTTCAAGTCCCCTGCAGAAATACAGAGCCATGCTGCTGCTACAGCCGTCCATCATTGCAGAAGTATTGCCGGTGCAGGTTTTTCTGCACGAATTGACCTCTCGATGAAGTCCCATAAATGTTCGATGGGATTCATTTCGGGAAATCTGGGTCGTCAAACAGTTCGCTCGAACTGTGCAGCATGTTTTTCAAACCAATCATGAAACCGGTCGCAAATGATTGTGGCCTGTGACATGGCTCACTGTCGTCCATGAAACTTCCATCGTTGTTTGGGAACCTGGCAGCCACGAATGGCTGTAAATGGCCTACAAGCAGCCGAATATCCAGACGACCCAGTCCATTCCACGTAAACACATCCAACACCATTGTGGAGCACCTACCATCCTGCACAGTGCTTGTCGACAACCTGGGTCGACGGCTTCGTGGAATCTGCGCCACACTCGAACCTTTCAATCTCTTACCAACTGAAATCGGGACTCCACGGTTTTCCAGTCGTCTATGGTCCAACCGATACGGTTACGAGCCGAGGAGAGGCGCTGCAGGCGACATCGTGCTGTTAGGAAAGGTACTTAAGTCGGGACCGACCGCTGTGGCCGAGCGGTTCTAGGCGCTTCAGTCCGGAACCACGCGGCTGCTATGGTCGCAGGTTAGAATCCTGCCTCGGGCATGGATGTAGGTTAGTTAGTTTTAAGTAGTCTGAGTCTAGGGGACGGACGACCTCAGATGCTACGTCCAATAGTACTCAGAGCCACTTGAACCATTTGAACATACGTCGGTCGTCTTCTGCCATAGACCATTAACGCCAAATTTCGCCGCACTATCCAAACGGAAACGTTCGTCGTACGTCCCACATTGATTACGCTGTTACTTCACGCTTGTCTATTAGCATTGACACCTCTACACAAATGCCTCTCCTCTTGGTCCTTAACTGGAGCGCATTCGGGAGGACGACGGTTCAATCCCGTCTCCAGCCATCCTGATTTAGGTTTTCCGTGATTTCCCTTCAGGCAAATGCCGGGATGGTTCCTTTGAAAGGGCACGGCCGATTTCCTTCCCAATCCTTCCCTAACCCGAGCATGAGCTCCGTCTCTAATGACCTCGTTGTCGACGGGACGTTAAACACTAACCACCACCACCACTTAACTGGAGGCCGCCGACCACTGCGTTTTCCTTAGTGAGAGGTAATCCCTAAAATATGGTATTCTCGGCACACTCTTGACACTGTGGATTTCGGAATATTGAGTTCCTTAACAATTTCTGAAATGGAATATCCGATGCTGCTAGCTCTAACTAGTTAATTCTCGCCGTGCTGCCATAATCACTTCGAAAACCTCTTGACATTAATCACTTGAGTATGAATGTCAGATCCGTCAATGCACTGCCTTTTTTCACTTTGTGTACGCGATCCTACCGACATCTCTATATGTGCATATCGCTATCCCACGACTTTTGTCTCTTTAATGTAGATTGTACGGCACTTACAAATGCTGCACGAAACACCATCTCACGTCTAACAACAACGAAAACTGTAGAGAATGGTGGAAACTTCTTACGATGACCTGTAGTACGAGTTCCTTCATGTGATTCAAAAATCAGTCACTAGACGTCCCGTGAAGAAACATCATGTTTTCCTAGGTACACTATCCTCTAGGTGCAGCATTCTCCTACTGAAGAAGGTTTTTTTCTGTTAGTGGTTCTGCACTCAAATCACCCCGATCAACAGCCATCTTCTGCTGGATTCCTCGAGTGTGGTATTTCAAGTCAGCAGCGTCTCTACTGTGACAATTGATTCCATGATTCATTGTAACTCACTTTTAAAGTATTTGAAATCCATATTTTTATATGCTAACTGATTTGTGGACAGGCAGTCCTGTTACTTTGAGCTGTCTGTATTGGTGTACCCAGAGACCAACGAAATAAAATACTTTCAAATCAGCTTTCTCTACAACTGCAATACTAGTAATTGCAGAATTTAGCACTGATGTGTGCCACGTGTGTCCTGAGAAAAGTCTCATCGGCGTTTGCACCTTTACTCTGGTTGGATACGAGTGACAGTCTTGCTACAAATCTACGAATGGGAGAAAGTGACTGGGCAAAAGCATTCCCAGACGACAAAGAGATTGCCAATGCACGCATCGTCCCTCGCGACTTTCGGTCTGCCACTCTCAACGTGTGCCGCAGAACGCTTGCCAAGTGCCGGCGCTGTTGCACGCCGCCTCCAACACAGATGCATACAAAAGAGTAGCGCCCAGAATTTACACACGCGCAGACGGATGGGTTCCCAGCAGAGAAACGGACCGATCACGTGCGGTCGGTCGCTACAAGTACCAACAAATGGGCGACACGCTACGGGAATGTCGGCGGCGACACATTCCTTCCCTGCGCCTCTAATAACTTTCACTGCGCGACCAACCGATCGGAAAGATTTAAGCCCTCCCGCTTCGGTAGAGCCCCGCTCCTTCACCGACCGACAAACATCTCGCTCGGCGCGTCGGAGGACCGATTTCCGGCTGTGATCGGACGCCCCGCCTTGTCGGCGCGGCGGTGAGGAATTGCCCCGCGCCCGCTTACGTAAGCGGTTTCATTGTTCCAGCGTCGGCGGAGTGGCTCCCGGGAGCTGCCGGTCGGAAGGCCAGTGGGCCACGCGCAGAGAGAAATGAACGGCTGTCGGCGATAAGTGTCTCGCTCCGCTGTCCATGAATGTGTTGCTGGCGGTAGCGGGCGATCTGTTAGCAGCCGTCAGCGTCGCTCCCACACAACGCTTCAGCGCTACTGTCGATGCTGTCATTACCGAACGCTTCACGCCGCCCTACTCCGGTGCACTTTCGCCCTTCTTAACGCTTTCACTGTCACAGTTCTACTCCTGCATCCATATATATATCCTTCCCAAAACCTTTTACAGTACATAGACGAGAGAACTTCATACTTTAAATTAATCACCATGTGATTTTTTAGTTAGTTATGTTAACCTAGAAACGATGGAGAGGATCCGACCCCGCCGCAGCCGCAGTGGTCCATAACCCCATGACGACTACCGCAGTCCACTTCACTTCACCCCTCCGACGCCCCACATTGAACCTAGCTTATTGTGCGGTTTGGCCCCCGGTGGCCCCCCCAGGGAACGTCTCACACCAGACGAGTGTAACCCCTATCTTTTCGTGGTACGGTAATGGTGGCGTACGCATACGTGGAGAACTTGTTTGCGCAGCAATCGCCGACTAGCTGAGGCGGAATAAGAGGAACGAGCCCGCATTTTCCGAGGCAGATGAAAAGCGCCTAAAAACCATCCACAGTCTGGCTTGCTCCCCGGAGTGCCGTGGACTCCTTCCCACCCTGAAAGTCATGCGTTAGACCGCACGGGCAACCGGGAGGGCTTTTAGTTAGAGTTAGTTTGTTAGTTGCAAGTTCCGTAGATCATCTGAACGATTCATTTATCTAAATGATGTGGAACGAATCAGTTTACGGGATATGTATACATGATCAGCATATTCATTTTTTTTATTTTTTTTATTTATTTATTTTTTTTACTGGTCACTAATTTTTAAATAGAAATTCATATGCGGAGTAGATGGAGTTATACAGGAGGAATGATTTTGACTTAGATTTAAAACTTACTCTGTTACCTGTCGTTTATTTTAAAGTATTGGGCAAATGATCAAAGATTCCTGTTGCTGCAAATATTTGACTCCTTGCTGAGCCATTGACAGCTTTAATAATGAGTACTAGAGGCAACTTTTCCTTCTACTATTGTAGGTATGAACATCAGTGTTCTTCTCAAATTGTGCTGGATTATTTATGACGAATGTAATTACCGAATATACACTAGTCGCCATTAAAATTGCCACATCAAGAAGAAATGCAGATGATAAACGGGTATTCATTGGACAAATACATTATACTAGAACTGACCTGTGATTACATTTTCACCCAATTTGGGTGCATAGATCCTGAGAAATCAGTACCCAGAGCAACCACCTCTGGCCGTAATAACGGCCTTGATACGCCTGGGCATTGAGTTAAAAAGAGCTTGGATGGCGTGTACAGGCACAGCTGCCAGTCCAACTTCAACACGATACCGCAGTTGATCAAGAGTAGTGACTGGCGTATTGTGACGAGCCAGCTGCTCGACCACCATTGACCAGACATTTTCAATTATTGAGAGATCTGGAGAATGTGCTGCCAGGGCAGCAGTCGAAAATTTTCTGTATCCAGAAAGGCCCGTACAGGACCTGTAACTTGCGGTCTTGCATATCCTGCTGAAATGTAGCGTTTCGCGGTGATCGAATGAAGGGTAGAGCCACGGGTCGTAACACATCTGAAATGTAACGTCCACTGTTCTAAGTTCCGTCAATGCGAACAAGAGGTGACCGAGACGTGTAACCAATGGCACCCCATACCATCACGCTGAGTGATACGCCAGTATGGCGATGACTAATACACGCTTCCAATGTGCGTTCACCGCGATGTCGCCAAACACGGATGCGACCATCATGATGCTGTAAACAGAACCTGGATTCATCCGAAAAAATGACGTTTTTGCCATTCATCCACCCAAGTTTGTCGTTGAGTACACCATCGCAGGCGCTCCTGTCTGTGATGCAGCGTCAAGGGTAACCGCAGCCATGGTCTCCGAGCTGCTCCATACAATGCGAACATTTCATAATGAAAACGCAGAACAGAATTTAGAAGAATTGGTATCAATGAAACCTCTATCTTTAACAGACCTCGCAAAACCAGCAATGAAATGGGCTTCAGATTCAAATGGTAGATTTACAATGAGCGGAAAGTCATCAGATGCGACTGTTGCAATGCCGTTAACTGGCTGGTGAGAAGTTTTTCAGCGATTGTGTAACATAACCGTAGTATTCATGTGAAGCGCTTCAAGGGGTCAAAGCTTCCCGTAGTCTGCATCTACTTCGGTTCAGAGGCAATCGGAAATTGCTCTCGTTGGGTCCGAGAAGCCACTCTTGGGACTCAGTTTATTTTCGACAGGCTGTCTCGTAAGTCTCTCATAACTCACGAGCACTGTGCTATTTGTAGCACAACGGCCACGGCAGAGCCGCGCGTGTGCACTCACTGTATCAGGTTTCAGTATCGATTCCCCTTCCTCCCCCCAACCAGTGGCCAACCGCCCTCTCCCGCATCTTGTTCTACTTCCAGCCGGTCTTGATTCATTTGGGCGGTAATGGCTCGCACACTATTAAACTGCCCACGCTCTTCATAATTTTACCGAGTTCTTGTTTATGTATCTATAGTAAAAATATGCACGCGAAGTTAATTTTCCTTAGTAAGACAGGCGTAAATTCTCATTAATTGAGTCGTTCCTCACTGTACTTGTTTCGCTAACTAACTTGCCGTTCGCACATTTGCATGCAGTAGTTACTTAAGCAGTGAACGTTACACAAATCACTGCTTTAGCTAAATCATCTTTAATAATGATCTCTCAACCCAGATAGTTAGAATCTTTTTAACACGGAAAGGAAGACACAGAACTTCTGTTCTTAATTTAGCGAGATCCAGACTGCACATAAGAATTTTTCTTACTCTCGTGTAGTGCATATTAATAGATCACGGACTAGAAAGGGGAAACAAAGAACAGTTCTTTGAAACCGGGTAATGTTTGTCACTCAATCGATTCCTACACAAGACAAATCGCCTTTTTCCGTATTCTAAAACCATCATATTTTAACTTACTTAATAAATACAGTCGTGATGGCATTTAAATTGTTAATTTTAATTTTTTATATGACCGGTTTCGATCTTCTAAGAGATCATCATCAGATCTACATTCCGCGACGACTGTAGGAATCGCTGACATGAAGCAGGTCCTTCCGTGCAAGCGTGGAGAACACACCTCGTATCGTACTATGTTCGAATCAACGTCTGGGACTCGTTTCTGGAGGGCAGTGACGTACAGGAAGATCGAATTCGACGTTCACAGTCCAAAACAATTGTAGAGATTGCGTTTTATTCAAAATTTACTTTGAAGAATTGTATTCAGGTAATAGTTACTGAAAGGAGCAGTCGCTTTCCATCTGCTTCGACCTTGCTGCATTGAAATTGCAGCAAACGTTTTGAGGGCGAAGTCGAATACCGTGGTAACAGACAGTTACCAGATGTTTCCAGAAAAGTAGGAGATTAGGTACTGGCGAAAGTACAGCTGTGAGGACGCATCCAGAGATGTGCTTGAGTAGCTCAGTTGGTAAAGTACTTGTCAGCGAAATGTCAAGTTCTCGAGTTCGCATCTCGGTCCGGCACACAGTTTTAATCTGTCAGGAAGATTCATTTGACAGGTGACGTGCATACTGTTGTTGTAGACATACAAGAAAACATAAGATGCTGCTCATAGCATTACTACTGTATAGCCCATACGCACAGTTTATGGTCGCTATTTTAAATCTTATGATTTTACAAATCAGAAGTTGCTGAACACAGCCTTATAAACATGCTTAAGGTTATGCTGTTTTTTCGCGCTGGATATCATATCCTAAAATCCGACTGACAAACATCTGATTATACAATGCAGCTGAGTCTCACTAGCGAGCAAACCCAACAAAAATACCTCAAATCAGAACGAATTAGGAGGCCTACGCGTTCACAAGCATAAAATGATCGCGGGGTGTCATGGAGACCCCTAGATCACGATGTGCTGTACCAAGTACAGAACTGGAGAGCGAATGTAATCTTATGGGTGGAAGCGTGTCTCGGCACTGCAGATAGTGCCGAGAAAAGCAAGTTGTCTTCTTTCCAACGAGAGCGGTTGCGTTATTAGATCATCTCCAACTCAAGTATCGAAGTAACCTCTGGCTTTTTTCCCCTTGATTTCCCCGGACGTCACGATGACGTTGCGTAAGGTCACCACAGCAGCTACTGGAGAAATGCACCGATTTCCTCACTCTGCGACACGGTTAACGGTATAAGTGCAGGCCAGCTAGGACATAGACGTAATAATGACGTAGAAAATTTTCGTGGTTTGCCAACGTCGTTACGATATTGTAGGTCTACCAAACACAGTCTGAAAACCGGTTTTGAATGACCTCCCTAACAGTTGCTGACAATACGCCGAATAGTTTATCTTTCAAAGGAAACGAAGCCGGTACTACTGACCATTTCGGAGATCGACAGAATCTTGAGCTGTCCATAACGTTACGATGATGTTTATCGGCCAATAATGAGCCGGTAGTTGGTTACATAAGACTACCATAGCGACTACCGACAAATTTGTTGATTTTCCTACTTTCCTAAAGGAGTAGTGTTTCCCCCTAACTGTACATCTCCAACATACACTAATCTGTGGTACCACAGAGTTACTTATTCACATGTTCCACAGATCATTTGAATGATTCTCTTTTCGAAATGATGTGGAACGAGCCGTTTCACGAGATATGCGTACCTAATCATGCAACTACACTTAAAAACAACTATTTTTAGTGACTACCAGTTTTTGAATAGAAATTCGTCAATGAAATAGAAGAGCTTTCCCAAGAGATATTACTATAATCTGGAATTAAAACTTGTTTTGCTACCTGTCATACATTTTCAGAAATTGGGCAGATGAACAAAAATTTTGTGCTAAATATTTAACTCCTTTCTGTACGTCTGGCAGCTTTAATAATGGAGACTATCTGCACTGTGACGACGCAGTTACAATACCAGCTCCTTGAAGATGTACCTACACGACGTCCGTGGGTGAACGCCGCATAGTATTCCTACCGCTCACTTTTCTGCAATCAATACTTATTTTCTATGTGGTGAGTTACTCCAGAAAATTATTCCATAAGACATTATTGAGTAGAAATATGCCAGACACTTCAGGAGGTTGGTATGTTCGTTTACAAGATTAGCAATTATACAAAGAGCAAAAGCAGCAGAACTTAATTTTTTGAGATGCTCAGTAATATGCGCTTTCCAGTAAAAGGTTTCATCAATATATGCAACCAAACGTTTGGAGACGTCTACAAAGGAGACTGCCTACACTACGCCTGTCCATCCTCTTTTAGAATACTGCTGCGCGGTGTGGGATCCTTACCAGATAGGATTGAAGGAGTACATCGAAAAAGTGCAAAGAAGGGCGGCACGTTTTGTGTTACCGCGAAATAGGGGAAAGAGTGTTATTGAAATGATGCAGGATATGGGGGTGGACATCATTAAAGCATAGGTGTTTTTGGTTGCGATGGAATCTTCTCACGAAATCCCGATCACCAGCCTTCTCCTCCGAATGCGAGAATATTTTGTTGACAACGTCCTACATAAGGGGAAACGCTCAAGATGATAAAATAAGAGAAATCAGAGCTCGTGCGGAAAGATATTGGTGTTCGTTCTTTCCGCACACTATACAGGATTGGAACAATAAAGAATTGTGAAAGTGGTTCGATGAACCCTCTACCAGGAACTTAAATTTGACTTGCAGAGTATCCATGTATAAAGTAGATCTGGATTCTACGTGATTTACTGACTTCTGCTCATACTCGACATTTATTCTTCGTATGACTACTTATTGCACGAAACTAAATATAGAGTGTGTTTTCAAAATTTAGGAAGAGTCTACTTTCAAGGGACTTCTTTATAATTATTTTAAAAAAATCATTCGCCATTCGCAGTCTCTTATTTTGCTCTCTCTCTCTAACGGTACCATCTGCAAAAGGTAGCCGGCCGGGGTGGCCGAGCGGCTATAGGCGTTACAGTCTGGAACCGCGCGACCGCTACGGTCGCAGGTTCGAATCCTGCCTCGGGCATGGATGTGTGTGATGTCCTTAGGTTAGTTAAGCTTAAGTAGTTCTAAGTTCTAGGGGACTGATGACCTCAGAAGTTAAGTCCCATAGTTCTCAGAGCCATTTGAACCATTTGAAAAAGGTACCAATCCTGCTTCTTGAATGGTAAGTGGAAGGCATTTAATATTTATGAAAGGAATAGGTATGGATTCAAAACTGAATCTTGTGTGACTCCCTTTTTTATTTCTCCCCAGTCACTATAATTATGTATCCTCCCAAAATTGTTTGAATTATTGAGCACAACAACTTTCTGCATAAGTAAATTTCTTGTCGAGTCCATAACGTTATTACGGCATAGGTGACTATGTGGCCTATTCTACACCTTATTTTAGATCTATATGACGATGCTGTGCTGATTATATGTTTTGACGATGCCATTATGGCCTTATCACTTTAGGACATGGTGTAATTAAGATCTGAGGATGGTCGTTACGGACTGAAGACTGTCATCGTCTAAAGAATTGATATTGTGATCAAAAACTGGAATAAAAAACTTTTTAAAGGTAAATTAATCACAGCCCTAATTCGGCTATGGAAGGCCAACTCAGTAGCTGTCATTCGCCTCTGACAATGACTATTGTGGAAATCATAGAAATACGGAGCTCTAAGGGAAGTCTGAGGAGACTGGGAATATTTTATTCATAAATGATGCAAGTTGCTGTTCTGCATTGAACGAGCTATCACAGGTTAACGCAGGTCCTTTCACTCAGCTGCATGTTTCCGCATTTTCTCATCCCAGTCGAGCGCTGCTGGCAAGGCACGTCGCGCAAGCGGTATGACTGCCCACACTTTGCGTCGCAGTTTCACCGTCCATTGTGGCTGCGACGCCGGTGGAACCCGTTCTGGTGACATTTACGTGGCTGCGGCTGGGGCTCTTCACTTTCCTGGCGGCCTGCCTGGACGTGCGTGTAAATAACGGGGCGGGGCTGGTGGGGGAGGGGCGAGCAGGAAAGGGGACGCCCCGGCGTCGCAAATTTCCGCCGCTCTTGCTGCGACGCGGCGAACTCTCTCCCGTGCTCTGCGTCACCACTCCTGCCTGCAGAGGTGCTGCCGGAACTTGCACATTGGGTGGTCGCTCTGGTGCTGGGTCACAAAAAGGCACTGTTGTTTTCTAGACACATCCACAACGCATTCCATACTAATGGATCCTTTTTTGTGTCGGTTTTGAGTGTTCGAGCCACATTATTTTGAATCGAATAACTGTCGCCGTAGGAATGATGATCTCTTTTGTCATAATAAATAAACAATGTCTGGGTCACAACTTCTTTTATTACCAACTGCCAGTCTCATTCAGCATTGCAGAGCATCTTCATGTGGCCCCATAGACTGCACTTTGCACTTCAGATCTGGAGATGATATGCAGCGCGTATTGAAAACGAAAGTGAGTACGAAAATAAGCTGTGACCAAGGTCGTGACTTCTTTTTATCAACCTATGTATGTCACATACATTGCATACATCTCCTCCAGCATCTTTTGTGTATCTCCTACTCCCCTTTCTGCCCTGCCTTCTCACTGTCTATGTTCTCTCCCTCTCATTTCATCCGCTCTACCCTGAGTCCACCTCCTGCTTCCGATATCTCTATCCTCCTCCACCGATTTATATGCCATCCCCACATCAATCCTATTTCTGTCTATCTTCACCTGCCCCTTCTCAGTCCATCTCTTCCTTTCCTCTCTCATCCATTCTCTCTGTCTCTCTCCATCTCCTCCTCCACCATCTCTTTGTTCATCTCCTCCTTCACCCTCTATATGCCTATCCCAGTGCTCTACACCCCATTTTTGTACATCTCTTCCTCCACTACTCCTTCTCCCCCTGTCCCTTTCTTCACTTCCTCCTGCCCCTCTCTATATTAATCTCCTCCTGCCTCCTCTCCCTATTCATCTCCTCCTTCCCCTCTCCATATTCGTCTCTTCCTGCCCCCTTTGTCCAACCCCTAATCTATCCAGCTCAAACTTTCTCCAGCCGTGCCCATCTGCACATGTAGCATCTGCTAAGAAGGTTGACAAACTAAGCTGATACTACTCCCACAACATGCCCATTATGCAGGACAGTCTACATATCAGGGGCTTGAGACCTTTTATTTTTCCTCTGATATATAGGATGCTCAAGGAATGTCTGTAAAGTACACAAACACTAGTCCAACACAGCACATCTGTTGTGCAGAGCAGCCTAAACATCAAGAGATGCCCCTGACATACAGGTTGCCTGCAAATCAGGTAGACAGAAAGGCAGCCTATGTGATAGAGTCTGCAAAAATACGTTTTTCTGTACCTACATTCTTATTCGAGCTAGGAGGTTATAAACTAGACAGAGCTGATTCTTATGAGGTTCGCTGTTTGTGTGCCAGATTTTGCTGAAATCGATCCAGGTGTTTGGGAGGAGGTTTCAGACATATATACATATATACATACATACATACATATGTACAGATCAAATCAGTATGTAGCAGGAGTAGCAGAAGAAGAAGAAGATCATTATGACTATGAAATGTGTATAGAACATACATCAATGAAATACTGACTATTGAACAAATTGTCCCATTTGAAATCCATCAAGGTGCATGGAGATGATACAATATATTTGGCCTGCAGACTCCTTTCCCTTTTACAAACATGCATAATGAATGCAGGTGACTTTCTGGAGATCATATGCAACTGAATTCTTGCCCTACTTTACTGTGTTATTCAGCCTTTGCTATTTGCTGTAGTTTCCATGAAAAGTGCATGGAGACAATACTGCAGACATATGCTTACCAAGGAAAATCGCCAAACCACCGTTTGTTTTGAGAAGTTATCTTATTTAGACAATCAGTTTATGCATTTCAATAATGCCATTTTCAGGCCCCTATGCTCTTCATGTACAGACGATCAGATATACATTAAGTGCATAGGGGCCTTGAGATGGCATTACTGATATGCCAAAACTGGTTGTCCAAATAAATTCTCACAACATATGGCTGTTTGGCGATTTTCGTTGATGAAAGTATTTGACCATCCAGCGTCCATTATCCACAATGCATCAATAAAGATTGAGTAATGTGTGGCGGAGGGTACAGTGTTTCATTAGTGGTGGAAATCATGTGCACAACAAGCTGTGGTCGAATCCACATACCTAATCAACAGCATCTCAATCGACTCATCCATGTTTATCCCTGGATTACAACCAGTGATGTGCACTGCTACATACTAGTTGTAATGTTTAGACAAGGTATTACGCATCCTCGGTTATTGATAAATATGTGCAGGATTGGTCGCATGGTTTCACGAGACAAAAATCACAGAATGGAAATTTGTCGGATCTACTGTACCAACAAGAGGCTTAAAGTGGAAATTTTGTGAACACCACCATCACTATAGATGGTATGTCTGTCAGCACTACGAGCTGGAATCAAGGAATCCGTGGAGTCGCGATATACGAATTCTCCAACAATGCAGATGGTCAAGACTCAGTCAACTGGAGGCAATGTGATGTGCACAGTCTTCTGGAGTAGCCACGGTGTGATTGTTTTGGATGTCTTGCAGTCTACAGCAGCTGACAACTGAAAACAGTGCAAAACAACGCAGACTGGGCTGAAAGTCCAAATTTCCGATTATACTGCAGAAGAAGAAGAACTTCTAATTTCAATAGGATAACGCCAAGCCTCACAACAATTTTTCGACCGTGGAACTAATGGCCAATTCAGCTGGACTGTCCTACTATATCCACTGTACAGTCCTGATTTAGCACATTATGACTTCCATCTTTCTAGGCCTATAAAAGGCGGACTACAGTGACCAGCGTTTTCCAGAGTCAGGTGCTGTTGTCAAAGCTCTGACGCAGTGCATAGCCTGAGCTGGTTCAGGTTATTATGAGAACAACACTCACACATCTGTTTACCAACGGGAAAACTGCACTACGAATGAAGGTGACTATCTAGAAAAATGTCAGTAGGTGGTTGAGCTCTTCCCCTGTTGAACTGCGTTTAGTGCTTTCTACAACTGTTGTAGATTCCATTAAAGTAAATGACAGGCACTGGTTTCAGAATGGCTCTCACAAATATGATATTACGAGGTACTGTCTGATGCGAAAGTAACAGAAAATATGAGAAGAGGATAATTAAAACAAAGATATTCCCAAAGGCCCAGCTATCAGGAAAGGGTAATGTGCCGTCGACGACATGGGTATTGCAGACAGAGCACAAACTCGAACGTAGAAATGAAGGCGAAGGAAATCGGTGATGTGTTTTCAAAGAGACCAACTGTAACCGGTTTAGGAAAATATAAATTTATTTGGGATTCCCAGGATTTTAATCGCTGTCCTCCTAGGTGCCGATCCACACTCTTACAACTGTGGAACCTCGCTCAGCAGAGGCCCATTTACGGTCATAACTGCAACTTTCTACACTGTTTCAAAGACTCAGGTTCTCTCCAGAAACTGCTATTGACTATCGTATTTGTGCTCACAGTTCCACATTAACATCAACAGGATTCTAGATATCGTGTGGAAATGTACAACCACTTGTCAGTCATGTTGCGAAAACAACAGTAACATTTTGAAAACCAGGGACAAAATCATATAGATGATTCCCAACGAAGTACTTGAGACCAAGAACTAACTGTCGAAAATGATTATTAAATTTCCTATTATACACTCCTGGAAATGGAAAAAAGAACACATTGACACCGGTGTGTCAGACCCACCATACTTGCTCCGGACACTGCGAGAGGGCTGTACAAGCAATGATCACACGCACGGCACAGCGGACACACCAGGAACCGCGGTGTTGGCCGTCGAATGGCGCTAGCTGCGCAGCATTTGTGCACCGCCGCCGTCAGTGTCAGCCAGTTTGCCGTGGCATACGGAGCTCCATCGCAGTCTTTAACACTGGTAGCATGCCGCGACAGCGTGGACGTGAACCGTATGTGCAGTTGATGGACTTTGAGCGAGGGAGTATAGTGGGCATGCGGGAGGCCGGGTGGACGTACCGCCGAATTGCTCAACACGTGGGGCGTGAGGTCTCCACAGTACATCGATGTTGTCGCCAGTGGTCGGCGGAAGGTGCACGTGCCCGTCGACCTGGGACCGGACCGCAGCGACGCACGGATGCACGCCAAGACCGTAGGATCCTACGCAGTGCCGTAGGGGACCGCACCGCCACTTCCCAGCAAATTAGGGACACTGTTGCTCCTGGGGTATCGGCGAGGACCATTCGCAACCGTCTCCATGAAGCTGGGCTACGGTCCCGCACACTGTTAGGCCGTCTTCCGCTCACGCCCCAACATCGTGCAGCCCGCCTCCAGTGGTGTCGCGACAGGCGTGAATAGAGGGACGAATGAAGACGTGTCGTCTTCAGCGATGAGAGTCGCTTCTGCCTTGGTGCCAATGATGGTCGTATGCGTGTTTGGCGCCGTGCAGGTGAGCGCCACAATCAGGACTGCATACGACCGACGCACACAGGGCCAACACCCGGCATCATGGTGTGGGGAGCGATCTCCTACACTGGCCGTACACCACTGGTGATCGTCGAGGGGACACTGAATAGTGCACGGTACATCCAAACCGTCATCGAACCCATCGTTCTACCATTCCTAGACCGGCAAGGGAACTTGCTGTTCAACAGGACAATGCACGTCCGCATGTATCCCGTGCCACCCAACGTGCTCTAGAAGGTGTAAGTCAACTACCCTGGCCAGCAAGATCTCCGGATCTGTCCCCCTTTGAGCATGTTTGGGACTGGATGAAGCGTCGTCTCACGCGGTCTGCACGTCCAGCACGAACGCTGGTCCAACTGAGGCGCCAGGTGGAAATGGCATGGCAAGCCGTTCCACAGGACTACATCCAGCATGTCTACGATCGTCTCCATGGGAGAATAGCAGCCTGCATTGCTGCGAAAGGTGGATATACACTGTACTAGTGCCGACATTGTGCATGCTCTGTTGCCTGTGTCTATGTGCCTGTGGTTCTGTCAGTGTGATCATGTGATGTATCTGACCCCAGGAATGTGTCAATAAAGTTTCCCCTTCCTGGGACAATGAATTCACGGTGTTCTTATTTCAATTTCCAGGAGTGTAGTTACATCTTTGAGCTGACACGTTCGTGGAACGTCACGACCACGTGTCCCAAGCCAACAAAATTATGCCACGCAAAATGAAATAGACGGCTAGGACCTTACTAACCAGGATATGCTGTTTCTAATGTATGCATACATCCTCACCCAAGAAAGTCAATTGGAGTGCTATCTGGCGATCGCGCTGGCCAGGACCTACAGGGAACAGGATTCACAGACCCTGTCCAGCGACGAGGGCACCTGTTGTTCATCTGTGGACGGACCGGAGCCTGATGGTGCGCTAGAGTCCATTCGCCGTAGAGGCCATCGTGGAGAACAAGAGCTAAACTCTCCACCAAAATAGGCAGCACATCTCGAACAGAGACTTGGAAACGCATGTCATCCTAACTGGCTGCAGGAAATAAGGTTCTCTTTGCCGATCTTGTATATTATTCTGGCCCACAAGTTAATACGTAATCGCTGCTGATGTTCTGAGACGGACGAAGCGTATGGATGTTATCAATACAGTAATGACGATTGTGGGAGAGAAAAACATCACTACAATTGAAAGAGGCTTCATCCGTGAAGAACACAAACTGTAGGAAGTTAAGCACTGCAATAGCGCACAGGATATTCACTGAAAAAACTGAACTGCGAATCATTTGGTTCCAGTGCTCGCACACATTGTTTTTGACATGGGGTATAGCAGGTACTCCATCGATGCATCCCACACGCTATTCTTCGAAGTGTGCACTAGAAAACAGGTAGAGAGCTACTTATTAATGTCACATGTCCTAGCGATCTAACACAGTCAAATTCTACTTTGCGAACAACCTGAAAAGACCTTCCATTAGATGCTAAAATATTTTTGGTGATAGCGTCTTCTCAAGAAATAAGATGGGTTTTTAAATTTTTAATCTGTACTTTCTGAGCACGAAAGTCTAAGGAAATCGGACTTCATATATAAGGAACCGGACAATGAAGACAATGGAAGGAATTAAAATGTGCATAGTACAGTCAAGTGCTATGAGTGTAGTCATTACAAGACTGTTACTATTAGAGAGATGAGAGGGACAATATCTTGAATCCCTAATTAAATTTTACAATGGGGAATAAGTGGACTAAAAGAAAAATAAGGGCGGAGAAATGCTGATGTAGATTAGATCAGATTAATCAGAAAATTTGTTGTGACAGATATGTAAAAACTAAGAAATTCACGAACATTAGAAACGGTGGTTGGAACACAACAAATCAAACCGCCAAGGCGTAGTAAAAAATAATAAACAAATAAAAGTAGAAATATTTAGGTAATTGATGTTATTACGTTTTCATCTGGAGTTCTGGGTGTAAGAAGCTCCAGCACTATTACGGTCCAAGTTTACGGCTGTGAAAAGTATTAAAGAAGCCACCTAATGAGGCGGTATTCCTTAAACACACGCAGTGGACAGCACAACAGCGCGTACTGTGTCACTGCTTACGAGTTTCCGTCAGCCCATCTTTATGGGCCGTTAGTAATACGTAATGAGCGTCTGTCATACGCCTCCGCACATTAACGTTGCCTCTCGTACCATTTGAATATTAACGAAACGTTTCAAGTGTCCTCCGTAAATGTCACCTTTCTCACACGTTTCTTGGTTTTATTGCTAGCGTGTAGATCAGCAGGTTTGATTTACGCATTTGGCACGCGTGTAGTCGAATGTGAAACCATACTGTCATTCTAGAATGGAAATATTACATTTCTTGGTCTGATATTCGCTCGGTAGCAGTTTTTTTTTTTTTTACTTGAATAACGATACCAAAATTAGCAGCTTTGTTTGAATATAACGTCGTTTATTCTTTTTAACATATACTAACAGTTTCGACACCCCATGGTGTCATCTTCAGACCCCGAACGTAACAGTTGTCGTCTGACCATGCTGGAGTTGTTATTGCCATAGAAGGTACGGAAACCATTTAATTTTGGCTCGCTGAATACGATTCTGTGTCCAGCAGCAGTCACGCTTTCCTTGATGGGTTACCAAAGTCTCTTCATTTTTTTGGTTATACGTCGGCTACTACACGAACGTTTGGTTCAAATCACTATTTCGTTCTTAATACCGTAATTTTTCAATATATGATTAGCTGCAGATGTCTACAGCAGCTACATGAAGCCGCAATATTGTCCAACGTCAGAAGATGTGATACACTTAACTTTTTGTGATTTCCTTATGTTCATTTATGTTAGTCATATGGATATTGCATTATCACGTTCATTTTTTGTCTCTCATTACCGGGAAAGAGGACATTTTTTAGACAAAAACACTTGTCACTGATATTTCTGGCATTAATTGAGCCTTACGTAAGTTCAAAAAATGGTTTATATGGCTCTGAGCACTATGGAAGTTAACAGCTGAGGTTTCAGGCCCCTAGAACTTAGAACTACTTAAATCTAACTAACCTAAGGACATCACACACATCCATGCCCGAGGCAGGATTCGAACCTGCGACCTTAGCAGTCGCGCGGTTCCGGACTGAAGCGCCTAGAACCGCTCGGCCACAGCGGCGGGCCCTTTAACTGAGTAAGCGATGAATGAATGCATGCAATGGAACATATGAACCACCTTGGTTGCTTTGATGCCCTTCACCTGTGGAGCAGCTAACCATTAACGTTTGGAATAACATGGCAGAAAATGTTACAAGCAGACGTGAACATCCAATAAGGTAAAAGGAAAATAATGTATAAGGAACACAGATCCATTTGGTAGGGCTCTCGCCCGTATTTTGTTAATCGTATACTGAGTAAATTTCCACTCAGATGGCTTTTATTTGAGGAATTTAAATCACATTATTACACAATCGTATCTTCAATTGTTCGTATACATAGACGTTCTAATTAATCGAAATCCACATAAGACAACCAAACCAAAATGGTATACACGGATTTCAAAGAGGTGTCATCTATTTGAGTATCGTGTTGTGCCCGGCTGGCTAGCCGTGCGGTCTAACGCATAGTGTATTGGGACGTGAAATTGAAGTGTCCCCCATCCACCAGTGTCAGCCCAGTTTGCAGGTGAATACAAGTTTAATTTATTGTTTTGTTTATGTATTTTTGTAATATTTGTAATAGCTGTGAATTATCTAAAGTTTTGCATTTATTTTTTATGTTTCATGTACGGAGAGGGCGGCGCAACGAACGGAGACAGCATCTTCGCTCCCGGGACCAGAGAGAAAATTGCTGGCCACTATACGTCGCGGGTCGACGGCCAAAGAGCAACAGAAGATTCTGAAACCGAGTTGTTGCGTCGTGCTTCTAAAAATTAAAAAATTGAGAATTTGTAATGTTTGTAGAACAATGACATCATAGAAAGTTTAATCATGTTGTAAATGTTCAGTTCTGTCTTGTCAAGGCTCAGGTTCACGTCTATATGTAGGAAGATAATAAACTAGTGGATGCTACTAAAGTTGAAATACGTGTACCGAGAATTTATTTATGAAGAATTATGTTACGTAATTTATTTGACAAGATTATTAATTTTTGACAACGTCCATCGCGAGTTTGAATCTCGAAAGCTTATTCAATGTGGTTCTAATATTTATTAAATCAGATAACTTGCATTAATATAACTTCTGAGGAGAAACAAACGACATCTAAATTGAAAAAGTTTGCGCAAACCAATTGGACTGAGTGACGTAATTCTGCGCATACAACTCAAATGATGTTTTACAGTTTCGTTCAAGAACCATTCTGAGACAATTTAAAAAGAGTACAAATAATTTTGAAGTGTGTTGTAACTGACGTAGGTGACGAAGTCTACACGTGGTCATATGTCAAAAGAAAATCATTTATAAAAAACTTACGTCGTTACACTACAATAGCTTCCCGAGCGGAAGGCGTGCCGGTCCCGGTCCCCGTCTCGAATCCGCCCGGCGGATTTGTGTCGAGGTCCGGTGTGCCGTTCAGCCTGTGGATGGTTTTTAAGGCCGTTCTCCACCTGCCTCGGCGAATGCGAGCTGGTTCCCCTTATTCCGCCTCAGATACACTATCTCGGCGATTGCTGCGCAAACACTGTCTCAACGTACGCGTACACCATCATTACTCTACCACTCAAACATTGAGATTACACTCGTCTGGAATGAGACGATCCCAGGGGGATCCACTGGGGGCCGAACCGCACAATAACCATGCGTTCGGTGTGGGGTGGCGGTGGAGTGAGTGCACTGTTGTAGCCTGTTGTGGGGTTGTGTACTACTGAGGGCTACGGTGGGGACGAAGCCTCTCCGTCGTTTATAGGTCCCAAGTTCAATACATACATACATATATAAATCGTGTTGTTGTGGTCTTCAATGCGAAGACTGATCTGCTGTTGTTCGCGCTAGTCTATGTTGCTCAACACCGCTTCATCTCTACATAGACACTGACACCTCCAGCCATTTGATCCTGCTTATTGCATTCAAGCGTCGTTCTTCCTCTACAATTTTTATCATCCGCAGCCCATTCCATTACCAAACTGAAATCTCCGATATTCCACGACGTGTCTTATCAACTGATCCGTTTTTGCCAAGTTGTCTGTTTTCCACCAATTTGGTTCAGAGCCTTTTATTCTCATCAGAATCGACAACACACCAACAGCGACAACGACAGTTCAGGTATACATGCCGTGGTCGAAAGCTGAAGAGATAGAGCAAGTGTATGAGGATATTGGAACGGTAATACAGTCCTAAAGGGAGATAAAATTCCAATAGTCATGGGGGACTGGAATGTGGATGTGTGGGAGGAGTAGGGGAAAGGGTTACAGGAGAATAAGGGCTTTGTATTAGGAATGTGAGAAAGTTTAACTGAGTTCTGCAATAAATTATTTGGTAACAGCAAATGTTCTGTTCAAGAATCACAAGAGGAGGAGGTGTACTTGGAAAAGGCATGGAGATACGGGAAGGTTTCAGTTAGAATACATCATAGTCAGACAAAGATTCCGAAATCAGGTACTGGACTGCAAGGCACACCCAGGAATAGATATAGACTCAGATCAAGTATAGTATTAATTAAGAGTACGCTGAAGTTAAACAGACTAGTCAGGAAGAATCAATGCGCAAAAAAGTGGGATACGGAACTACTAAAGAACGAATAGGTACGCTTGAATTTATCTGAGGCTATGGATATTGCGATGAGGAATAGATCAGGAGGCAGTTCAGTTCAAGAGGAATGGGCATTTCTAAAAAGGATGATCACAAAAGTTCGAAAGAAAAACGTACGTATATAGAAGGTAACTGCGAAGAAACCATGGATAGCAGAAGAAGTACTTAAGTTGGTCGATGAAAGAAGGAAGTATAAAAATGTTCAAGGAAATTCAGGAATAAATAAATACAAGTCACTTTGGAATGAAATAAATAGGAAGTGCAGGGAAGTTAAGACGAAATGGCTGCATGAAAAATGTGAAGAAATCGGAAAAGAAACGTTTGTTGGAAGGACTGACTCAACATACAGGGAAGTCAAAACAACCTTCGCTGAAACTAAAAGCAGGGGTGGTAATATTAAGAGTACAATAGGAATTCCACTGTTAAATGCGTGGAGAGAGCAGATATGTGAGAAGAATACAGTGAAGGTCTCTATGAGTGAGAGGACTTGCCTGATGACGTGTAAAAGAAGAAACAGGAGTCGATATAGAAGAGACAAGGGATCCAGTATTAGAATCAGAATTTAAAAGAGCTCTGGAACACTTAAAATCAAATATGGCTGAAGAGAAAGATAACATTCCGCCAGAATTTCTTGGTTGGGGGAAGTGGCAGCAAAACTGCTGTTCCAGTTGGTGTGTAGAGTGTACGAGGCTGGCGAAATCCCCCCAGACTTTCGGAAAAACGTTATGCACATCATTCCAAAAACTGCAAGAGATGACAGGTGCGAAAATTATAGCACAATCAGCTTAACATTCCATGTATCCAAGTTGCTGACAGGAATAATAAACAGAAGAATTGAAAAGGGAATTGAGGAAGTGTTAGATGACGACCTGTTTGGCTTTAGGAACGGTAAAACCACCAGAGAGGCCATTCTGACATTGTGGTTGATAAAGGAAGCAAGAATAAAGAAAAACCAAGACACGTTAATAGTATTTGTCGACGTGGAAAAGGGTTAGAAAGTGTAAAATGATGTAAAATGTTCGAAATTACGAGAAAAATAGGGGTAAGCATCAGGAAAAGACGGGTGATCTACACTATGTTCAAGAACCAAGAGGGAGTAATAACCGCGGAGAGAGTAAATCGTAGAAACACTAAAGTAATGAGAAGTAGCAGAAACGAGAACAGTGAGAATGTAAACATCAGGATCGGTAATCATGAAGATGAAGGAAGTCTGCTACCTCTGCAGCAAAATGACATTGTCTGACAAGAAAGTTGTCGAGTGTCAATGTAACTCCGTACACGTACACACTATCTGCCACCAAAGTGCATTAGTGCTGTTACTATGCGTGGTAGGGTATATAAGGAGAGTAAAGTAAAGCAGATGTTGTGTGATCAATGAAGAACTCGGAGGCGACGCTTACTTGTATGAGTCAGTGTTATTACCACCTGACAGAGTTTAAATGAGTAATGATTGTGTGTCTCCTCTTGACCCGCTTGTCGAATCGTGCGATAACTTGATTTTTTCGGCATCCGGATGTGGCAGTGGCTGGATGTTGGATTGCGTATGAACCAGAGGGCAGGTATACTCATAGTCAAAGTTTCAGTTGACCACGTTTGACCAACACGAGAGAGGACTGCACTTTTGTGCGGGAATCACACCTGTGCATGGCATCCGAGAACAAGTAATGAATTCCCTGGAACATTCTATGTCAGCTTGCACCAAAGGTCGGAGACAAGCAGCATCCTGATTAGGCAAATATCGTTCCAAGCGTAGGCTGGAGTTAACATCACAACACAAACGACTGCGTTTGGTTCCGTGACCGGGAAGCATGGACTTTTGATGAATGGCTTCACATTTCGTTCAGCGATGAAGTCAGGTTCTGCACTTTCCTGGATAACCATTGTCGGCGTGTGTGTTTTCGAACAGGGTAGAGGTCCCATTCTTCCACCGCTTTGACGAAGCACAGAGGAGTTACTCCTAGCGTCTTGGTTTGGGTAGAGTCGGATATGGCTTCAGGTCACGGCTGGTAGTGACCGAGGGAACCCTGACGGCACAACGGTACATCACTAATATCTTGCGTCCTCATGATTTTCCTCACATGCAGCAGTATCGCGCTGCCATTTTTCAATAGCACAATATTCCTCCTCACATGGCACATACACTGAAGCGCCAAAGAAACTGGTATAGGCATGCGTATTCAGAGACAGAGGTACGTAAACAGGCAGAATACGACCCTGCGGCTGGGAACGCCTATATAAGACAACTGCCTGGCGCACTTGTTAGATCGGTTACTGCTGCTAAAATTGCAGGTTATCAAGATTTAAGTTAATTTGAACGTGGTTTTGTAGTCAGCCCACGTGCGATGGGACACACCATCTCCAAGGTAGCGATGAAGTGGGGATTTTACCGTACGTCCAGTTCAGGAATGTGCCGTGAATATCAAGAATACGGTAAAACATAAAATCTCCGACATCGCTGCGGCCGGAAAAAGATGCTGCAAGAACGGGACCAGCGATGACCGAAAACAATCGTTCAATTTGACAGAACTTCAACCCTTCCTCAAATTGCTGCAGATTTGAATGTTGGGCCATCAGCAAGTGTCAGCGTGCGAACCATTCAACTAAACATCATCGATATGGTCTTTCGCAGAGGAAGGCTCACTCGTGTACCCTTTGCCGGCCGGAGTGGCAGTGCGGTTCTAGGCTCTGCAGTCTGGAACCGGGCGACCGCTACGGTCGCAGGTTCGAATCCTGCCTCGAGCATGGATGTGTGTGATGTCCTTCGGTTAGTTAGGTTTAATTAGTTCTAAGTTCTAGGGGACTGATGGCCTCAGAACTTAAGTCGCATAGTGCTCACAGCCATTTGAACAATTTGAACGTGTACCCTTTATGACTGCATGACACAAAGCTTTACGCCTCACCTGCGCCTGTCAACACCGGCACTGGACTTGTTGATGACTGGAAACTTGCAGCCCGGTCGGACGAGTCTCGTTTCAAATTGTATCAAGCGGATGGACGTGTACGGGTATGGAGACAACCTCACGAATCCATTCGAGCTGGCGGAGGCTCTGGAAAGGTGTGAGACGTGCGCAGCTGGGGTGATATAGGACCCCTAATACGTCTAGATACGACTCTGACAGGTGACACGTACGTAAGCATCGTGTCTCATCACCTACATCCATTCATGTCCATTTTGCATTCCGACGGCCTTGGGCAATTTCAGCAAGACAATGCGACACCACACACGTTCTGAATTGCTACAGGGTGGCTCCAGGAACAATCTTCTGAGTTTAAAGACTTCCGCTAGGCATCAAATTCCCCAGATGCAACGTGCTGTTCAGAAGAGATCTCCACCCCCTCATACTCTTACGGATTTATGGACAGCCCTGCAGGATTCACGAAGTCAGTTCCCACCAGGACTACTTCAGACATGAGTTTGAATTCATGCCACGTTGTGTTGCGGCACTTCTGCGTGCTCGCGGGGGTCCTACACGATATTAGGCCGGTACAAAATTTTCTTTGGCTCTTCAGTGTAGGTCCTTTATGCACTTCTATCTTGTCACAAATGTTCATAATAGAGCACACATACTACGCTACAGAGCAGAAGAATTTTATATCGAGAGAAATCCCGTCTCTGTGAAAAAGACTGAAGAACTTTAAGCCTGACCAGCTTCTCAATGGGCTCCAGAAAAATGTCTATATGGTAGGCTTCAACTTAGTCGATTTTGAAAGCAAGTCTTAGTAGCACATTTATTTCGATTTCGAACACAGGTCTTAGTTGCATATTTTTCTCGATTTCGAACGCAGGTCTTAGTTGCATATTTCAGTGTTTATGTACGTGTAGTCACACCTTCCGTTCGCATGTTTACAATTACCAATTTTTTTTTATAGAAATTCTTTAGTTCATATTTTGCCTCTTGTGGATGGAAAAGCTGAGCAGGTTACATTACAACAGCTCAGCGAATGAAGAACACTTAATGACTGACACAATGATGAAATTCCTTTTATAGTCGACTTTTCAGCATGTACGGCAGCATCTAATTTCACACAGTTATCTATAATGGGATCGTTTATCAAATTAATTAATCGCCAACATTATGAATGTGATTAGTGTCGCATAAAAACAAGTAGTATTTCAAATAGCCTGTTTCAACGGCTCTCCATTCTGCAACATGTGTGTGTCTCAGCGAAGCATATAACAATATATGAGTGAGTGAGAGAAAGAGAGAGAGAGAGAGAGTCTTGTATCTGGAAAATAAATGGGTATATGTTTCCTCCATTTCTTTCTTCTCCCGTGAAATTCCTAATCCTTATATTGCTGCAACTTCCACAGTGTTCTTACTGATGATGGTCAGAATGGGCTGCTATTCCCCACGAAACCTTTCAGCACCTGACTGAACAAATGCCTGCGAGAGTGGAAGCTGTCATCAAGGCTAAGGGTGGGCCAACACCATATTGAATTCCGGCATTAGCGCAGGAGGGCGCCACAAACTTGTAAGCCATTTTCAGCCATGTGTCCGGATACTTTTGATCACATAGTGTATGTCATTCTTCTGTGTGTCTTGAAGTTTTCGTGAGCGAGTAGCGTACACTACTGGTTGTGTACAGAAAGCTGTGTAAGATTATCGGAAATAACCACAGCAGTTGTCAGAAACAGGGAATGACAGAGCTTCCCACAGAATGAAGACCAATACACTGCGTGGTACTTACCGCTGTTGGAACTGTACTCCCCGATGTATCGCTTGGTGAGGTAGCGCACCGTGACGGCTGCAACAAACGGAAAAAGAAAGCAATGTTAGTGCCGCAGTTGTGTTTACATCTGAAGGTAGAATCAAACCGTACAAACCATCATAAGAGAATGAAAAGTCTCTGATACGGCCGCAAAGAGCGAGCAACGAATCGCAGATCATTTACTTCCGCATGTACTACTTCCAGCCGTTTTACGTTAAGCGTATCTCAGTCTTATGCGCTTACATACATACAGAAGGCAGGGAAACAAGTAAGTTGCAGATTTCCGCTCTACTTCACCACTGATAACTCTGAAGCTTTGTCAAATAAAAGAAATTTTATGGAATTAATTATCATTAGTGTGAACTATTTTAAAGTGTTTCAATGGAATGGTTAAGATAGTGGACGCGATGTACAATGAACATTCGTTCTAATACCTTACAAGTAACCGTCATTCAGGTAAACCGCCATTCAGGTTTTTTGCCTCCAAAGTGAGTTCTTTTTACATTTCTTGGAGCACACCGCTAAAGACATAGAGAAGCGGTTGTCTGGGCACAAGGTTATATCTCAGTACATCTTTTGTACCCCTAACGTATTTATAAAAGCGTTACAATAATATTTTAAATAACCCCAGTTCTCCCCAGTCTCGTAAATCGAGAGATTTTAGTAATATTCCTCCAACGTACGGATTCTTCTTTCTATAGTTAAGAAACTCATTTCTTGGTGCACGTACTTTTTGAATGAATTATCTGCATATAATTGCACTAATCACATTTACGTAATCCTATACATGTACTAATCATAATACAGTTAGTGTCGTCAGTAAATTATTTACTTGGAGCAGCAAATAGTCATGAAGAAAAATGTGTGTGTCCAGCGGTAAATGGCATAGTTAAAAATTTTTATCAGTGATTATAAATGCTTGCCTGCCAGTCAACTACGAAAGAATTTAAAAACTATCAGAAATCGGAAAATTTAACATCTTCATCGACAAACGGTACGAGATATACCAAACGTACAAATTTATCTTGACCATTGTAGATCTGCTTGACTGAGTACATTACGTTATTTGCAGACACTGTACGTGCACTGCGGTTTATCAATAACTATTTTCATCAACATAACAACGTCTCGGTTTTTTAGCAGGTTAATTGCAGGAAAGAACCTAATGTGAGATATCCGTGTTTATTAAAATATCAGGTTCCATTATTGCCAGTAGGCTCGCAGAATAAGTTCAGTTAAAGTGTAATAAAACAACCACGCTTTGAATTTTTGGCGCTACGTGTAAAAGTTTCCTAGCCAGCAGTTATGAGAGACTCCGTCAACAAATATACACAGTTTACGATTTAATTTACGGTTCCAAACAAGTGGCAAAGAAATACTAAAAAAGACAGCACAACTCAGTTTCACGTTAAATTATCGTCAATGCCTGGCACGTTTTTATGACTCATATGTGATTCAACGCGAACGAGAATGGTCTACGTAGCTGCAAGACACACGTCAAACAAGTAATACCTATTTAAAAATGACAACCAATGTTTCTCTGCAATTTCTTTCACACTTTTAATGTATTCTTTCTGTGAACTCGAATATAGAAGGTTCTGATGAAAGGGGTTAATTAGATGACTGCGATAAATGCGGCCTTCAAAATCATTAACAATAATTTCCTTTCCATCCACATGCAACTTTTAATTACGGCCATCTACGTTTTTCTTGCATATTTTTATACTGGTTTTCTACTACTCTCTGATAATCAAAAGAAATTAATAAAGAAACTATGAATTTTATGTAAGAAAATGAGCAACAGGCACAGTATAGATGGAAATCTCTTCCAGTGACATCTAAAGCGGCTGTTAATAGCTGTAATAAATAGCTACAAACATAATGCGTCGTTGCGCGTCGGAAGTGTTACTATACGTATATTCTTGTGTTATCTACGTCTTTCAGAAGGCATGTAACTCTTGCAAACAGTTTTAAGAGCTCCACGAATTCTTCCCTATCCGCTGCGAGGTGACAGTAAACCCCACTGTTAGACCGATTGCTAATGTTCCATTGCAGTGCAGGAAGTCATAAATCTATTGCAGAGCTCCGTGTGATGAAACGTGGTGGCTGGCAGGTAGTATGTAATCGTGATACACGTTTGCCGGCATAATAACCGCTTTACCGTTCCCCGGCCTTCATTAGCCACGGAATGGCACGTTTTTGCGTGACATTTGCTACCGCGTGACTACTGTACGCCGTGCATGTACGTTTCTATGGCGCCGCGAAATGGCTCCTCGTGACTGTGCGTCGGAATGTACGCATTCTCCGCTATCTGATCCCACTTGGCTGCTAATTGAATGAGCTATGGCCGCACGACCGTTCACGGTACAAGTCGAATGCAGCCGTGACGATGAAGTCGTGAAAGACGACTCCCGTCATAACACAAAGAAGAAAATCTAAGTCATTTTGCGAAGCACCAGCCCGCACCACACGCTAAGTTCAATGGGGAAAAAAAGGTACGCAGACGGCAACTGCAGCTTCTGCCTGTATGATGTTCAGAAATGTAGCATATGTATATGTTTTGTGTCATACGTTTTGCCCGTTCTCTTGATCCGAAATGTTATCCCTTATTTGTTTAAAAGTATCTCCTCTATCAGGACCAGTGGATCTACCAATGGAGACCGGCCGGCCTCTCATCCTCTGCTATGTGGCGTCATTCGGATACGGTATGAAGACGAGCAACTAAAACGAGAAAGCCACACCCGCGGTCGGCTGGCATTCGGCCCATGTGACGCCCTCGATCGCTATATGGTGTCATCATTGTTACCTTGACCACCGAATTAACCAAAGCGGTTTTACGGATTCGATGGCCTCTAAATATTTGTAACATCAAGAATACAAATCTTTTCAGCTGTGCTCGTATGTTCCTGCTTAGCCACAAAAATCGCGACATACTCGGAAAAAAACCGTCACAATACTGAAGGAACTCATTCCTGAAAGAACACGTTCTTACATGTAAATAACACCGAATATTGCAGAACATACACCTGTTACATGTGACAGTCTCACAAAAGCGCATTATATATATATATATATATATATATATATATATATATATATATGTTACCGAGGCAGTCACATCTCCAGCATCTGTATTTCTGTTTGTTGAAATAATAAGCAATCCAAGCAAAAGAAATTTTATTCCTTTACTGATTACAGGCATCTAGTTACCTTCTTCAGGCCGGCCGGGGTGGCCGAGCGGTTCTAGGCGCTACAATCTGGAAACGCGCGAGCGCTACGGTCGCAGGTTCGAATCCTGCCTCGGGCATGGATGTGTGTGATGTCCTTAGGTTAGTTAGGTTTAAGTAGTTCTAAGTTCTAAGGGACTGATGATCTCAGAAGTTAAGTCCCATAGTGCTCAGAGCCATTTGAACCATTTTTTTTTACCTTCTTCAGAACACTGTACAAAAAAATATACTACAAATAAGTAAAAATCAGATAAGAATATTAAAATTCATGAAAGAAAAATTTAAAAATATAAAGGCGAAAATATGGTACACACTTATATTTGTCGCATTATTATACTTGCAGTCACGAACGACGGCAGCCCAGTTTAGACTTGTTCTGCGCACCTGCGTCAAGCATTCTCAGACAGGCAGCGAGCGCTCAGAGCGCTCTGGTGTGAATGTCGTAGCCAATGTGAGCATTAAACGCAATTGTATCTTGTTATTTAGCGAATTTTTATTTTATTTGCTGCGAATTGTCGTGGGTAATGGTGGTGGTAAGCGACAAATTCTAATTTGCTGGGTGCAAGGTTCCCTAAAATGCGTAGCATGTGTGTGTACTACCGCAACTGTCGCGTGGAACCGGCAACAATACAGTCTCCGTCCGTGTCTCCACCTGCGCGAACCGCTACCGTTCATGGATCCGACTATAGCGAACATCAAAAGTAAGCAGGAGTATGCAGCATATTGCTGTAGTCCTAAAGAAATGAGAATAATATGTAACACATAATAAATTTATTAATGCAAAGAATGCTCGTAAATGCTTACATGTGAATCATAGTGCAATTGTTAATGTTCATGTGTTTCCTAATGCGAGGGCGCTAATGCACTGCCTCCTGGACTCGGGTAGGCGCGCCGGACCCGGATCGAATCCGCCCAGCGGGTTAACGATGAGAGCCAGTTTGCCAACCAGCCCAGATGTGGTTTTTAGGCGGTTTTCCACATCTCACTAGGTGAATACTGGGCTGGTCCCCACGTCCCGCCTCAGTTACACGACTCGCAGGCATTTGAATAACTTTCATACTATTTCATGGCTTATACTAGACACCGGCAGCTGGGGTACACTAATTCCGTCCCAGGGGGTATGGGTTGGCGGCAGGAAGGGCATCCGGCCACTCCCTCACACTACCATAGCCAAATCCATAGTAACTAGGCCGAACACGCGTTGGAGTGGGAAAAACGCTCAAAGAAAATGATGATAATGTGTTTCCTAATGGTTTTCACTAATTCCGTCCCAGGGGGTATGGGGTGGCGGCAGGAAGGGCATCCGGCCACTCCCTCACACTACCATAGCCAAATCCATAGTAACTAGGCCGAACACGCGTTGGAGTGGGAAAAACGCTCAAAGAAAATGATGATAATGTGTTTCCTAATGGTTTTCACCAGCGATGTGTCATTAAGTGTGTAACTCTAACAAATATATCCTAAATAATGATTTTGTGACAAATTTCCATTCTTTTGTTGCTTTGAAGTTGCATGTTGTCATATCATGGTAGTTGGAACAAGGAAACAACAAAAAACGACGAATCCAAAATGGACTCTCAGAAGTAGTGAGCGATGGGTGTCACGTGATCGACTTCCGATGTCAGCCGTACCCCCATAGAGGGAAAGCCCTGACAGCACCAGGAACTGAACTGACGTTATCTGCGCGGCAGAGATTGATCGCTCAGTTGCGGGGACAAGCCCCTTTACACTACACATGAAAACAATTCTGCGTTTGATGTAACCCACAGATTTCGATGCCTCTCACGATGCATATTGAATGGTTCGAATGGCTCTGAGCACTATGGGACTCAACTGCTGTGGTCATAAGTCCCCTAGAACTTAGCACTACTTAAACCTAACTAACCTAAGGACATCACACACATCCATTCCCGAGGCAGGATTCGAACCTGCGACCGTAGCGGTCGTGCGGTTCCAGACTGGAGCGCCTTTAACCGCTCGGCCACTCCGGCCGGCCACGATGCATATTACGGCAAAAAGAAACTTCGAGCCATATATACCCATATACTAAACTGTTTGTCTACCCTCCTGAATAATTGTCCGGGTTTACACACAGCTTTCGGGATTCTAGTAGGCCATCGAATTCGCCGGCGGATTAACGACGAGGGAGAGTGTGGCGGCCAGTCTGAATGTAATTTTTAGGCAGTTCCCGACATCCAACCAGGAGAATATGGGGCTGGTACCCAACTCCCATCTCAGTTACACAATTCGCCGACATTTAAAAACTGTTCACTTGCTTTCACATTAAAAACAAAGCAAACAGTAACCGTGACGATCCCGCACAGAAGAAGAAGGTTAAATTGTTTGTCTGGTCTATTCGCTCGTTTGATTTCTTTGATATATCATTCGTAATGAGATCATCTCTTTTTCTCGTGTGTATCCTACATAGGCCTCCCCTGAGGTGCAGCTGCTTGGGAAACTTGTTCATTACTCAAATTAATACGACCAAGCCGTTTGACGAGCTCTTGTGTTGCAACCGCAGTGACCTTTCTTGACTGTTGCAAGCCGAGTCTCAGTCCTTGAATAAATAGTTGCAGTATTAACATGTTGCAGGGGAACGAAAGGGCGTGAAAAGCAGTTACTTCATAAGCTTATGAATCTCATCTTGTCACACTGTTTTGCGATCTGCCTCGGCAGTGTGGAACATACGGCAACTTCAGACTACATGTTGAAAATTAATGACACACACTAGCAACCATACTGCTAGCAGACATTCTGCTCTTAGCTATGTTCGTATGGATAATAATGTTAATAGCTACTAATATTTTTCAATTACAGTGAATGCTTGTCTTGGACTGCCCGCCATCCATGTGGAGCACGCATTGGTCTCACCCGGACTTCTAGTACTCAGCCACACACAATTGATTTCATCAAAGTGTACGGGCCTGAAGATGGCGCCGGTCGGTGTGGCCGAGCGGTTCTAGGCGCTACAGTTTGGAACCGCGCGACCGCTACGGTCGCAGATTCGAATCCTGCCTCGGGCATGGATGTCTGTGATGTCCTTAGGTTAGTTAGGCTTAAGTTGTTCTAAGTTCGAGGGGACTGATGACCAAAGAAGTTAAGTCCCATAATGCTCAGAGCCATTTGATCCATTTTTTTGAAGATGGTGTTGATGCAACATCGAAACTAGTAGCCAAATAAATATGAAATCTTAAGTACAGCTGGAGGAGTTTCATTTTTAATAAAAATAAAACATTTTTCCGTCTTTGGGACGAAATACAGCATTGATTCAGTGTATCAGGGATCCGACAGTTTATTGGTAGGTTTGTGGAGCTATTCGGCGGTCGAATCCAGATGGCCCCGTGTCCAATGAAATCGTAATTGACGATGTCGTTGGGTCAACACGTAGGGAGGTGCTGCAGAGTTCCATGTTCAACAATGGTCGATGAACGGTGTGCTCCGAAACAACTTGGGCGTGCACCAGCATTTTGCTCTTTCGTCATAGATGCCACAGATCACCATCTATCCTACTTTACAGAGCATTAAAACCTCCAAAACTCACGTTCTATGAAGAGTAGTGGGCATCCAACCATTTTGAGCTCAGTGGTGGTTTCACTGTTCTTCTATCTCCTTCTGTACATGCTCACGACAGTAGCATGTGAACATTCGACTATTTCTGCCGTTTCCGAGGCACTCGTTCACAGGCTCTGCGAAACAATAATCTGCCCTTTGTCAGAGTCGCTTATCTCAATGTATTTTTCCATTTATCGCCCATATTTTCGCTACAGCGATCCGCCATCCTTGTCTGCTCGGCTTATGTAATTTTGTTACTGCGGCACGTGCCCGCAACGCCAGGAGGTGGCATCCAACTTCGCGCTTGGCAGTGGTCATAATGTTTTGACTGATCAGTGTATGACAGTCGCCGTATCATTATTGAAGCTTTCTTGCCTACTAGTCCTACTTTAGTAAGAGGTAAATGATTACTGGTCCGGTTTCATGCAGAGCCATGATCATGTGATAAGCAAATCCCAATTGCAGCCCGTCTCGGATTTGGTTGTTCCGGCCACAAGCAGTTTTCCAGACTTGAATACGTTCACTCAGTGCACCAACATTCCATTTCCCTAACACAGTCTAAGATTACGTCCTTCACATTAACAGCTTTCTATTATACGAAAATCACTGGATAATGTCTACAGGCAATACGTGCAATGAAACGCTATTGCGCCTCTCGTAGCACGGACATTAAACAGTAATAGAGTTAATCCCGGACATGACCAATCCACATCGCTCTGCTAGGAAAATACAAACTCATTTGTCGATGGTAAAATTGGAACGGCATTTTTCTGAGCTACAAAAACCAGCCGTGCAATTTCTAACATACGTGTCATAAGAGACCAACAATTACGCAGCTAATTCCATTCACACAGCGCCATTATCAAGCAAAAGAAAAACTGCTACTACGATCGGAGCCACATTAGTATTGCTTACGCTGCTGCTTGGCGCAGAAAACAGGGTTGGGGCAATGCAAGGTCCCATTATCCAACCAACAGTCTGCTGTTTCCAGTTTGAGGACTGTGTACGACTGCTGAAACGCAGTACGATACCAATTACGTTCTTGTCAGCTATTGTCTGCGTAAAACTTCTTTTATTCTTATGTGACCTTGACAGTCTTTTTATGCTGTAACAAGTAAGGCGTACCGAATTTACTAGTGGACATTTTAAAGAAAAAAAACATTGTTATATTTCTTGTCTGTTAAACATTTCGTGCGCAATATACACTCCTGGAAATGGAAAAAAGAACACATTGACACCGGTGTGTCAGACTCATCATACTTGCTCCGGACACTGCGAGAGGGCTGTACAAGCAATGATCACACGCACGGCTCAGCGGACACACCAGGAACCGCGGTGTTGGCCGTCGAATGGCGCTAGCTGCGCAGCATTTGTGCACCGCCACCGTCAGTGTCAGCCAGTTTGCCGTGGCATACGGAGCTCCATCGCAGTCCTTAACACTGGTAGCATGCCGCGACAGCGTGGACGTGAACCGTATGTGCAGTTGACGGACTTTGAGCGAGGGCGTATAGTGGGCATGCGGGAGGCCGGGTGGACGTACCGCCGAATTGCTCAACACGTGGGGCGTGAGGTCTCCACAGTACATCGATGTTGTCGCCAGTGGTCGGCGGAAGGTGCACGTGCCCGTCGACCTGGGACCGGACCGCAGCGACGCACGGATGCACGCCAAGACCGTAGGATCCTACGCAGTGCCGTAGGGGACCGCACCGCCACTTCCCAGCAAATTAGGGACACTGTTGCTCCTGGGGTATCGGCGAGGACCATTCGCAACCGTCTCCATGAAGCTGGGCTACGGTCCCGCACACCGTTAGGCCGTCTTCCGCTCACGCCCCAACATCGTGCAGCCCGCCTCCAGTGGTGTCGCGACAGGCGTGAATGGAGGGACGAATGGAGACGTGTCGTCTTCAGCGATGAGAGTCGCTTCTGCCTTGGTGCCAATGATGGTCGTATGCGTGTTTGGCGCCGTGCAGGTGAGCGCCACAATCAGGATTGCATACGACCGAGGCACACAGGGCCAACACCCGGCATCATGGTGTGGGGAGCGATCTCCTACACTGGCCGTACACCACTGGTGATCGTCGAGGGGACACTGAATAGTGCACGGTACATCCAAACCGTCATCGAACCCATCGTTCTACCATTCCTAGACCGGCAAGGGAACTTGCTGTTCCAACAGGACAATGCACGTCCGCATGTATCCCGTGCCACGCAACGTGCTCTAGAAGGTGTAAGTGAACTACCCTGGCCAGCAAGATCTCCGGATCTGTCCCCCATTGAGCATGTTTGGGACTGGATGAAGCGTCGTCTCACGCAGTCTGCACGTCCAGCACGAACGCTGGTCCAACTGAGGCGCCAGGTGGAAATGGCATGGCAAGCCGTTTCACAGGACTACATCCAGCATGTCTACGATCGTCTCCATGGGAGAATAGCAGCCTGCATTGCTGCGAAAGGTGGATATACACTGTACCAGTGCCGACATTGTGCATGCTCTGTTGCCTGTGTCTATGTGCCTGTGGTTCTGTCAGTGTGATCATGTGATGTATCTGACCCCAGGAATGTGTCAATAAAGTTTCCCCTTTCTGGGACAATGAATTCACGGTGTTCTTATTTCAATTTCCAGGAGTGTATATGGCGATCTTCGGTACCTAGTGCCTTCCAAACAGAATCGCTTATTTAGTTCTACAAATATACATACACACACTGTATCTCATTGGAGTGTTGACAGCGCACAGTACTTTACAACTTCATTTATACCTCCATACCTGTTATACCTGCCACTCTCGCCGAGAAAAAAAGACTGTTTCTGTGTACGCAGGCGAATACTGTTATAATTTTTTCTTATGATCCCTCTTCGAGAAACACGATCGAGATAGTTTTACACTCTATTTCGAGAATAATGGCCGTTTAAAATCTGTCAGCAATATTTTGCAAAGAGAACGTTGTTTTTCATCCACCCCACTCGTCGGAAGTTTTCTATAGCTGTTCCGCATATAAAGGCAGCCCAGTTGTTTTTTAATACCAACTCGTTCGAGTGGGCAACCTCCTAATACAGAAAAGTGCCTCTTTCGGGTTTCTATGTCAATTTCCGCATGTAAAGGCAGCCCAGTTGTTTTTTTAATACCAACACCCTCGAGTGGGCAACCTCCAAATACAGAAAAGTGCCTCTTTCGGGTTTCTATGTCAATATGGCCTGCTGAAGATGTTACGCAATAAAACATACGTTGCATAAAAGTCTTGTAATTGGTTATTTTGGCAGATGCACTGAGCTTTCTTAGAATACTCTCAGTAAACAGACGAAGTCGATTTGCCATGCTTATCAACGAACACACAATACCGGCTTGAAGGATAGCAAACATATGCCCTTTATTAACTGAGTGAACCACAATGTGTAGGTGAAAGATCGTATTAGTACGATGAGCGAGGGGCGCATAGATTACGGGAAGTAACTGGGATGAACAGGGTGCAAATTCCATCCAGATTAGTGTATGACGCTGTTTTCTTAAATCAGTTAAGATGAACTGTGGGGTTTCCTTCGCCATTCTAGTCCAATTTAGGTGGTGCTCCGACTCTAAAGGCATCGTCACTTCTTCAATTTATTCCTGAGTGCGTCAAATGGCATGTCACTAAAGATGCACTAATAATGTACTGGTGTTTCTGTATCACTCTTCAACATTTTTTCGAATTTGTGAATATGTAAGGCAAGCTACTATTTTGTAAACTGAATTTACTGCACTAAATTAAATGTCTGAAATCAATGGATATAATTAACTTCAGTGACGTACAGTGAAATCTGTTCAAAAGTACTGAAAGTGCAATGCAATGAATGTGCTCTAACCAATTAAATTTCGTGCTAGTCCGAGTTTCGGACTTGGATCTCCTGTTTATTTCGAGCATATGCTTTAATCAAATTAGCCATCTAGACACGATGGGATCAAATTTCATGAAGTAGTTGTGTAATTCCACCCACGGCCTTGCGGCAATGGTAACACCGGTCCCCGTCAGATCATCGAAATTAAATGCTGTCGGGCTGGTCTAGCACTTGGATAGCTGACCATTCGGTCTGTCGAGCGCCGTTGGCACGCGGGGTGCACTCAGCCCTTGTGAGACAAACTGAGGATCTACTTGATTGAAAAGTAGCGGCTCCAGTCTCGTAAACTGACACACGGCCAGGAGAGCAGTGTGCTGACCACATACCCTTCCATATCCGCATCCAGTGTCGTCTGTGGGCTGAGGATGACACGGCAGCCGGTCGATACCATTGGGCCTTCCAAGACCTCTTCGGACGGAATATAGTTTTAGTTGCATATTTCTATGAAACTGAAAGCCACAGTCCATATACTCATACCTTTGGCATGAGGCTTCTGTGCGGTTCTGATCTAACACATTTCGAAAATCTAATTGCAAGGAAACTATGTATATGATCTAGAGCTATTTCAAAGAGTGGAATTAGAGAAAAAATAGTATTTAAAAAAACAGAAGTCCTACAGCATAACAAAAATCCTTTTTTCATAGTTCGAATATCCCTAAAATCAATGATTGCGAAAATTGTCTCTCAACTGTAAAGTATGCCCTCGATCGTAGAAAAGATGCAGTGAAGTACCGCAGCTACAAATGCGGAAAAATTGAATACTATTATTAAAATATGGAGCACTCCTCAAGGTCATTTGTCTCTAAAACTGAGCATTTATCTTCTATCGCTCTTTGAAAGTTAACTAGCCTGTTACTGAAGAAATGATACCGCGTATCAGGAAATTGTGGCCATCAAATTCACATCATGTATGTGGTATCACTGGTCAAAAAGCTAAATATTTGCTTAAAACAATCATATTAACATGTCTAGCATATATATGTGGAGTTCCAATAAAAATCGATTGAAACGAAGTAGAGTGGAACAGTATGCACGGTTGACAGAGGCACATCATTTTCAATGTGTCCATATTATAAAACAGCTTTTGTTAAGACATATGTTTCAAGGAATGTTTCGCTTTTCATGAAATAATATCTCGTCCCTGATTTCTGATCACAATAATAACCTGTTACACATCACTGTGCTTCTACAGACTTTCGATTTCTTAAACATCGATTGTATACAAACGCTAAGTTTTATAGGAAGATGAGTTTTATGGGTGATAGAACAAACGCATCTCCGTATTATAAAGTAATTTTTACTCGATTATACCAGTTCGATCTGCAGTATTTCCATTGTAAGAACGGGTACTTGTAGATCGGAAAAAATTTCCGTAACATGTGAGTATGTAGACCCATCCACAATTTTAACGGTAACATAGTTCGCGGAATAGACCTGTATAAGTCTGCTGCGGTTAGTCAAACCTGTTGTTGCGGCGGCATGAAATCAGTTAATGATGTGTGATCTAAAATACAAATAACGGTAGTTAACGAGGGAGAAAGTAGCCCACTTTATTGCGTTTCCTTTCCCCGCTTTTCATTTCTTTTTCTTGTTCAGCTGGTGTTTATTTTTTCTTCGTATTTGTTTTATTCTCTCCCTTTACTTTGTTTCTCTTTCTTTCTTTCTAATGAATTGGAATTTGTTTTTACAGCTTGAATTTACACAGCTTAGTTTAATGCGGCAAGTCACAATCTACATTCTTACTGGTTAATTGTTCATTTATCATTTGTTCGTATCACAATGATCAGCGTAAGGTAACACGATGGCATAAAAAGGCAACTATTATTATAAGGAGATAAGATTTCAATAAGGAAATGTTCTCTAGCTATCACCCCAGTAACAGCGCGATTTTGATACAACATTGTGACAAATTTCGTATTTTTCAAGTTCACCAGTATCTACAGTGTTCCCTATAAAAGGGTTTTCAGTGTATGAACTTTAATAACCGAGGAAGTATTAATGAACGTTTGGGAAGAACTCGGCTATAGACTTGATGTGTGTCGTGTGACAAACGGTGCTCACATTGAATCATTTATAACGTTCTTGCTAAAACTGTTTGAGTTTCTCTTTCATTTGACACATCATTTATAACTGTAAGTTTAATATAATAAATATCATAAATCATTAAAACCCCAATATTCATTTATAAACACCCTGTACTTCAGGGTAGACAAACCATAGAATTTGGATGCAGCGTTGCGCGTCATAATAAAAAAAATTTCGTTTTGTGTACACAAATGCACCTACAAATCTACATATTTACTACATTAGTAAGTAAAAATGTGGGAATTATTGTTATTATACATAACTCTAATGTCTTAAATGTCGCTGCTTCGTCGAGCGCAGCTGTTTTCGGAAACTATTTCATAACTTTAGTGTACCAAACTAGCCACGTATGATGAGATAGTTCTTTGTCATTTACAATTCAAACTGAACAAATATGTCGCTGAGGCTTTCATAAGGAAACTCGCTAACTTTGTAAACCGTTAATTGGTTTAGTAGTGATTAGTGACTATTCTTTGAGGACCAAGTACCTACCAACTTCTCATAGTGCCATTCACGCTAGTCCTCCATTTGTCAGACTAGCTGATTACCCAGAGTTGCTTGACTATAAATTACAGGAAAAGGAGTGGAATCTGTCTGCTGTGTAAAAGCTGCTGAGACTGAACCTAGCAGTGTTAATTTTTCAGATACTAAGATACAATAATTTACTATTTTGAAAGATTAATGTGTTGAATTTAAAATTCATTTATGTAACTTTTTTCTACAAACAATAGTGTGCCACGTATGGCTAAAATTAGAGCAGGCGTTTCACAACTACGCTTATGTCAAATCTTCTCCACCTTCACCCCCATCCCCACTACCACAAATGAGAGTGCCATGGGCGTTTTACCTTGCACAATGCTTTTTCCGAGATAGTAAGCCTTACGTGAACTATGTTAGGTTGAAATTCCTTCATGTGTTCCAGAGACATATTTAAATGTCACGCTCTTCCATTCCTGCCCCTCTCCTAATCCCACGTCCATCCCAAGATGCGCTAGAGGTGTCCTAATCATATAGAATGTTGTGAGTCATAAGTGCACTAGTTTCACCTAAAATTACTCCAAGGCTTCTACGACAAAGTGTACACATCACCACTTCGCTAGTATCTTACCCCCAGGGCCTAATCGTAAGTAATGTCACCGAAGAGCCAAACAGCCTCGAAAACTACAGTCGACACTTCCATAGTACCAACTTGTTGCTTGCATCTCATGAGCGAAACCATGCCAAATAAATCAGATAATACCTGATATCTGATGGTTTTTTCATAAATTACTAATGTAGCTTTTTCTCAGCTACTTTTACATACAATCCACTTCCCATTCCCATTCGATTCTTAAGGGTGCTGGGGGTGTATTAGCTCAACAGCATATTTTTTCAGATTGGAAGTCATAAATGTACCAAATGCGGGAACTACTCTAAGAGTTACACGCACAAGTAGGAATGCTAGGGGTGTCTTGTCTCACCTATGTGGCAAGTATCTCCTGGCAATAAGTCTAATTTGTCCCCAGTTTAGGCGAAATAGCTTGCGGCGTTTCAGATTTATGCTGGGACGTATGCACACCCATTCAACGCTGTAAAAACGTACTTTTGCTTAATTGTTGTAACAGCAGCATGCTGCGGCTCCTAGCAGTCAAATAAAGCTGGGGGCGTGACCGCGGAAGGCAGAGAGCGTACGGCGTGAAGACGGTTGCCCGTGTCAAGGCGCTATTGCCCTGGACGTTTAGGCAATTAACGGCTGGAGTAGCGTGCAGTAGCAAGCGGGATGGCCTGAGACACGCACGCCTGTGGACAAGCGAGATAGAACATATCTTCTAAATTACTACTTACGGGACGGAGAACCTAATAAGACGGCGGAGCAGCGGTCATCCTTCGTGTTAAGTAGATTACAAGCTCCGTACTCGAGGAAAGGCTTAATATGGGCAACGAAATACTCCTAAGGCACATACACAGGAAGGTGTTGTGCGTGAACGATTAGAATGGAATGAATAACAGAGGACGGTAAACAAATCATTCCTTCAGTTGGATAGAGTTATTTACAGAGATCTGCGTGTGGTATGGACAAACATCGATGACGGTGGCCTGCTCTTACAGCGAAACAGTTGCTGTAGCTACTGCTGCTCTTGTTTTAGTTGTTGTTGTGGTGGTGGCGGTGGTCTTCGAATGCTGGTTTGATACAGATCTCCATGCAACCCTCTTCATCCCTAGTTAACTCGCATTCGGGAGGACGACGGTTCAATCCCGCTTCCGGCCTTGTTTATTTAGGTTTTCCGTGATTCCCCTAAATCGCTTCAGACAAATGCCGGGATGCTTCCTTTGAAAGGGCGCGGCCGACTTCCTTCCCCGTCCTTCCCTAATCCGATGAGACCGATGACCGCGTTGTTTGGTCTCCTCCCCCAAACAACCCAACCCAACCCAACCCCCCTAGTTAACTGCTGCTCCTACATCTTTCTGTATCTACTTACTGTATTCATCTCTTGGCGCTCTCCGTACGAGTTTTACACCTCGCGCTTCCCTCCAATACTACTTTAGGTCTCTGAATGTGTCCTATCGACCGATCCCTTCTTTTAGTCAACTTGTGCCCAAATTTCTTGCCTCCCCAGTTCTACTCTGTGCCTCCTCATTAGTTACGCGATCTACCCATCTAATGTTTAGCGTTTCTGTAGCACCACATTTCAAAAGCCTCCATTCTCTTCCTGTCTAAACTGTTTATCGTCCGTGTTTCACTTCCATACATGGCTACGCTCCATACGAATACCTTCAGAAATGACTTCCTAACACATATGTCCCTTCTTCAGAAACGCCTTTTCTGCACTGCCAATCTACATTTTATATCCCCTCTACTTCGGCCATCATCAACGAACCAGACACATTGCAATTCGCAAAATTGATTATGTAATTTACAGCTCAGAGCAATGTGATTTACCAGAGTGTGACTGTACTCGATACGTGTGAAATTAAAGAACTATGAGGGAGGAACAAGGAAAACAAAAACGTAAAGGGACAAGAAGAATATAAGATGCAGAATTACGGTGTAAGACCTTGAGTAACCATTTTGAAGTAGTAATTTGTGGTGAACAGGCACTCAGTGACAAGTATAGATAAGGCAGATGAAGTGACAGGTTATTTCAGAGTTGAGTTCTAGTAACGCAGGACTTGTAGATGGGGGAAGTACTGGAAGTAATTTACAAATAAAGTTTTTGATGCCGAAGAAATGTTATAATTGATGAGAGACATTTAAGGGTCTGATTAATGACAAGACGATGAAACAAAAACAGTGCAGATTAGACCAACACGAACTTTCACCGGCGTTAGCTAATTTAGAATAAAATCAAGATACCGCTACAAGCTTCTGATGTCTGAATATTGTTACAGGAAGCAAAGATAACTGAACATGATCAACAATTAACCATAAAATATTTAGTTTCACATGTCTCTGCAGGCAAGCTTTCTACAGTTCTGTAAGGTATCGGGTGTTCTTAGAAGGGAAACATGGTAACTGATCACTTATATCTGTCATCAACTCCAAAATGTTTTCAGTATGGATTAATGCACTCGCCCGGAAGGAGCGCCTGGTCCCCGGCACGAATCCGCCCGGCGGACTTCTGTCGAGGTTCGGTGAGCCGGCCAGTCTGTGGATGGTTTTTAGGCGGTTTTCCATCTACCTCGGCGAATGCGGGCTGGTTCCCCTTATTCCGCCTCAGCAACACTATGTCGGCAATTGCTGAGCAAACAAGTTCTCCACGTACACCACCTTTACCACGCAAACATAGGGGTTACACTCGTCTGGTGTGAGACGTTCCCTTGGGGGGGGGGGGGGGGGGGTCTATCGGGGGCCGAACCACACAATAATCCTGAAAGAGTGGTTCGGTGTGGGGCGGCGGAGGGATGAAGTGGACTGTGGTAGTCGTCGTGGGCTTGTGGACCACTGCGGCTGTAGAGGGGACGGAGCCTCTTCGGTGTTTCTAGGCCCCCGGTTGACATACAACACAATACAATGGGTTAATGCACTTCTCCTAAGCGGGTGATGCAAAAACGATTAAAATTTCTCTAGTCATCCGTGCCCCACCCATACTATATCTTTTTTCTTTTGATATTTTAGAATAGAAAAATCACAGGGGGCAAATGGAGCTGAGTAGAATTGGTGCGAATTAGTTGTCATTCTGGTTTTGGCCAAAATATGTTCACATTAAAAAGCACACCACCTAAAACAATGTGTGACTCAGGATAAGGAGGTGTTTATGTCCCGTAATATGAATATTCAGACTCGGATGACTTTCGGCAGCAACCATTGGGTACCATAAGAAGTGTGTTGACGAATATTTTAAGATGATTAGCACCTAAATCAACAAGAGCGTGCTTTTTTCTCTACAACAGTGTTACTGCGGATAAAACTCGGAAACGCCATTATGAGCCTTTAACCTTTCCTTGTTATAAACTCAGAGGCTTAACACGAAAATGTAGGGAAAGTTATCTGACCAGTTTCTCAGAGTTCTTGTAGCTTATCTACGTAAATACTCTGAAACAGGGGACAGGAATAAGCTAGACTAGTTTCAAAAACACACTCATGTCTCCGGAAAGGTTCAAATGGTTCAAATGGCTCTGAGCACTATGCGACTTAACTTCTGAGGTCATCAGTCACCTAGAACTTAGAACTAATTAAACCTAACTAACCTAAGGACACCAGACACATCCATGCCCGAGGCAGGATTCGAACCTGCGACCGTAGCGGTCGCTCGGTTTCAGACTGCAGCGCCCAGAACCGCACCGCGACTTCGGCCGGCTCCGGAAAGGTAGTTAAGGGATTTTAAGTGACTAACGTATTCTATTATCGCCAAATGACAAAATATTGCAGCATACTACACGCTACTCTATGGAAACAAATCCGTAAACAGTTGTATGCCAGCAACGAAGAGATTCAATGGAATCAGAAGATGCGGGGCGAAGGAAGAATAGTATTTAACACCATGCAGACGGCGATGTCATTGGAGACGAAGAGTAAACTCGGATCGAACGAGGTTTGGGCTCTGGCAACAGTAAACAGTCACGGCAACTTCAGAGAGCAACGATGCTTGACCAGAGTACATACATCTACACATATCTTGTGTATGTATTATAAATTAAAGTCCACCACCACGTTTTTCTCTCTGTATGTGAAGGCTAATCTCAGGAATTTCTGAAAATATTTTGGCACGTTTTTCACTAACACGTAGCCTGTCTGACGAAGAAGGTTTGTGAGTTTAAATTCTAAATATGTTGTTAATATTGGCTGAACTAGGTTAAATGAAGTTACCTTCTGTATTTTTCAGTCTATATTGAAGGATCATCTCTGTAAGTACCGTAACAATTGCGATACAGTTCTTACTAATAGATAGGCAGGTTTACGAGAGAAGTTTTGTATACTACTTATTACCTCTTCGTCAGACAAGTGATGCCGTCGAAGAGACATAGTGCTATCGATGAACTGCCGGGTCAGGTCTCTAGCATGATTGAGAGGAACAACGATAACGTAAATGCGGATGGCTAAAAGAGGATTCGAATTCGGCACTTCTGAATTTGAGTCCGTGCCTTAACCACTGCGATACCTGACTCACCGACGTTGCGCAAGCGCTGTGACCGTTATAGGTTGGCGACACACTGTTTCATTCAGAATTTGATAGCCACAAGGCCACGGCTGTACGGCCAGTCGGTAGCGGTCTGCTTGCCCTGTTTCTCATATCGTTATCTTTTTTTCCTCTTTTTCTTTCGCAGCGCTCTCTCCTACGCGTAGAACAGGGCTGAGGTACAGGGCGGGTGGGTGAGCTTTCTCGTGTGCGCGCACCGCTGTCGCCTCGAGTGACTTGGAGCATTCAAGTGCCTCCTAAATGTCAAACTTTGTACTGTTTGCTTCCGATACTTTCTTCTACAAGTGTATTGCGTTCTACGAAAGTCCTCGTGCAGAGAAGAGATGCAGCCGGAGGGCCTCTGGACTGTTTGCTGACACGCCGCCCAGCGGCAGGTGTGGTTATGTGCTGTTCCGGCCCGGGACAGCACTCTGCATTCCATTACACTTTCATCGCAAGCTGCGTAGCAGAGAAACCTAGTGTCACTACACATACACACACACACACACACACACACACACACACACCGAGCCACCAACTTGTTTCCTCGCGGCGAAAGTGACGTACTGCGAACGTCACACTTTAAACTGCTTCTTGTCCACTGTGATCACTGGACGCAGCACACGATTCATGCCGGAAGAGAATCCACGTATGGTGGCCACGCTCTCATGCAAACACATAGTCGTATATCGTCATCATTATCCACTTCCATTTGACAGCCACTGCGCCCTCTAGACTTTTACAGAAGTTGCGATCTTCCACTACACTCTTTCACGTTGTTGTTGCTGTTGCTGTTGTGTTGGCAGAAGTGCCAACACCGTGTTACTAGTGGTGGCCCAAATGCACGCATTTTAGTTCATGCAGGCTGGCGTGAGGAGGGAAGAACTATACTGACGAGAGGTCTGGAATATGACAAGGAATGAGAATTCAGAAAGCGGACATAATTAGTATGATACTTAACTTTAATCCATTAATGATGAACGTCGCTCTTGACGGTAACTGAATATGGCGCCTTGCTAGGTCGTAGCAAATGACGTAGCTGAAGGCTGTGCTAAACTGTCGTCTCTGCGAATGAGAGCGTATGTAGTCAGTGAACCATCGCTAGCAAAGTCAGCTGTACAACTGGGGCGAGTGCTAGGGAGTCTCTCTAGACTAGACCTGCCGTGTGGCGGCTCTCGGTCTGCAATCACTGATAGTGGCGACACGCGGGTCCGACGTATACTAACGGACCGTGGCCGATTTAAAGGCTACCACCTAGCAAGTGTGGTGTCTGGCGGTGACACCACAGTTGCATGTTTCCTAATGTCATCTAACCATGTCACATTAAGCTGTCTTCTGAGTATTAACGTATCCAGCAAAATACGAGCACAATTTCCCTTTCAAGGTCTGGTTGGTCTCGGAGTGACAGCCACAGTGAAAATCAAAAATAGCCAACAGTTCTTTCCACCAATTGTCTACAATGGGCTGCAGCTCGTTGTCTGTGCCAAAAATGCTGTCCTCATAGCCAGCAGTTCATGTGAGCGAGAAGATGAGAATCAAAGAGAGCCAAGTCCGGGCTGTATGGTGTCTGACCAACAACTTCCCTGCAGGAGCGTCTTAGCTGCAGCTACAGTGAGCAGCCGAATATTGTCGTGAAGAAGGACAATGCCTGATGACCACATTCCTCTTCGCTTGTTCTGAATTGCCTATTGTAGACTATTTTCTCAAATCACCTGATGATCTTGTTCAGCTAGCACATCAGTTGACACTTGCTTCCCTCCCTAGACCGCCGACATCATGAACGTCTGTACCACTCGCTTCTAAGTTGGGATGAGCCGGCCGCAGTGGTCTCGTGGTTCTAGGCGCGCAGTCCGGAACCGCGCGACTGCTACGGTCGCAGGTTCGAATCCTGCCTTGGGCATGGATGTATGTGATGTCCTTAGGTTAGTTAGGTTTAAGTAGTTCTAAGTTCTAGGGGACTGATGACCACAGCCGTTAAGTCCCATAGTGCTCAGAGCCATTAAGTTGGGGTGAACAGACCCTCCACATCCCCCCCCCCCTCCCTCCACGCGATAGCAGGAGCTATTGTTCATGGTGGAACCTCAGTAGATCCAGCCTTTTTCTCACTACAGGACCCGAAAGAATAGCTTTAGATCAAACACCATTATTTGTATGATCAGCTGCTACTACAGCTACTTCTCCTTCCTTACTTCCAAACCTAGTCGGTGCTATTACTCCACTAGGGGCTATTAAAATAGCTACACAAAGAAGAAATGCAGATGATAAACGGGTATTCATTGGGAAAATATATTATCCTAGAACTGACATGTGATTACATTTTCACGCAATATCGGTGCATAGATCCTGAGAAATCATTACCCAGAACAACCACCTCTGGCCGTAATAACGGCCTTGATACACCTGGACATTGAGTCAAACAGAGCTTGGATGGCGTGTACACGTACAGCTGTCCATGCAGCTTCAACACGATACCACAGTTCATCAGGAGTAGTGACTGGCGTATTGTGACGAGCCAGTTGCTCGGCCACCATTGAGCAGACGTTTTCAGTTGGTGAGAGATCTGGAGAATGTGCTGGCTAGGGCTGATAGTCCATGCTGCTGCAAACGTCGTCGAACTGTTCGTGCAGATGGTTGTTGTCTTGCAAACGTCCCCATCTGTTGACACAGGGATAGAGACGTGGCTGCACGATCCGTTACAGCCATGCAGATAGGATGCTTGTCATCTCGACTGCTAGTGATACGAGGCCGTTGGGATCCAGCACGGCGTTCCGTATTACCCTCCTGAACCCACCGATTCCATATTTTGCTAACAGTCATAGGATCTCTACCAACGCGAGCAGCAATGTCGCGATACGATAACCCGCAATCGCGATAGGCTGCAATCCGATCTTTATCAAAGTCGGAAACGTGATGGTACGCATTTCTCCTCCTTACACGAGGCATCACAACAACGTTTCACCAGGCAACGCCGGTCACCTGATGTTTGTGTACGAGAAATCGGTTGGAAACTTTCGTCATGTCAGCACGTTGTAGGTGTCGCCACCGGCGCCAGCCTTGTGTGAATGGTCTGAAAAGCTAATCATTTGCATATCACAGCATCTTCTTGCTGTCGGTTAAATTTCGCGTCTGTAGCAAGTCATCTTCGTGGTGTAGCACTTTTATTGGCCAGTAGTGTATATTATTTGCTGATCGAAACTTAGATACATCATTCTTTGGTCCAGCAGGTGCAGATGACCCTATTCCATATTAACCCTGGACCACTGACGCACTTTGCTGTCGCTCATGACAATTATGTTTGTTGTGTGGTATTCAACCTCTCAGCTTGAAGCAGCTCCACATTTGGCGAGCGACAACTGTTCTAAGCCTTTTTGGTATGGTGACTGCGTATGTACACTCATGACTGAAAGGTGCGATGTGGCGCGATGGATTGGCGGCATACTAGATGCTGCGCAACACATCTGTGCAAAACTTCATCAGATTCACTGTGATTTTAATTTCGCGATCGATCTGACCTTTTTTTCTAAATAAAACAGGAAGAGCAGTAGTTGTTGGGCCTTTCGCTGCACATCCTGCCACCATACCACTTCTATTAGACCAGCAATTACGTCTTTGTCGTTTTTGTTCCGTGTTTCATTTCCTAGTTTTTCCTATATGTCCTAGAAACGTTCATCATCGTCTTCTCCACTGAGCAATGATAAACCTACAGTTGTTGAATGTATTTCAATTAAAAGGCAATGCCTTACTGGCAAAACTAGTACGGGTAGCTGATACTGTCACTTCCCTCTTAATTTGCAGAATTCTCTTTTCGATGTGGTGATTACAGAATGTTTCGTCTTACAATGATCGATTTTCTCGATTACTTTCAAATTTTTTTTCTTTTAAATTCTTCCGTTTGTCTGTGACACTTGGGTGCACTATGGACAAACAGTATTACGCCATCACTATAACAAAAGTGATTCAGAAATATACCATTATGGAATATTTTGAAGAACTGTTAGTAGCTAGTCTTCAAATAATATTAAGGCAAAGAAAATGGCATTGGGGTTTAACGTCCCATCTATAACGTATCCGTTAGAATAGGAGCGCTCGCTTGAGGTGGAAAAAGATTCTGAAGAAAAGGTGTAGGGTCCACTTCAAAGGAACCATCTCAACATTCGCTATGATCGATTTGGGTAAACCACAATAACTTTAAATTTTTAAAGGCCGGATAAGTCCACTGCACTAGAATCTAAGCCCATAGCGTTTACGACTGCATCAGCAACTCGCCCAGTTTCAAATGACACGTTTCGCATCATAACATTTTTTTTTTCTTTTGTAAGTCTATGTCTTCAATTATTTGCTGCATGTATTTGAATCTCTGTCTTCCTCTACGGTTTTTACCCTTTACAGCTCCCTTTATTAAAATGGCAGTTATTCCTTCATGTCTCAACAGATTTCCTAACATTCTGTCCCTTCTCCCGTCAATATTTTCCGTGTTTTGATCGTCGATTCGCTTAGAACCTTATTCCTTACCCTATCAGTCTTGTAGCACCACATATCAAATGCTTCGATTCTCTTCTGTTCCTGTTTGCCTACAGTCCCTGTTTCACTACCATTTGTGGTATGCTCCAAACTTACATTCTCAGGAAATTCTTCCTGAAATTAAGGCCTTAGTTTGATATTAGTAGACCTCTCTTGGCCAGGAATATCCTTTTCGCTAGTGCTAGTGTGAATACTGAACTATAATTGAAAATATAATCTATGGATATAACTTAATCGATTAGTACGGCCACTGTGTTGACGGGTTTCTATTTTACAGATATGAGCAATTTGTCAGAACAGATGGGAGAAATACGTTGCAGTACCACTCTCAGTACATCTAAAAGAGACGATGAGCCTAAACATCATGTCCGGTGGGCGTAGCATGAAGAGAGTCACACACAGTCAATCCAAGAGACTCCGCGGAGAGGTCTATGATTAATCCAGATCACTGATGGAGAGTCGCATTCACTACGAACTTTACATCACCACTATTTTTTGCAAGCTTATTTTCCAGAGCACAGTTCATACAAGTTACCTAATTCTGGATTTTACACACGTTGCACCTCATGTGATGTTACCGAAAGTGGTGGCGCAGTGCTTCAGAAGGGATATTCACAATGAGGAGTAGCCCGCCGTAGATGGTACGTAAACTGGTAGTCATTACGTTAAGTAACATACCTTTCAAACCAACAGCTCAATTATATTTTACGGGGGGCTGGATATTCCAGGTGGCGAATTGCTTAGTAGATATAATTGATGTAACTTTTATTAATTGAGTCTCATAGCATGGATGCTATGAAGTACCTTAAATTGCCACGGCTTCAGGACAGCTAAACGATCTCTATAAGAAACCCTTGCAACCTGGTTAGCTTTTACGATGCTTGGCTATAACAGCATAGGAATTATCTGAAACACTTTATTATGTATACATTTAAATGTAAGCTTATAAATTAGTATGTAAATTTGCAAATGTAGCATTTTTTTTTTTTTAGTTTTTCCTCATCCTTGAGGACTATCTCACTTAGGATGTATGAAAGGAACATGAGTATAGTAATTCTTTCGTAAATTTATGTTATTAGTTTTGTTTCTATGACTTATTCCACTCATCGAGCGTCATATCACCACAGAACAGGTAGGTAATTAAATATAATCTTACTTTCTTCGTAAGATATAGTAGTATATTTGCGATTTCGCGATTGTGGAGTTAATTTAATATGAAATATCGAGTGTGTTTCATACAGAGATATTACTGTACAATAGTGAATCGTGTTAGTTAATATTTTAGTGGCTGACGTTTGCTGCGTCGCATTAACTCGGTAACCGCCGGCTGCACATTTGTGGGAGGGACTGCGCTGCCGACAACTGTCGACTTAAATAGCGACGCATTTGTTCTCCGGGTAACTGGTTGGCTGTAACGAGTTGCTGAGGCCTAGAATGCTCAATAACTCTTAACTGGCCGTACAATCATGAGACGTTGCCGTGTACAATTTAGAGAGTTTTATTCGAAAACGATGGTTAACGTTAATGAATCTCTGAAATCTAGTGCTTCTGTGACTGTTCCCTAGATAATATTTCATCGTCTCGGCCATTACGCTCTTCACTGATAGTAATGAACGTATATATTTTATGATCCTCGTCATTACCAATTACCGTTTCTAAGGAATCAATGGCTCCTCCTTTCTTTAGAAGCGCAAAAAGTTTTAACAACGCAGATAACATTTGGCAATTTCGTCTAATCTTTGATGCGATAAGTCGGACTTCTATCGTTTCTTCCTTGAAGTTGGAGAACTGTTCTTTCCGCGTTTTGAACGAACTTATTTAGTGCGCAATCTATATTCCATTCCAAAGGCGATCGAGAGATGTAGTTGAGACCTTGGTTAGGCTAGCCAGGGAAAACAACCCCCACGTAACAGCACTTGTGTTGTGGATATGAGCGTAATCATCCTGGAAAATGCCACATTCCTTACGGTTTCCATAGCACTTGAAAGATCATTTTGTTCGAAATGTTTTAATGAACAGTTGAGCTCATGTTGTCAACGGCCGAAACTTATGAACTGAAATCTGTCAAGGAAAAGCAACCGCAAAACATGACACCACATGTCCACAGACGACCATTCGAGTTGCCTTCTCTTCCTACAATAGTATGATTTTTGTTGTTTTGGTTGTTGACGCAGTTCTCCAGTGCTATCCGCGCTCTTGACATCAATATAACCGCTACGTCCTTCATGAACTATATGCCTTGTGTACAGATATCTTGATTAAAACTGCGATTCTTTACTTTCAGCATAATTTAGACTTGAGTTTTTAACGACAGTTCATGTAAAATGCGGCAAGCCACCTTTGACACATTATGTTCTTTATTAGATATTTTTGTCTCGTTGATACCCAGCCGTACGTCTTAATCTCTTAATCGATCAATGTGAATAATTCTCAAATCTCTCCTCTAAAGCAGCATTTCAAAGACTCTAAATTGTTTCATTTCTGTCTTTTCCATTACCCACGTTTCCGTTTAAAGCCGTGCTCCAGGCAAATGAAGCTTGAATCGTTTTCTGGCTTTAAGGGTCATATTTCTGGTTGTTACGTCGTTTTCCAATTTATTGGAACTCCTTTTGCGTTTTGGTATCACAGCTTCGACGTATTTCTTACAATTACCTTATCTGTTGTAGCACATAGATAAATGAGAGTCTTGCAGTAGAGGGAAAGTTTTGCTAAATTTAACATTGCTCCATCTAGCGTAGTAAATGTTTCAATTCATTAAGCAGTGACTTAATTTATATTCACTTCTGACACTCTTTGGTACGTCATCAGCGGACAGTACCATAATGACTTTACGCCCATGACAATCTCACACATCGTGTCATTGCCTCTTTAAAACACAAATTAAATAGCAGTGTTGACAACGAGCAATCAGGTCTTACCTGTTTTCTGACTTTGTCCGAGTGTATCTTTTCTTTAATATTGACAGCTACAGTAGGCTTCACGTGAAAAGAAAGGATTCCTCTTTTGAGCCAGTATTTAATACAATACTGACGCTAGGAAACGTTTTATTCTATTCCGAACTAGCATTAGCCTTTCCCAGATGAGCGAACGCGATACTGATTTCCTTTTCTTCCGCTCTCTGTCATAAGATACTGTGCTAACATTGCTTCTGGAGCGTCCCTACTTCTCCTAAACCAAAGCAACCCTCTCATAATCTCCTTTGAGTTTTCCCTTCCAGTGATTAATAAATTACTCTTGTAAGTATTGTTCATGTGACACTTACGTGGGTGTGCGATAGTTCTCAGATACATCCGCTCTTGCTTTCTTAGTTAGTGTAGTTATTACATGTTTTGACATGGAATTTCGTAAATTTCACTGACCAGCATGTAGAGCTGCTGCTTCGTTGTTTTGTGTGACGTCCGTAAGTGTTCCTCTGACGTTCGGCAACACGTCAATATTTATTTCTTCTTATTTCGTTAAAGTGTTTTGAAATTCAGACGTGTGGATTGAATTTCCTCTGTATGTTCTTCTACTTTGTCCTCATTGTAAAGTGGCCATTTTTTTTTGGGGGGGGGGGGGCGGGGGCAGGGGAATCTATAAAGTCTCGCAAAGTATTTTTTTTCCATCTTCTCGGATTATTTTCTGCTTTTTCCCATCTTATCGTTTTGTTTCCTGCTTCCTTTGCCCAATCACCTTCTATATCACTAATCACTTTGGTCTTTGCTTTGTATTACCTAAAACGATTTGTTTATGTCCTCTCCATATTTTATACATTTTCCATTCGTTTCTGATTGATCTATACTGTTGCTGACACTTCCAGCTTTTATACATTTTCTTCAGTTATTAATACCAGTATAGCATCTATTACTGATGGCTGTAACTTTCTGGTGTAATTCACTTCATCTCCTTTGAAGCCATCCTATTAGCTTTTCATACCATTAGCTCTTTGATGGTGTTCTTTATTTCTTTTGTAACATGTAGTTCCAAGCGAGTCTCTGTTTCTGCCATCTTAATTTTTATAAGTTCCATCGATTCAGAAGCTCTCTCCTTGAACTCTCGAATTTCAACTTGTTTTTCGTTAGTGCTAGCCTATGGCCAGTATCTATTTCAGCATCAGGATAACTCTTACAACCCTTTATTTCTTAATCTTTAGTTTCTAAAAAAAGCAAAAATTATAAGTTCTTTGACCCTCTGGCATCTTCCACGTATAACTTCTCTAAAGCTTCCCGAAAAGTGTATTTGCTACGACAGCTCGTGTTCAGCTCCTAATTCTATTATGCTATCTCCTCTCATTCTGTTTGACACGGTAGAACTTACCAGTGGTTCATAAAACCTTCTTCGCGAGCTTCACAGACGATGTTGGCTCGAATACGTTACGCGACTCCGTGCTGTCATTTCTGTGGTCAGTGGCTTCTGGGCACCCGCAGGGCCATAAAACCCGAGTCCTATCGCCTCTCCACCATCGCGCCTCTGACCTCTCTACCTGGCACACAACGGAAGGCCTCAGCAGTATATCGAAAGGATGTCTAAAGGCTGCTTCACACTGTATGGCCGGCAGGAGTGGCCGAGCGGTTCTAGGCGCTTCAGTCTGGAACCGCGCGACAGCTACAGTCGCAGGTTCGAATCCTACCTCGGGCATGGATGTGTGTGATGTCATTAGGTTAGTTAGGTTTAAGTAGTTCTAAGTTCTAGGGGACTGATAACCTCAGATGTTAAGTCCCATAGTGCTCAGAGCAATTTGAACCACACTGTATGCTTTTAACTTTGTAGGTCGCAGTTAATGTTTTCATGTAACACGGCGCCGATTGGGCTTAAGGGCTACCTAATGATTATGCTTCATTCTGACTTCGCTAACAGTCAACTCAGAAGACATTTTCCTGGCAAGATGAAAACGCCTGTTTGGTGGTGATGCCCTGTGCCGTGGTTATACACTACTGGCCATTAAAATTGCTGCACCACGAAGATGACGTGCTACAGGTGCGAAATTTAACCGACAGGAAGAAGATGCTTGATATGCAAATGATTAGCTTTTCAGAACATTCACACAAGGATGGCGCCAGTTGCGACACCTACAACGTGCTGACACGCGGAAAGTTTCCAACCGATTTCTCATACACAAACAGCAGTTGACCAGTGTTGCCAGGTGAAACGTTGTTGTGATGCCTCGTGTAAGGAGGAGAAATGCGTACCATCACGTTTCCTACTTTGATCAAGGTCGGATTGTAGCCTATCGCGATTGCGGTTTATCGTATCGCGACATTGCTGCTCGCGTTGGTCGTGATCCAATGACTGTTAGCAGAATACGGAATCGGTGGGTTCAGGAAGGTAATACGGAACGCAGTGCTGGATCCCAACGGTCTCGTATCACCAGTAATCGAGATGACAGGCATCTTATCCGCATGGCTGTAACGGATCGTGCAGTAACGTATCGATCCCTGAGTCATCAGATGGGGACGTTTGCAAGACAACAACCATCTGCACGAACAGTTCGACGACGTTTGCAGCAGCATGGACTATCAGCTCGGAGACCATGGCTGCGGTTACCCCTGACGCTGCATCACAGATAGGAGCGCCTGCGATGGTGTACTCGACGACGAACCTGGGTGCACGAATGGCGAAACGTCATTTTTTCGGATGATTCCAGGTTCTGTTTACAGCATCATGATGGTCGCATCCGTATTTGGCGACATTGCGGTGAACGCACATTCGAAGCGTGTATTCGTCATCGCCATACTGGCGTATCACCCGGCGTGATGGTATGGGGTTCCATTGGTTACACGTCTCGGTCACCACTTTGAACAGTGGACGTTACATTTCAGATGTGTTACGATCCGTGGCTCTACCCTTCATTCGATCTCTGTGAAATTCTACATTTCAGCAGGATAATGCACGACCGCATGTTGCAGGTCCTGTACTGGCCTCTCTGGATACAGAAAATGTTCGACTGCCGCCCTGGCCAGCATATTCTCCAGATCTCTCACCAACTGAAAACCTCTGGTTAATGGTGGCGGAGCAACTGGCTCGTCACAATACGCCAATCACTACTCTTGATGAACTGTGGTATCGTCTTGAAGCTGCATGGGCAGCTGTACCTGTACACGCCATCCAAGCTCTGTTTGCCTCAATGCCCAAGCGTATGAAGGCCGTTATTACGGTCAGAGGTAGTTGTTCTGGGTACTGATTTCTCAGGATCTATGCTCCCAAATCGCGTGAAAATGTAATCACATGTCAGTTCTAGTACAATATATTTGTCCAATGAATACCCGTTTATCATCTGCATTTCTTATTGGTCTAGCAATTTTAATGGCCAGTAGTGTACATTGTGAACTGGCAAAATTTCAGAGATTAATCAAGGATATTCTCCGAGTGTTTGTGATATAAAAAGCCCATCGTCACCAGTGACTCGTCACAGAGTAGTAGCGAAACTATGGTTTGTTCGGTTTTGTACCCCAAGTGCCATTTCTTCTGTGAAAATACGTTCACAATAGTGATAAAGATGTAATATTCAAAAACTTAAACTTTCAGAGCAACACAGATACGTAAAGAAATAAAAGTTACGTGATGTGGTTGCTGTCGCTGGGGGAACAGCCTGAATCGTACATCTCCCACTGAATAGATTTAATGAAGCACTGAAGACGTACTGCGACACAGTGAAACATGACAGTAATACCCCGTAGCAACAGATATAAGGAGGAACGTATATCGTTGCTTAATTTGAATTTATAATGAACTCGTGAATCCTGTCATCAAATATGAGAACTGTTACTTCATTAATGTGAGCTTAGTTCTCTTCTCACTGCCAAATATGATATGAGAAATCCTGATAAAATCCATTCAAAAATAACAAGTCCTTAGTGTTTCACAGCGAATGTCAGTTTCTTAAAAATTAATCGATTTCAAAGCCTGCGTAAGACCACCACTTGCACCTAAATCTATGCAGACATTTGATATTTCACTTCACGAAAGGAATTGGAATATGACGCTTTACCGAGCTTAAAGTTACAATCCAAGAGCTGTTTCGAATTACATGGGGATCGGAAGGAATTCAGACTGTCACCTTTGTGGAATCATCATTTCGCATTATGCCAAGTGAATTGGGGAACTGCGGGAAACCTAAATCTGAAAAGTTGCCGGTGAATGAATCACCTGCGCTCTTTGTTTCTACCAACCGCTTTATTTGGCAACACATCAATGTGTATCAGCACAAAGCAATGTAATAATACTGAACATAGATCAACAGAGAAGTAAATTTTAATACTGTGGCTGGTGTGATTCGCGCCACCACAAATTCCTGTCCTACGCTTCCCTGTAGTATAATGGATATTATTCCCTAACGTCTACGCACATATGCTATCCTTCTGTCCCTTCTTACGTTACTTTTTTCCAGATATTACATTTCTCGCCTATTCTATGGAGAATGTCTTCATTTCTTATCAGTCGGCTTAATTTCTAGCACTTTATGGCACCTCATCTGAAACGGTTCGATTCTCTTCTCTTTCCATTTTAGCAAAGTCCTACATTCATTTTCATGTAGTGTTGTGCTCCACAAGTAAATCCTCAGATATTTTAACCTCAGGCTAAACCCTATGATACTAGATTACATGTTAGCAAAGAATAGTCTCTTTGCCTCTCCTAGTCTGCTTCTTCTTTATTCGTGTAGTTTGTGGTTCGCATTTTTGAAGTTACGATTTTCACTAACTTCATTCCTACTGCCCCTCGCTGCTTTCGCATCTGTTTAACTACATTCCTAGATTACTTTCCTGGAGAAGTATTTACTCTCAAGTTTATCTTTGATGAGGATAGGAGCTGAAGAAATGAATTATAAATAGTGCCAAGGACATGACTTTATACTGGATCTCCCACCTACTAGGCAGATGAGCTATCCACTACACCATCCTGGCATTCTGGCTAGCACAGCTGTGCAGAATACCCTGGTCCAATGGCTTCCATAGCACTAAGTTCACCTGTGAACCCATCTTGGTTTTCCGCTTTTTAAATCCTCAGCATTTCCAAGGCTCTCCGTTACTGGAGTAGCGCCCCAGCTTTGTACGTAATGAGAAAATCCTGCCTGTGCCTCAGATGTAGGTGATCTATTGATGTGATGTAATTACATTTTCCTGGAAAGTTATTGGGTCTCAACTTGACCTTCAATAAGGACAGAAGCTGAAGTAATGAATTAAAATTTGTGTCAAGGCTGGAACTTGAACCCTTATCGAAGATAAAATTGAGGCTCTATATGTCGTCAGGAGACTGTAATTACATCAGAACAATAGATCATCTGCATCTGAGGGCGGGCCGCTGTGTCGTCGAGCGGTTGTAGGCGCGTCAGTCCGGAACCGCGCTGCTGCTACGGTCTTAGGTTTGAATCCTGCCTCGGGCTTGGATGTGTGTGATGTCCTTAGGTTAGTTAGGTTTAAGTAGTTCTAAGTCTAAGGGACTGATGACCTAAGATGTTAAATCCTTTAGTGCTTAGAGGCATTTGAATTTTCATCTGAGGTACAGGTAGGATTTTCCCATTACGTACAAAGCTGGGGTGCTATTCCAATATCGGAGAGTCCCGGTAACACTGACGATGTCAGAAGTGGAACATAAAGATGGGCTAAGGTCTTAATTGAGGTTCGTACTAGGGAGGGCAATAGACTATGGTATTCCGTGCAGCTGTGCTAGCCAAAATGTCAGGGTGGTGCAGTGGATAGTACATCCGTCTAGTAAGCAACAGACACGGGTTCAAGTCCGAGCCTTGGCACACATTTTAATCCATTACTTCGGCTTCGATTCTTACATTGATTCCAATCAACAAGTCCTGTAATCCTCTCACTTTCACTGATGACATTAATAGGTATCTTTTAACCCTGAATGAGAATCTTGCTGCACTCTTGTGTCAAGGAGATTATCTGCGCAAATCTTTTTCATCCACTCCCTCCTGGAATTGTTGCAGGCGCGAGGACTGCAGACCAGTGCCAGGGGCTCCCGCCTACACTCAATTAGAGCTCGTGTGTCGGCCTTGACAATGTAGCCGAGGCAGGCAGGCAGACAGACGGACAGAGGCGGGGCCGTTGCGCTGACTCACGCTGTCAGCAGGGCGCGCCGTGGCCAAACACGCCCTGGCGGCGGACAAAGGCTCGCCCGTGCCGGTGTCGAACCAGGGACCTTGGCCTAGGGCCGCTAAACGAGCCGGCGACCACAAAGGCATTGTCCGGCGCGCAGCAGATCTCGCGGCCTGTCGAGCGCCGCGTCAGCAGTGCCAGATAGGGCGCGCCCCTTTCATCACGCTAATGGGTCGGCCGCTCGTGCCCGGTGCGCCGCTAGCCTGGCGCGCCGGGTTTCGGTCAAGGACGGCCAACGCGGTCCGCAGCGCAGGGCGTGTCTCGCTTCGGTCGCCGACGTCAGCGATGCAAGGAAGTTGCAGGGTCAGTGGTTTCACGCGCTCTAGGCGCGTTTGATACACACTGGCTGATCAAAAGTATCCCGACATCTATTATTTGACCTTAATATTGTATGCGTCCACGCTTCCCCTTTATGACGGGTTGACCTCTGCTAGGGACACGTTCAATGAGATGCCAACACGTTCAGTGAGATGCCTGACGCTGCAGTCATGGACTGTGCGGCTGGTCCCGGCGGAGGTTCGAGTCCTCCCTCGGGCATGGGTGTGTGTGTTTGTCCTTAGGATAATTTAGGTTAAGTAGTGTGCAAGCTTAGGGACTGATGACTACAGCAGTAAAGTCCTATAAGATTTCACACAAATTTGAACATTTTTGAGATGCCTGAATGTCTGTGGATGAATGGCAGCCCTATTTTCTTCATGAGCGACACCAGAGAAGGTAGTGATGTTGGATGGTAGCGTATGGAGCGCAGTCGACGTTCTAATTCAGCTCAGTGGTATTCCATGTGGTTCATGTCGGAGGTCTGTGCAGCCCTGTCCATCTCAAGAATGATATTGACTTGAAACCATTGCCTTACAAATGCTGCTATTAGGAATGTTGGTATTTTTAGAAATATCTTGAATCCGATTTATAGGCTCTCGATACATCGGAAAACGCTAATGACGTATCGAAGGAAAAAATAACGGTGTATCGACCAAAAAGAGTATCGGCTGCAAATTGTAAATAAACTGGCAGTTTTACAGCTTGTAATGTAACGGACTACTGAAACTACCGATACCACCGGCTGGCGAGATGTGCGGTGCCGTCGATTAACTTGAAGGAGCAAGTGAACTTTAACTACGTAAACATAAACATATTATTATTTTGTTACAAAACTGTTAATATGAGGACAGTCATGAGGTATATTGCCACAGAACTATATTATAAACACTTTTCATTTTTCACACTATGTTTTTCATATATTTATAAGTGCGATGTGTAAAATATCGATATACAACCAATGTTGGCAGTACTGCACAATCTGTAAGCTCTGTGAACAGGAGCCGGTTGTTGGCGGGTGTAGAAGCAATGGACAGTTGGTGCTGAGACATCTTGTAATACGCTTGCTTTTACAAGGTCAAGGATAGAGGGAACGAAATGATGTATTGTAAAAGCTGTTACATTGAAAATTATTGAATATCGTCACGATCAGCATTTATAAAACAAAAGTTGGAAGTTTAAATATGTGTCAGTTCTTACGCAGCAGAATACACATCCTGGACCTCAAACTGATTTAAATTGTTCAAATGGCTCTGAGCACTATGGGACTTAACATCTTAGGTCATCAGTCCCCTAGAACTTAGAACTACTTAAACCTAACTAACCTAAGGACATCACACACTTCCATGCCCGAGGCAGGATTCGAAACTGCGACCGTAGCAGCCTCGCGGTTCCGAACTGCAGCGCCTAGAACCGCGCGGCCACCGCGGCCGGCTAAACTGATTTAACAAACAGCGGATGGCAAGATTCAACACTGGACCACTAGCGTGCAACAACGACCAATAAAAGTAAGAAAGTTGTAAGGTAAGAAAGTTGTATTGCTCTAAATTCAAATTGTGATGATACCTTTCTTTCTTTGTGTCTTCAACCCTGTATGTACTCTGTTGTCAGAGTGAACAGCGTGACGGGGCCTTGTGGTCGACTAGGCACACCAGGGAGACCACACAGGTTTAAAATGATAATTTGTAGCTTAATATACTACTACTGATAATAATTAATATTTGTCCCCCGCAGAAAGAGGTGCATTACAAGCTTTATGTTCAAGTATTGATTTATTATTATATATTCTGTACGTCAACAAGCTAGAAGCTTGCGTATCCCCCTCAGGGCAAGAACTGGACGGGAAACCATGCCCATTCTCCCTTGGCGATGATTACCTTGCCAGCAATGGGAACTGCAGGTAAGTGACACAATAAAATGTGTCCAATTGGTCCGTCTTTCTATTTTGTTAAATGCCGGGTTTGCCTTTCTTCATGTCGACTTCCCTGTTTTTCAATTATTTCAAACGCCAGAGCGGTGAATTTAAACGTTGCAGTTTCTGTTGGTAGCGCCGAGCGCCGTGTGATATTCCTGGTTGTGGCCGCCAGTATTTTATTTTGCTAGAAGATCGCCTTGACGCAGCTGTGCACGTGAAGTAGGATAAGGTACAAAAGTTGAGTCAGGCGCAAGCGACAGATGGTACAGTTGAAACGTCCCCTTTGAACAATTTATATATATGACTGTCCTTAAACTGACACACAATATTTTTAGCGCAACGCAATCTGACTTTCAAAATTCCCTACAAAAGAATGGCCCTGACTAACATTAAACTATACCTTTCACAAATCACTTACCTCACAAAAATCCTCGCTGCTCAAGCTACTGCAATACAGCAAGCGCCACTACTGCCAGCTAAATAAAAGATTCAAACTACTAAAGGCACTAACTACTGATAGGGATAGTTAGCAAATGAAAGATATTAATAGAGAGCAAACAATGTATTTACCTTAATATCATCACAAATCATAATATATATATATCAGTTCATGACAAACTGCAAACCTCCGCCATCTCTCTCCCCACATCCACCACTGCTGGCGGCTCACCTCCAACTGCGCAACGCTACGCGCTGTTCACAGCCAGCTGCCGCTGCCCAACACTACAATGGCGAGTATTACAACAATGCAAAGCAGACACAGACTGCCCACAGCACAGCCAGTGAGTGATTTTCATACAGATGTGGCGTTACCAATAAAAAAACCTAAACAGCCTACTTACATAGAGAAAACATAAACAGCCTACTTACATAGAGAAAACATAAACAGCCTACTTACATAGCCCCCATGCTCCCCACAAAAAAAGTTTTACAAATTGGATGGGGCAGTGGCCAATACAGATTTGAAAAAATTTTTCATAATTACAATAACAAAGAAATCAAATGCACACACTTATTGATACAATGTTGGTCAAAAGCTAAAATTTTCTCACAGTCCATAAAGATAGTCTTGATCATTCATCACAGTGAAACTGCCGTTTCTTTTCTCAAAGTCTGAGCAGTAAAAGACAATGCACACAGAAGTAGTGGATTTCCATGCAGTCTTGAAGAAGTAGTGTTGTCCTTCCAACGGAAAGACAGTGCTGACTCTTGACATGCTGACAGGTAATGGGCCACAACAGAGCAAACCCACAGCAGAGTTCATTCGACGTTTTGAAGAATATTGGTAGGTAGGTCATCACAGAGCAGACCCACTGGAGTCCTGGTAGAGATTGTGGTATTGGTGGGCCACCAGAGGTGCAGACCCACTGCAGTCCTTGTAGAAATAATGGCGTTGGTGGGTCATCATAGATGCAGACCCACTGTAGTCCTTGCAGAGATAATGGTATTGGTGGGCCACCAGAGGTGCAGACCCACTGTAGTCCTGGTAGAGACGGCCAGCAGCCATCCGTTGCGACTGTGCAGGTGCACAATCACCATCGAAGATTCTTGCAGAGAATATAGCAAGTCCATAAACCACCACTTGTGCACTCAGAAAGTTTTTCTTTTAATTGTCCTTAGAACCAGCAATGCTGTTATCCAGTCCCTTGCTGAATTACCAACACACGTGCAAACACTAACAGTCCCTACTTCTCATATATTGTCCACATACTATGACCAACAGAAACGTGTGCAGTGAAATGTAACTAACAAGTTAATAATGTCATGAACTGGTGACAATTACAATTTTATAACATAAGAATACAATTACAAAGGTACAAAATACATCATTAAAGAACATAATAATACAGATAACATTTGTAGTACAGGCTTTACAAAAGAATCGAACTAACATATACATCAGTGGAATTATGACATGAGTACATACATAAAAGATCACAATAACTTTTGAAACATCAACTTTACACATGAGCATTAAACAGAATAAATAATGTGTAAGCATATTTATAAGGTAAATAACATATTATTAATGCCAATTATATTTGAGGATAACAGTATTCCTCATCATAGTGAATGTAGCTTAATATTAAAAGAAGAAAAAAATTCTATGAAACTACACAGAGACAGGAAGAAAACAAATACACAAGGGTACACAAACATATAGTGGGATAACACCAATAGGAAAGGACAGGGTTCGTTTTCAGTGTAACATTTGGTACTGCAGTCCAACCCAAAACTTCATATATCTTTCCTCTTATTTCATCCTCTGTTTCCACCAAAAAAAATTCTATCTAAGCATGCTTTCTGTATTTATATGTTCACACATTTCTTACCTCAACATTTATTTCCAAGAAAATCCTACCTAAACCTGTTTTCTCAATGCATTTCTTCCAATTCATCGCAACTCATTCTCTTAGAGGCTACCCCCTCTTAAGCTAACTTAAATCTACTGAGCTCAGATACTAAACTAAGGGACGAGGCAATGCAGCAGCACAAAACAATTAACACAAACATCAATGACAAAAATACAAATGCCAAAGCAATTGCAATATTACAACTAATATAGGGCACTGTGCAGCAAAAAAAAAAAAAAAAAATAAATCTGGCTTAGCAGAGTAACACAAATTAAAGTTCAGTAGCACTATGCCTGGCAAACAGCAGCTTATATCGAAACATGACATAGCTCAAGTAGAAAAAATAGTACACTAAACAACAATGCAGATAAGGGAAATGTATATTCACATCTTAATGTCTATGTAATTAAAGTGGTGCACCACAAGAAGTTATTCTACCAAAAAGTTACCAATTACTTGAAAAGAAAATAATGAATGCAGTTACTAGTTCCTTCTTATTGTTCTTTTCTTTCCAAGTGCTCCTTTTTTAAAGAATGTGGATCATAAAATAATTATTTAATAGATCTGTTGACAGAAAGTGTTCACATTAGCAAATGCATTTTATTTTATAAAAGCAATGCTGCAACACAGCTGGAAACCAGATATCAAATGAAATAAGCAATTACGCAAACCAAAGCATAAAAACATCATTCAATAGTCATGTGGCATTTCGTAAGTCAGTAGCTCTCAACTCTCATAGAAAGACACTTGTCATTGTCAGGTTTGCAGATGTAAGAATATTTCCAAGGATAATGGCCTCCCCTTTTTTTTTGTGCTACCTGTGCCGCTGAAAAGGGCTCGCAATAATGGCTTTTTCTCCAGGCGTCTGACACAGCTGGGTGCCCGCGACGCATTACGTGCAGGTGGTCACTTAACTTTCGTACGGAAATATTTACGACAGGAGATTCTGCTACCGTGGTAGTCTCATATAAAAATATTTCACAGGTCAAGAATTAGCGTTGCAAATCTGTAGAAACAAAACCCTATAAATATAACAGTGTCCAAAAAAATTGTCAGTGGCATTGTGATACATTCATGCATATACACACACATTTCATAACTCTTAAAGTACGATTCTTGGTTTCCAACAACCTTTTCATAAATCAGAGTCCCTAACCCCTACTCCTTATTCCTTACCTCATTATACATATACATATTCGTCGACACTTCTTCAATATTTCATCATGAGAAATACGTAGCATAATCAAATTCCTCAGATACGGTATCATCATCTTATTGATCATAAACATACCTCAACAGCATAATACACATCGTCGTCGTAATAATAACATCATAACACCTCAGTCAAATCTCAAAAACGTCGTAGCTTCCTCCAATAATTAAAAAAATTCTCTGCTCATGTCAAAAGTGTCATCTGCCTCAAACGTACTTTAAAAATCATAATCCCATACCAAATACATCATTCAAAGCTCTCATAGTATCACAATGGTTCCGAAAAAATATGAAGAGTTCACACAGTACAGACAAAATACAATTTCGTAAGTGTGAAGTTATCCAACGGTGTAATTACGTAAACATCTGTCACTGATATAGTAAAATAAATGTCTGTCTCTCTCAGTTACATGATCAGATAGCTGTGTAATTTGTGTGTTAGAGAAATATGGTACCGATGTGTAAAGTTGTATAAGCAAATACCATATTAGCTAGGGTTCCTTGTGGTTGCCACACACATGGTACACAAAGTAGACGTGTACCCCCCTGAGGATTAATGTAATTATACCCTCAGGTGTTACAAATTACAGCAATGGAATGAAATGTATCACGGAAAACTTTCTTTGTAATTAAAAAATCTTTGAAAATAAGTGTTTTAAGTATAAGATTAATCACTCAAATGCGTGTCCTGTAGCGCTAAATGCGCGTCTTGCTGTAAGATAATTCTGTGGAACTGTCGTAGTTATCGTCCTCTGTAAGCAAAGTTCTGCTAAAGTCAATGTACTTACCTCATGATACACAAAAGTGAAATGCTTTACGTATAGATATCTTAGTTATTACGCTTATTGCCGTGATGAGGAAAGTACTGTACAGTAACGTATTGTTATGCCACGAAAAAGGCTGTCTCATTGTTGCTATACCACAAAAGTTACTACTAAAACATGTTTTACTTTCCGGAATAATACAGAAAAACTGTGCAGATATAAAACAGAAACACCGCAAAATCAACATTGTAAATTGTCACTCATTAGTAGCGTCGTGATAAAAATCGTGTAGCTGTCACATAAACTAATCACTCTGTCGTCTGGTATCTCACAGAAAGTACTTTAAATCCGGAATGTATTTTCAAGTAAACCAAAATGTTGCATTAAAATCTCATTAGCAGTACTGGTAAATGTTCTAAGTATGTGAGCTTTATAGTCGTTACGTAATCGTGCAACAAACAAGCAAGAATGCACACACACAATAACACTGTGTCGTCTGTCCACAATAACAATGCATTCGTAATTTCTGTTTAAAAATGTTCCCTAGGTTCTAGATTGGATATTTAACTTCAAACATTGTTGTATGTTAACAGATTCTAAGTCTGACAAAGCCTACTAGCAATGCAAAGTGAAAAGTTACATGGCAAAGACAAAGTTAAAAAGTAGATTATCTTTCAATAAATGGTTTTACATGTGAAATGTGGTGTAAATCTTTACTCTTCCTAGTACGCAGAGGTTCAACTTGAACGGAATTATCATGCGGTATACATCGGTAAAGAATACTGGAATTTTGCTCAAGGTTAGCGTCAATGTTATTTTTCTCTGAGCCAGCCGGCGCACGCGGCTGCCTGCGGTGTGAGTCATTGCCTATTGTCTCTTTGTTGGCGCGCGTCGTTATTGGGATTTGGAGACCTAACTTCTACAAATTCACCGTGACGAGAGGGCCCTGCTCTGTTTGAATCCCGCCAGTTCTGATGCAATTCAGGTCTGTCGTTACGATCATATCGTCTGTCGTCATGTCGGTAGATTCCATAGTTTCTTTCTTGTCGGTCACATGGTGGAGAATTTCTCCCTGAATCGTAACTGCGCGCTGGTCCGTTGCGTCTAAAGTTATTCTGTCTCCCTTGATAGTATTTATTTTGGTTCCCATATTGTCTGTTTCTCTTATTGTCTCTGTGATAGTCATTACCACGGAGAGGTGATCTTTCCCTGTAGTTATTACTACTCTGCCAACGGTTGTCATACGGGTGGTGTCTGTTTTGGTCACGATTTGTGTTGTGAGAATAGCCTTGTCGTGTAAAGTTATTACTTCTTTCATCGCGGAATTGCGACGGATGTGACCTGTAATTGCTGTGTTCCTGGTTTCGCGTTCCGCGATTGTCAGTGTCAATTTCTAATTCTTGTAACAGTCCCTGAAATGCTTCAATGTCGTCTTTGCAACGCCCTGCCAAAATAATGTGTCGTAAATGTTCGGGTAATTTGATTAAGCAAATGCGGATGAGTTCTGAGGGGCTGTATGGGTTTGACAGGTACTGATTCTTGTGCAACATGTCTTCAAAATATTTCACAAGACTGGAAAATTCAGATTGTTCGAAATGTTTCATCATTATGATGCCATGTTTTACGCGGTCTTGTGTGGCTTGAGACCAATATGCTGAGAGGAAGGCATGGTAAAACTCTCCTTAACTGTGGCAATCGTGAATTACCGATCGCATTCTTACAGCTGGTTCATTCTCCAAGTAGCCACACATAAATTCTAATCTGTGTTCTAACGACCAGTTGGGAGGAAAACAATGAGAGAATTGATGGAGCCATGCTTGTGGATGAATGTCGTTGCCAGAATTCTTAAATGTTTTGAATTTACGTGTAGTAATGAACAGCTTATAGTCAAAATCATCATGACGGCGAGTCGCATATCGGTCATTGTTAGGTCGTGTCGGCCGTTCCATCTCAAAATTCGGTGCACATTCCCAATTTCTTTCATTACTTCCGAAATGCCCTGTGTTATTATTTTGCAGCTTTTCCGTGTTTCTAAGTCCCTCTTCCCGTGTTGGAGCGCGAGTGTCCTCTGAAATACGTAATTCTTGTATTACCTGTGTCAGCTGATCTTGTACTTCCCGGATTTCTCTTTGGTGTTGTGTATTAATTTGATTCTGATTTTGTTTGAATTTTCTTATTTGTTCATACTCTTCTGTGTCAGTGAAGGCTACGGGTCTTGTGTCATTCAGATCATCATCTACCTTTGTAGATAAGTTAGTGAATTGATCCGAAAGTTCGGCTACTTTCTCTGATAGTGTACTTATTTCCTCAGCGTGTTTTTCTGAACCAAGTTTCAGAGTATCTACTTTGTCCTTTAAGTTTTACTGAGCTTTTGCAAGTTGCGTAACCGAATCGGTAGATGCAACTGAGTCAAATTTAGCCCACAAGGTCTCAAGATTTTCATGAACAATGGTTTGCAGCTCTTTTATGGCTGCTTCGTGATTCTGTAATGCATTTTCATGCCGCGAAAAAATAGGTTGAAAATGCTCACAAATTTGTGTTTTTACGTCATTACAGACTTTTTGACATTTCGATTCGATGTTATGTAACTCAGTGGTTAAATCTTCACGTGTTTGTTCAAGTGTAGTGTCTAACTTTTTGAGATTTTGTTCCACTGTGTCTAACTTTTTGAGATTTTGTTCCACTGTGTCTAACTTTTTGAGATTTTGTTCCACTGTGTCTAACTGTTGCTGTGTTTGTCTCTGGTGTTGTTCCATTGTGTCTAACTTTTCAAGCTTTTGTCCCATTTGTTGCATTAATTGCAACAATAATGTATTAGTGTCTGGAATCTGTTTCTCTACGCTTTTCGGCAGTGCATTTGCACCGACAACATTCACATTTTGACAAGCAGAAAATGTGTCTTGACTTATTTGAGAAAACGGTGATGACCCAAAACCTGAATCTACAGTATTTGCGAAATTGTGTCCTGTCATTTCGGATTCCTGAGGTGAGCTGTTGCCGACCGATCGATCGATAATGCTTCCCTCTTCACTAATTGTTTCACTGTCCACGCCATTGTTTGCCGCCCGCTCCATTTCCCTATGCACAGTTACCAAATTACTACTTTGAACATCAGTTAATTCATAACTCGGTGGCACTAACACACTGCTCTCATTTTCACTGTCATTTCTCAGTTTACTTTGGAGCCTAGTATTACGTTTTTCACACGCCATTATTGTCACAGTATTTCACACGACAACACAGAAAAACACAATTTGAAGAGCAAAAATAAGAGAACACATTAACATAACACTGAAAATAATATCTTGTTAATTACAGCTGCGAAATACTTGGTGCAAATCTATATGCATGCCACAACTGTTTTACTGTACAACAATGAAAGGCTACAACTACAAAGGAGATTCTCTCTACAATTACGCGCTAGCAATAAACAAAAGCTACACTAAATACACAAACTACAAGAAAAATCAGAAGATTCCAGTGAGGTATCCTAGGCTAAGGGTCGCCATATGAAACGTCCCCTTTGAACAATTTATATATACGACTGTCCTTAAACTGACACACAATATTTTTAGCGCAACGCAATCTGACTTTCAAAATTCCCTACAAAAGAATGGCCCTGACTAACATTAAACTATACCTTTCACAAATCACTTACCTCACAAAAATCCTCGCTGCTCAAGCTACTGCAATACAGCAAGCGCCACTACTGCCAGCTAAATAAAAGATTCAAACTACTAAAGGCACTAACTACTGATAGGGATAGTTAGCAAATGAAAGATATTAATAGAGAGCAAACAATGTATTTACCTTAATATCATCACAAATCATAATATATATATATATCAGTTCATGACAAACTGCAAACCTCCGCCATCTCTCTCCCCACATCCACCACTGCTGGCGGCTCACCTCCAACTGCGCAACGCTACGCGCTGTTCACAGCCAGCTGCCGCTGCCCAACACTACAATGGCGAGTATTACAACAATGCAAAGCAGACACAGACTGCCCACAGCACAGCCAGTGAGTGATTTTCATACAGATGTGGCGTTACCAATAAAAAAACCTAAACAGCCTACTTACATAGAGAAAACATAAACAGCCTACTTACATAGAGAAAACATAAACAGCCTACTTACACAGTATGTACCAGTCCCGCTGGAGAGTGGCCAATTGTACTGGCCTTGCTTGTGATTGGTCGGCATGTTCGGGTGCTAGGCGCCAAAACAACTAACTTCTCTTATTAATTATGTAAATGCTTTTCATTGTGTTTAACCCAGTTTTTTGTGTCACAATCTCTCATGGTTATCCTACGAGTCTATCGTTTTTGTTTATTAAATTTCACTAGTTTTGAGAAACATGAGAGTAACGACATTGCAACCGAAATGCTTCGGACCCCTCCGGGTAGCTTTGGCGCGCTTGGCAAACGAAGTACTTCGGCTGCGCTAGCTGCTCTGTTTCCGGCGTTCTGGAGGGCCGGACGCGTATCTCAGTATCGTGCGTTACTTAGGTTTGAAAAAGTTCAAATGGCTCTGAGAACTGTGGGACTCAACAACTAAGGTCATTAGTCCCCTAGAACTTAGAACTACTTAAACCTAACTAACCTAAGGACATCACACACATCCATGTCCGAGGCAGGACTCGAACCTGCGACCGTAGTGGTCACGCAGTTCCAGACTGCAGCGCCTAGAACCGCTCGACCACCACGGCTGGCCATACATGATTAGTGTTAGCATTAATAAACATATTATTTTTTAGTCTTACCCACGTTACTATTATTAAAAACTAGTTTTACTTCTTTATTTATTTTTTACAAGCTACTATTGTAGTGTTGTTGCTTTAATTTGCTATGAAAGCGGTGCTGATAGACAATAAAAGCGGGTTAAAAGCTGTGAGCTGTCTGGGGAAGTTAATCTTGCATTACTGCGCAACTGTTTCACCAGGTATCCAGTCTATCTTACCAAATTCCCAACCAGACTAACATTAATTATAATCTTCTAGTACTCATCTTACGATAACCGGTGATATATATATATATATATAAAAGAGAATTTAAATAAAAAGAAATAAATCAGTTTATATTTGGAAATTTATTTTAACATTGATCATTGAAATTCCAGCATCTTAAACTTGATTCATAACTAAACTGGTGCCTTATTTAGGATTGTGAAAATGTGAGATTGTAATCTTACGGAACACATCAAATATGGAGCCAAGATTGCGAGACTGCATACAACACCGCATTCATAAAATAACACACGAAGAACGTTGAAACACATGCAAGAGGAAATTAACCACAACCAACCGATTCAGTTTTCACCCAAAGAAGTTACGTTCGCAGCACAATCCTGTCCGTCATGTAACTACCACACACTGGTATACTAAATTCATACTAACTCTCTGTGAAATCTTCCCGTAAAGAATAGCTGAGGGCTACTTTGATGATTACACCAATGCTTCAACTGGTCAACTTGGTTTACACAAAGAGTGTAACTCCACAATAATTTTGATAATTAAAATAAATTAGATCGAAAAGCAATTTACAAAAGGAAAACCTCGAACTGGTTACTATCGTCTTACTATTAACCTGATGGGTCAAACAATTGTATAAGCACGTGGTACTGGTCTCACAAAGTACACCCCACGTGGGTTGAACATAAAGAAAAGTTGCTATATTGAAAATTATTGTCAAGACGAGACGTTATAATCTCACGCACATTCGCATTGAAGATTGATGATGCTAGTTAGAGTTACTGATCAACACGTGGTTCCACTTTACTCACAAAGTGACAAAGCAACTACCGGAACTTGACACGCGAAATACACTGCGTTGCAATTTAAGATAACATTAGATATTTTAGAGCTAAACCTGAAATAAAGGTGATCAAATTTTAAGTTAGGCTGAACTTAAGAAATCCATTGTCCTACGGACTTAGCAGACACGCGCTTAGCCGGAGATCTTACCACTTCAGAAGCTCGCCGCGGACAGACTGACCTGGTGGTTCACAAATACAAACGGAAGTGGCCAGAGAGGCAGCTTCCTATACCAACATGACAAGGGACGCACAGGACCATACTGTGAATAGAAACCTATCTGCTTTTAGAATGCGTAGCTACCTGTTCCGACGTTGGTCCTACTGTTCTCTAGCAGACAGGCTTGTCTGCTACCATCAAGCATGCAACTAGAAATACATTTGCTCATTCATCCTCTCACACAGAAGGGAAGGGGGATGACAGTATCTTATCATATACAGTATATAAAAGAAAGCGGATGTAGGTTCCGTATGAGACTGTGTGACATGAATTACATATAAACTGTGTTTTAAAGTGTAGTAGTGTGACAGATCGTTCTTGTTTATGTGTAAAAGTAACACGTTTCACTGCTCAGTCTCCTCCCAGATAGTCAGAAACACCACAGTAAATTTAGAAGAGGAATTTATGCCGTAAATGATAACATATTTAAGAAATTAACATGAAAGGAATCCAACAGAGACCTTTCACTATTTTTAAATAACAATTCGTCCATTTTATAAGAGTTGTCCAGGAGAAATGATTTTAGGTTAGATTTAAAACTTGCTTTGCTACCTGTCAGACGTTTTATAGTTTTTGGCAAATAATAAAAAAAAATTTGTTCCTGCATATTTAACTAATTTCTGAGGCACTGACAGCTTTAATAATTGGTATTAAAGGTATTTTTTCCTCCTGTATTGTGAGTTGAGGTGCAAAGTCGGTAGGAGTTATTTTGGTTCACATATGACTTACTATTTGGGCGTATCCAAATCACTTTCCTGTCAGAACTGTGCGCTATCTCTATTTCAGCGGTGCATCTGAAAGTTCCTCATCCATTCTTGATCCATACTGTGACCCGCAAGGGTCGTTGCACTTCTCGGTTGTTGTTTGGTAACACCATTTGCTTTGTTCCCCTTACTGCAGCAGTCATAACTGCGGTGTGGTCGCACGCACTCGGCTTACACCTTTTGTATATTTGATCTGTACAAAGTATCAACCAAGCGAGTGCAATGTTTACATCCAGAGCGACTACTTTCCACATCTGCATTAGTGGAGAGTTGTGATTCCTAATCCTGCCCCTCATGATCCACGTCAACGTTTTGGTCGTGTCCCTTAAGCTACGTAACACATTCTTAGCTTTTTCTATCTTTCTTTCTTCTTTTCTTTCTTTCTTTAAAGAAAGTTCTTCTGCTTGTGCGGCAGCGCCAGGTAATAAAATGAATTCAGTTACTATTGCAGGCAACTCTCATTAGGTTCACAAACTGAGACATAGTCGTGAATAAAACAGTGGTCCAGAAAGTGTAGAATATATTTCTTTCATTTCCCTCTATGACGACAAAACCTTTGGTCTCTAGAGTACCGGTTTCGACCAGCGATGACCACCCCCAGGTCTGCAGCAGAACGTGGGAAGACCAAGTACAGATAGTAGTAATGTACATCTCAACCAAATGTAACGAAAAGCAATTCTTTCATACATGCGGAAACGATGCGCCTTCAAATACGATGAGACATTTTTTGAAACAGGTCTGCCTCGTCAACGAGTTAATGTGCATGCTTTCCATGTGTATGAAAGTCATACATGGTCGAATATTTTTTTACGATGTAGCCTATCCACTAATCGTATCTGGTATGACCAGGTTTTGCTGCAGGCCTAAAGATTTTCATCGCTAACGGAAACGGTACTCTTCAGGACCATACGTTTTGTGACCGTAGACGAAAATAAAAGAAATTTATGCAAAGCTTTCATTTGGGTGACTACTTTTAATTTGCGGTTACTGCCTAAAACATACTAGAACCATATCCGTCCTTTGCATTGTAGAATACCGTGCGTTCATTGAATGACAGGATCGAGGGGGGCTTATTGCCAGAAAAATTTTAAGTTCTTTTTTTATTGGCTGTCCTCCCCGAAACAGGTGGAAGCTAGCACCGTCGTTTCATAGACTCTAAGCCACTACGGGGAAAATTAGAGAGGTCGTCGAAGTAGCAAGAAGCGCATGAACCACAAGAAATGTTATAAACTCTTGCAGTCTTGGTAAATACTGCAGGCCGAGGGATTCGACCGTACTTGCCAGTACAAACCAACGTCAATTTTTTGTCACCCCGTGACGCAGTCACATACCCGAGAACATTATTTTAAATAGACTCCGGCAGCGAAAACCAGCGCTCATGCAGTGCATCTCACGCTCTACGTCACTCACGAATCATTTCATTCCTTCGTGCTATACTGGTTTTAATATTTCCTATTTTAAATCGTATTGTTCATTTCTCAGTGAGCCTGAATTACTTTAATCTGAATTGCAGAGCAGCACGCATTACAGATTGAAGTCTACGACTGAGGTCACATTTACATAAGGTACACGACTCGGCTACTTGCAATAAACTGTTCGCAAACCCTCTCCCTTGACAAGTATCGTCCAAGCAGTATCGCAAGTATTGGATCCAGGCCGGCTCGGGGAGCACCTGACGAAGGAAGCTGAGCGACAGCTGGCGCTCTGGCGACCCCAGCCGTCAGCCCCCAGCTGAGACAATGGCGGTCCTTGCCCTCCTGGGCGCGACCCCTGGTCAAGGCCGCGTCGTCGCCGCAGCCGTCTTTTGTCCCGCCGTTTCTGCCGCAACACCAACGCAGTCCTCGGTACGTCGGCTGCCTCTTGCCGGTCCACAGCTGTCAAGGGCGTTGTCCGAGCGAGCAGGCTCCGTGTGCAGCGACCTTGAGCACGAAATCTGGTCACTGGGAGCCCCTCTGCTAATGAGATCCCCTTTGCCTTACTATTTGTTGATCTCGACTCCTGACGCTGCTGAACAAAAACATTACGGCCACCTGTTGTCGGTCCACCTTTGGAGAACAATACACTAGCGATGATGTCTACACACGGATCACGTAGTTATCGTAATTAGTTGATGCGGAGCTGGCGTCCTACAGTGGTCCAGATTGCTATCGGTTTCAGAGCAGGCGAATTTCGTGGCCGATGCATCGACTTTAATTCACCATTATGTTTCTCAAACCTTTGTAGAATAATGGTGGTCTTGTGGTATCGAAAATGTCATAGCCATTGGAATAAACGTCAAGCATGAAGCTCCGCAATAATGTTGACGCGATCCAAATACGTCATGATGCCTTCGATTATCACCAAATGTCCATTAGAAGCCCAAGTCAGTATATTCAATTGCGTAATACTGACTCCACCACCACTGTCGCCAGCCAGAGTGGCTGAGGTCGCAGGTTCGAATCCTGCCTCGGGCATGGATGTGTGATGTCCTTAGGTTAGTTAGGTTTAAGTAGCTCTAAGTTCTAGGGGACTGATGACCTCAGAAGTTAAGTCCCATAGTGCTCAGAGCCATTTGAACCATTTTTTTAACTACCACTGTCAGTGGTGTGGTGCATGATTGCAGAAGCAGTTCGACAGGACGATGGCAATTCACCCGGTCAGACTACGTTTCTATTAAACCATGAATCTCTATGGCCTCGTGGTCACTGCACTCTTAACTGACGATGTTGTAGGGTCAACATGAGATAATGGGGTTATCAGATGTAGAGTCCCATGTTCAACAATGTGTACTGAATGGCGTGCTCTGAAACGGTTGTGTCTGCACCAGCATTTCACGCTGTCGTCTCATCTGCCGCAATATTACACAACAGGTAATTAATTTGCGTCTGCGATGACCATCTTCAGACTTTTCTACAAAAGCCTTTCTAACGCAGCCCGCCAACGTGGGTTAAGTACGGGACAGCCCCAAAATAATAATTCTCAAAACGTAGTCATTTCATGTAGAAATAAAAGTGATACATCAACAGTTTGGAAAAGGCGTGTTCATTCTGTATGTTATTTTTAGTTATATGTTATTCTTTTTACACGAAACGATTTTGATTTTCTGGTTTGCTGTTTTGTGACTGGCTGGATGCGGTAGGAAAGCACAGACCAAAATTATTTACCTGTTTTATACGAATGTTACCCGCAACTGGGATAAAGACATGAAACCTCATTCAAATAGTTCCTCAGTCCGCCCCGATAGCTGAATGGCAAGGGTGGCGGAGTTCCGTCCAAAGGGACCCGGGTTCGATCCCTGGCTGCGTGTTGTGTTGTCTTCATCATCATTTCATCCCCATACAGCGCGCAGGTCGCTCAATGTGGCGTCGAATATAATAAGACCTGCCTCGTTAGGGGCCTCCCGGCCAATGACGCCAAACGCTCATTTCGTTTCCAGTGGTTCCTCAAGGAGGCACACATGGCCTAATGCACCTCTTCCTAGCTCTTCCCTCGTGGATTGAAGCCGGGTCCTCTGCGTGGCTACCAGACATGCTGTTGACTCGGTATGAACAAGAACAGAATCTATGCATTTCATATTAATAAGAACCATCGCTGCTGTATCAAGATACATTTTTTATTTCAAGACTGGTTTCATTCATAGAACACAAGAGACACTGCCAACATTCTTCGAAGCAAATTCTGACAGAAATGTGCCCATATCATGACTGATGAAGACTTCTGGGATCATGACAACGGTACAATTCTGTGAGAATTTGTTAGGAAGACTCTTTGCAGTGTCACCTGATGATTTCCACTGGAGGGAGCAAATCGTGACGTAAATAATGTACCTTAATACAAATGTGCTCGTTCTTGTTGATATTAGCATGAATGAACCATTAAATGATGAAGGTCATTTACTATACATTTGCTGTGTAAAAGAAAAAGTGTATAATTCATTTACCTTTCCGATTTAACTATGATATCTTAAAGCAGGTGTAATACTGCAATTACAAACTAAGCAAGATAAAAAGTAATTATACTAAATACGTATCAAGCAGTATAATCGTAATTCTTGCGGTTTTCTTGGGAATACTTGTTACTTCTCTTGTAGATGCGGCCGGCCAGAGTGGCCGAGCAGGTTGTAGGCACTAGAGTCTGGAACCGCGCGACCGCTGCGGTCGCAGGTTCGAATCCTGCCTCGGGCATAGATGTGTGTGATGTCCTTCGGTTAGCTAGATTTAAGTAGTTCTAAGTTCTAGGGGACTGATGACCTCAGATGCTAAGTTCCATAGTGCTCAGAGCCATATGAACCATTTTTCTTTCTAGGTACGACGACTACCTCCATCGATACTGCGATTTCTGATTTTCTCCGTTTTTGGGTGTCCGCTCTCTATGCGTTCGTATTAGCAGACGATAAACCTTTTACGCCGAAACAACAAGGTTGATCGTTTACGCTCTGCGTCTCTAGTGGTCAAACTGCACATGTAGATCCATCGATTAGCGAGTCCGACTTCGGAGCCCGAAAACCGACTGCGGAAGTTTTCGCACAGGCGCCACGCCACGGCAGCGAGTTTCACTTTCCAAGAATTGGGGGGAGAAATCGGAAAAATTTCTGCTCACCAACGCACCGCACCCGCTCTTCAGAGCCGACAGAGGGGGACTTTTTTGTGGCCCCCTGCGTTACAAACAGCCTCTCCCTGCAGCCGGCCTCTCGAGTATCGGAGTGGAGATAATTGCGCCGGATTTAATTTCGCGCGGTTACAATTTGACGTTCTCGCGTGGCGGCGTTCCGGAAGTGGGACGGCCGGTCGCTAACGGTTCCCACCCAGCCTGTAGGAGACACTGCCACGAGGGGAGTGGGGTCGCAATTACGAGTAGACGTAGCGGATAATCTCCAGCGTGCGCCACGAGGCAGGAGGCAGCTTCTTGCGTGTTTCGCGCACGCCCGTACCCACCTTTCTGAGACACCTGATGGAATCCCTGTGGCCTGATCCACTCGCTAAGGCGTTTTCAGGTCGGTCTCTCCCTGACTCTACATTCCTCTCCCGTTTCGAAAACTCTACACCTCCGGACATTAAAATTGCTAAACCTCGAAGATGACGTGCTACAGACGCGAACTTTAACCGACAGGAAGAAGATGCTGTGATATGCAAATGATTAGTTTTCAGAGCATTCACACAAGGTTGCCGCCGCCGGCGACACCTACAACGTGCTGACATGAGGAAAATTTCCAACCGATTTCTCATACACAAACAGCAGCAGTTGACCGGCGTCGCCTGGTGAAACGTCGTTGTGATGCTCCGTGTATGGAGGAAAAATGCGTACCATCACGTTTCCGACTTTGGTAAAGGTCGGATTGTAGCCTATCGCGATTGCGGTTTATCGTATCGCGACAGTGCTGCTCGCGTTGGTCGAGATCCAATGACTGTTAGCAGAATATGGAATCGGTGGGTTCAGGAGGGTAATACGGAACGCCGTGCTGGATCCCTACGTCCTCGTATCACGACCAGTCGAGATGACAGGCATCTTATCCGCATGGCTGTAACGGATCATGCAGCCACGTCTCGATCCCTGAGTCAACAGATGGAGACGTTTGCAAGACAACAAACATCTGCACGAACAGTTCGACGACGTTTGCAGCAGCATGGACTATCAGCTGGGAGAACATGGCTGCGGTTACTCTTGACGCTGCATCACAGACAGGAGTGCCTACGATGGTGTACTCAACGACGAACCTGGGTGCACGAATGGCAAAACGTCATTTTTTTTCGATGAATCCAGGTTCTGTTTACAGCATCATGGTGGTCGCATCCGTGTTTGGCGAAATCGTGGTGAACGCACATTGGAAGCGCGTATTCGTCATCGCCATACTGGCGTATCACCCGGCGTGATTGTATGGGGTGCCATTGGTTGCACGTCTCTGTCACCTGTCGTTCGCATTGACGGCACTTTGAACAGTGGACGCTACATTTCAGATGTGTTACGACCCGTGGCTCTACCCTTCATTCGGCCCCTGCGAAAACAACATTTCAGCAGGATAATGCACGACCGCATGTTGCAGGTCCTGTACGGGCCTTTCTGGATACAGAAAATGTTCGACTGCTGCCCTGGCTGGCACATTCTCCAGACCTCTCACCAACTGAAAATGTCTGGTCAATGGTGGCGAAGCAACTGGCTCATCACAATACGCCAGTCACTACTCATGATGAACTGTGGTATCGTGTTGAAGCTGCATGGGCAGTTGTACCTGTACACGCTATCCAAGCTCTGTTTGACTCAATGCCCAGACGTATCAAGGCCGTTATTACGGTCAGAGGTGGTTGTTCTGGCTACTGATTTCTCAGGATCTATGCACCCAGATTGCGTGAAAATGTAATCACGTGTCAGTTCTAGTATAATATATTCGTCCAATGAATACCCGTTTATCATCTGCATTTCTTCTTGGTGTAGCAACTTTAATGGCCAGTAGTGTACGTTTCCTGACCCAGACCAAGGAGAAAAGGTATTTGTGTGTGCGTGTATGTCCTTGTGAATGTATATGTTTCAACAGAACTCTGGAAACTGAAGAAATTTCTATCAAACTTTAAAGGCATATGACTTACAAACTGGAAAAAAATCTGGGACTAGAATATTCATTCTACAGAATAAGAAGTAAGTGAACATGTAATCAGTTTTGGATCTAATCCTATTCGTTGTACAAATGAATGACCTACCCCTTGGAATTTAACCAGTTTCTTTTGACTGGAGTTAAATTGTCTTCAGTGACGAGTTGCACTTCGAATTGGGACCCGATGATGACTAGCGGAGACGTGTCTGCAGACGCGCCGGACAGCAGTCGTATACGAGCCTGACCGTCATCCGCCATATGACCCGACAACCAGTAGCAATGGTCTAGGGTTCCATTTCGTTTCTAAGCAGGATGTCTTTGGTTGTCAACAGGGTTCACCAACCAGATCAGGATTTCGACAACATGACGCGCCAATCGGACAGAATCTGTCACTGTATCCCTCAGGAGGACATCCAACAACTCTATCAATCAATGGCAAGCCAATTAACTGCTTGCATAAGGGAGAGAGCTGAACCAACGTATCACTGATTTGCTCAATTTGTGAAACTATTTCTCTTGGGTAAATGATCCAATTTTTTTTGAAACTGTGATCATTTATTTGTCTGAACATGTACATAACATCTACCTATTTCCATTCCATTGGGATTATACCTTCACGGTGTGTCCTTTTCTTTCTGTCAGAGTGTTAATGTTGCTACAGAGAAAGCAACAGAAAAGATTGTTAATGATGTTTTCCAAAGAACTATTAAGTGGTTCTCGGAAACGGACTCTCCCCAAATTTTGAGAAACATACTATGTTCAGGTCTGCAAAACAAATAATCATCCAACAAATGATGCAGTACATGAGCAGGAGTCAGTAAATAGCATAGAATGCTCCAAATTTTTGACGGTACGTATTGATGAAAACTTGAACTGGAGGAGGATATTTCGGAGGTTCTCAAACAATTAAGTTCAGCTACTTTCTCTCTTCATATAATTGCGAATCTTGTAAACAAAGCCGGCCGGTGTGGCCGAGTGGTTCTAGGCGCTTCAGACTGGAACCGCGCGTCCGCTACGGATGCAGGTTTTCGAATCCTGCCTCGGGCATGGATGTGTGTGATGTCCTCAGGTTAGTTAACTTTAAGTAGTTCTAAGTTCTAGGGAACTGATGACCTTAGATGTAAAGTCCCATAGTGCTCAGAGCCTTTTTTTTTTTTTTTTTGTAAACAAAGGAAATAACCTTCTTGCTACATGCTGACACTCAGTCATGTCTTATGGAATAATTTTCTGGGGGTAACTCACCACTTAGGAGGTAATTATCGCACAAAAACGAGCAATAAAAATACTACTTGGTGTTCACCGACGGGCGTCATGTAGGTACCTCATCAAGCAGTAGGCATTTTAACTGCGCCGTCACAGCACATATATTCCCTCATGAAATTCGCCATGAATGATCCATCATAATTTGAGAACTGTAATGTCTATGCCTACAACGCTGGAGGGAAAAATGAGCTTTATTACCCATTAGCAAAGCTGCCATAGGCTCAGGAAGGAGTTTAATATGCAGGAAACGATATTTTTAGTAAGATAACACTCATCAAATATACAGAGTGTAGACTAAATCGTCTCACGTCATTTCGATATAATGAGCGTTATGATGATCTATCGGACATGTAACTAAATAACTAAGCATATCTCTACAACGCCTGGCGCAATTTTAGCCATATTTGGTGCATATGTGACGTACTGGACGTAAATACTCTTTAGGTTGGACATACTGAGCACTTTTTACGCTATAAATATATTTCAGTCAGTTGCAAGTCTAGTATAAGATTGGGTTAAGCAAGTTACCAGGCGCCGATGTGTAATGAGCTCATAGACTTTAAAAAAAAATATCACTAAAGAAACAACGTGCATAGTTTACGGTGGATCCCTGTTAAGATCGTAAAAAAACGGCGTGTCAATAGCTGGTGTACACCAAAAGACTGTACAACGGAGGTGTCCTTCAGTGGTAAAGCGGAAATTTGTTGTGGCAGCAAATGAGTTGACAGACTGCTAGAGAACAGAATAATGCGTGCTCAAATGACTGAACACAAATCGAAGAGATACCGTCAGCTTCTTTGTACGGTATAAGAAGTAACAGAACAATTTTTCTGATGCTCGGATCCACAAGATAGACAAATATCGTCATATTTCGTGAAAAGTATGGTCATTACATTAGCTAAGGCACGGCGTCCAGGTACGGGATATCTTCCTTAGAGTATTTGCCGGTTCACAGAAATTACTATATCTGCGATAATTCTCTCGAATGGTTTGTCATTGATGCGTATTGCACAGAATTTAAACTGCTGCTTTCCAATATCCTACCATTGAACTTCTTACAGAAACTGCTACAATTTACAAGTATTGTGGAGATACACAGAAAATTAGTGTTCCCGCAAGAAGTGGTAGAGAAATTAGGGAGTCAGCACTCGGGATGAGCTACAAAATATTATAGAGAAATGCTAATAAAATGCTTTAGTAGATTAGACATGAATCACGGAGTATTAAAGTCAGCAATCTACCACACAATTCCAGGAGTAACAGCAGCTTGAAACGTTTCCTAATGCCACGTATTATTAAACGCTCGCTATTCATAATCTTAACGTCGAGCATTAGCAGTGACGTAAATAAAGTGCAAATTCGAAAATTACGAGGATCCAGAGCGGATAACGTGGTGGGTTTCAGGGGTGACCCTTCTGTGCTAAATGTTTTACAGCATTTCGTAGTATATCTAATTCTTATGAGGCAAGATTATAGATTAAGATCAAGAATTTGTGAACATTTTATTTGTCCCACGCTGAAAAAAATATGAATTGATTGCCAGTTGGTGCAGCAGTAACGCAGTGGAGCGACAATACCTCCCGCAACGCATGTAGGAACTGTGATTTGTTATTTCTGTAATTTAGTATACTGCTTCCGGCAACGAAAATACTCAGTCATAAAATTCATTCTATCACAGTAATTTGGTAACGAATTCAAATTAAACTGGATGCCATAGCTTATACATACACACAAATCCCGACAATGAGGACGACGTGAGAGCAATTTGGGAGCTTTTAGCGAACGGTGAGCTGTAATCATGACCGTGTCTGCCACAGAACCGGTTTTTGCGAAGCCTAGAAGAACATAACATATGTGAATCTTCGAGACTTACGAGCCAAGCTGTCGCTTCGTAAAATATGGAAATGAGCATTCATGTCGCATTGCACAGTGGCATCTTAACAGTCGAAGCAATATTAAATGTGAATTTACAGGAAATGAGAACACAAGAACCATTTTAAAACTTATATGTACTTCATCTTATATGAACTCCATCCATTTCTCTGATATACTGGTGACCAGAAGAGGTTTCGTGCTGGACACACATTAACTCCTAACAACTTCTGCAACCTGCAAAAAGAACTCTTAACGTCAAGACATTAATTTCAAGCACTGAATAGCACGCGAGTAGTAACCGCCGCTAAACGGCAAACTCACAGGAAGATCTCTGAACTGCTGGGAGCAAATGCGGTGACACATTAAGTTATCCGTTTGTATTTTGTGAGCATTTGCAGAAACGATATGCAATGAGTTCGGCTGTATTCGGATCATAGGATGAGCAAATAAAAATGTTGACTCTGCCTGGAGAAGTTAATGAGAACAATTAAGGAACTTATATTTTCAGAGGGTGGTGACCTCACAGCCCCCAAATATTTGAGGAAAGTCGCCAAGAACTGCTGATAAAATTTCTTTACTGAACGACGTTTCTGCACGCGGTTCATAAAATCATTTACATTATCATACTGGCAATGTAAAATCAATGGCGTCAGATAATAAAAACCATGAACTATCACCACTGTTACACAGCAATATAAATTACATTGTCAGTCATAAAATGTGCGAGACGGTGCAGAGCACCAGTAGCATGAAGTAGTGTACTGCCTGTCATATTTTATGACTGATGATATAATTCATATTACTATGTGACAACAGTGACGAATTCAAGGTTTTTATTATCTGACGCTATTGATTTTATATCGTCAGTATGATGATACAAATGCTTTTATGAACCTGACAGTGGCCCGTGGGCAAAAATATTTGTCAATAAAGGAACTCTATTATCAGTTCGAGGTGATAAAACATGACGTTCTTCAAACAAGGATCTTACATTTGACTCCCTTCGTTATCATAATAGGAATTAGATTTCTGAATTTGCTGTGTTTGTCTTATATCACAACAGCCAACCTTAACTTCCTGACTATAGGTAATAACGCTATGCGCAGTCGCCTAGAGATAAGCTTACGTGGATGCCTAACATCAAATGGAACATGCTCTCAATTTTTCTCTGTTGTACATCTCAGTGCTGTTAACAAACTGGGTTTCTGCAATCTTTCCGTTAGCCTGTTAGGTTTATGATGTTATAAACGGAAAATGCTAGCTAGAAAGTGACCTGACACCTAAATTTCCAGACTTTTGTCGAAGTGGGATACGCCTAAGTTAAAGCTAACGGATTTATAAATGATCTGGAAACAATACCTTGAAATGTGTTGTGAGTTCAGCATAGCACTACTTCTGCAGCAAATAATGAAAACTAGGATCTTAAAAATATGCCTTTGGTATACTCGTCGATTCAGAGCTTCTCTCTAACTGAAAATAACCCCATCTAAATGATGCAGATGTTGGAACACGGGCAAAAAATTCCTAAGTAGTGAATTTAAATTCGCGTCCAGATTTTCTCATTCATGTTTTCCGTGGTGAACCTAAATCAGACCCAGCGTTGGCTACAGTCGCGATTGGATGTTTTAGAAACACAAAGATGACTTTTCATGGTCATTACTGACCATTTGAGTCTTTCAGCCTGGAAACATCATGATATTACCGCACCCGCTCCGCGATTCACTCCTTTTCTCTTCTCCTTCTTCTTCTTCTTCTCTCTCCCTCCCCCCCCCCCCCCTCTCTCTCTCTCTCTCTCTCTCTCTCTCTCTCTCTCTCTCCCCTAGTCCTATTTCTCAATAATTCTTCCTTTCTTCAGGTTTCCCCTATGGGCGCCCACATAACGTTGCAGTTCAATCATTAATTTGCAGGCTTACCATCAGCACCAAATTGTTTGACAGCCCGAAGAAAATTCGGTGAACATTGAAACATTTACAATACTCTTTTTCTCCATTTCAGCACGCTTGCATATTAAGTCAGTGAATCGTTTGAGTAGGGTGAAATCAGTTAACATTCTGGGTATTAGAATTAGAAAAGGGATGTTACTTGAAACAGTAAGTGATGTGAAACATGAGATTAATGAATATCACGACCAAAGCAAGGAAAATGTCATGAAAGGAACATTTAAAAAATGAGAATTGCAGAGAGAATTGTGATGGAGAGGTATTATAGAAGTAGTTTTCTGATTCAGAATGAGTTAAACAGTAATTAACGTTAACAATCGCTTGTGAACAATACGAAACGGTTACTGTCATATAAGATGTTTCAGTTAAATGTCGTTGGTTTTAAATCAAGACAAGCAATAAACGAATTTCTACAAACAAACATGGGGAACAATACTGAATGACACTACCGATAGTCAAAGTTGTATTGTTTCAATAACGGAGGGAACAAGTGCGAACTTAACCCATTAGGATGAGATGCTCCTCAAATAAACGGTTTACTTATTCGTACTGTATTGAAGTTTATAGCCCATTTCCCTAAAACTGATGACTTGGATTAGTACGAATAATGATGAAACTGCGTTTAAATCGAGAGAGGGACATAAGAGGGCATTTGGTACACCGCCGCTATTATTAACCTACCTGTGTGTACCTTTCGGCCAGCAGTACCCTGCAAATACATGAATTACTATTGCCTTAGATAAATTTACCAGTGGTGTAGGACGATAGATAACAGACATGGAGAGCATATGATTCAGCACTACATCGCACTAGAAGTCAACGCAAACAATCACCACCTTGACTACGACGCAGAAAGTGAGCAATTAGAAGTACTCATATGATTTTCACACTCTTCAATGAGTAGGGAGAACCAATCATGTGGCGTTTGAGTCTGGCTCTCGAAGTACATACGTGATTTCGGTCACAGCCCATGTCCGACATAGACTGTTGCTGTCCGTCCCAATTTCGGACGCATAGCAATGCAGTCACGCCTCGCCTCGAATCGAATTCGCAGCTTCAATTTCTCTTTTCTCTTCGAAACCACAGAGACTTTCCTGTGAGTTAAGTGGGTGGAACTTGTTCGGTAAAGGCGTTTGACGCAGCTGCGAAAAATGGAAGAGAAAGGATGATGGGAGCTGTGTGTCAGCTGTGAAGCAATCTCTAACAATCTGCAATGGCGGCGAAAGAACCTATCTTTAAGAGCTTCCAGTAGCTTGCACCACCATTTCATTTCAAATGGTCTGTTAAATGGAATGATTGCATACTTCTTATCTTCGTAAACTGTTCAAGTAATTTCTACTCTTAGTGAGTAATAGACCCGACATTCTGGACAACCGGTTCTATTTTCTTCTAATTCTCATCTATTCCTACAACTTCTGCTCTCTAGTTCTATCTTCCTTAACAGGTTGATCAGACTCATAGGCATTAGAGTATGCTAGCCTGTTGCTTCTTCTGGTAAGAATTGCCATAAATTTCTTTCTCTGGCTTTCATTTTTAGAAATCTAAACACACACACACACACACACACACACACACACACACACACACACTCACACAAGAGGAGTACGTTTTCACAGTTTGGTTAAGTAAGTGCGCTAGAACGTCACGTAGAGTGACATTATACTCTAGTCCCATCCGCTGCAAAAGATGCATTCTGCGTCACGGTGTTTACGGATAAAAATTTGAGAATGCACATTCCAAGGAGTCGGGCAATATGTGATGGACTAGCTAGAAAGTTTTAATTACCACCTCGAATAAAAATAAAGCGACATAATCACATTTTGACTGTTTACAGGTACATGGCCGCAGTCCCAGTATTCTCAGGCATATCCGTGCCACAGTGCTCTGGAAACTTTTCCACATTTTCTTTCGGTGTGTAACACACCAATGCTTTTAAATGTCCCCATAGCCTTATATTTAAGGCGTTAAGGTAACGTGAATGGCGAAGCCATGCTTCAACCAATCCATTTCTCATTGAACATTGGCACTGAGTACTGTTTACGAGGCATAGAAAATTTGATGGTGCCCCATCTGAGGGGACAGCTGTAAGTGGTTTGTTTGACGACAGCGGTACAGTCAAAGGACTAAACACAACGAGGAAGAAGTGAGGAGTGAAACCCTACGCCACTGAATACTGACGGTTTCGACACTTTTAAAATGCACTGTACCTCACTCAGCAAATATTTATTTTCGGACTTATTTTTGTAATTCTGAATATTACTGTCTTGTTTAACAATGTGGGAATATTTTTTAAAATAATGTTTCTCACGATAAGACCTCGAAGAGATGTCGGAGAAATTAAGAAACCGTGATGGGCCTTGGTGATCGGCGAATCTTTCAGAAAAGGGGACAAACGATAGTCGTACGAGAAGTATCATCCACCGTTTTCCGTTAGGTTGCTTGAGGAGTAGAAATGTACGATTCTTTATCTATTTCGCACTGGAAACCTGCCCTCCTGCATGTCTAAAGCAGATCATACAATACATTCATATTTGTAAGTCTGCTTCTTCAATAGTACAGGTTTACTGAACACTACTTAAGTACAAGTAAAGCGGAGACAACAGTTCCCCATTTTTCTTAACCAAAACAGAATAAAAAGTTTTTAGAAGTGGATACATCCTGATAGTAAAATATTCTGGAGATGTGCTGAACAACATTAATCTTGGAGCTGGAGAACAGTGCAACTTTGTCAGGCTGGGAAGTACTCTCATAAGAACCACGCTCTCGATGCACGCACACGCACAACAAAGGGTCGAACAGAGAACAAAGACACAAGCTGCGACATTGTCACGAATAAAACAGTGACCCGTATATACAATAAGTTTCCTTTAATTTACGTTTATGGTCACAAACTTTTTAACACATTAGCGGTTTCGGTCTATAATGACCATCATCAGATCTGCACCAAAAAATGGGAAAAACATAAATAAACTCGCAGATTGTCTACAGCTTAAGAACAATAAATAGACCATAATGAAAAGTACTACTGACAAATAATTGCATATGTGCGCTGTAAGTATGAAGAGGCATACCTGTTTTACAAAAACAAAGTCCCAGTGTACTGCAGCCATAGTGGCATTGCCAAATGCTAAATGCAGAATCAGCACCAGCATAGTCAAATATATATAAATGACATCATATGCACGAGTCATGTTGTCAGTAGCACTACTGTCAGCTTGTTTTGAACAGTAGTGCTACTGACAACATGACAATCTGTGAGTGTATTTATGTTTTTCCCCATTTTTCGCTGCAGATCTGATGATCCTCATTATAGACCGAAACCGGTAATCTGCTAATAAAAAGTTTGTGACCATAGACGTAAATTTAAGGAAACTTAGAGAACGAAGACCGTGCTGCATAAGGAAAGTACAGTAGTTAGGTCCGTGTGCAAGCCGAACGTCGACGGCAGTGAATAACTGAGTCCAGATCACTAAAAATAGCCAAGCACAGTACGTAATTCCACTGGAGAACATGTAGCAGACATCAGCGAGCTGAGACAAGTGTGACTGAGACGGTGCGCGGCAGTCCTTGAATATGCTGCTGCTGTTGTTGTTTAGCCAAAGGAAATGGCGCCAGAGAACGTTTCACTTCGTACTGCTAATACAAATGTTCTGTCTAGATCGCAATACACTGCTTCTGATTACGTGTTGCCGGAGACTACCATCATCAGATCAATAACTCAAAAACCAGTACAGAATGTACATTGTGTACAAACGTATAATGATGGTGTTATGTAAGATAACATGTTGCTTCTTAAATTGTTTACTGAACATGTTTTTTGGTTGTCAAGACGTCTGTCCATTTTTCTACGTTTTTTACTTTATTTAGTATTGTACTTTACTATGAAACGTGACTGTAGGGAAAGTATTGTTAACATTGACGGAAAAAAATCGCAGCACCATGAAGGACTTACGTGACGGAAGTTGGTAGGCGTGTTTCTACACATGAAAGATGATGTTTATTCAGAATTCGAACCAGTCGCATAAGAGTGGCGCTAGAAGCGACACTATGAGGATGCTAATCAGGTATGCTTTAAATACATGCTGTAACGGTCATGAGTTCTCTTGCAGATAGGACTTGGTGAGTTGATGTTAGTCAAGAATGCCTTTAAGGCGACAAAGACGCCATTATCAACACCTCACTGAGTTTGAACGAGGTCGTGTAAGAGGCCTACGGGAAGCTGAATGTTCCTTCTGCGACACTGCAGAAACACTTAGCAGGAATGTAGCCACTTTACATGGTTGCTGGCAGCGGTGGTCACGGCAAAGTACGGCCGCAAGGAAACCTGGCTCCGGACGACCACGTGGCCCTACCGAGAGGGAAGTCCATCGTGTTCGGCGTATGGTTCTGTCGCATCTTACTACATCTGCAGCAACAATTTGAGAGCAGCTGTTCGATCACCACATTTGTCTCCAATCGTGCACGTATGGGACATCATCGGGTGGCAGTTCCAGTGTCATCCATATACAGCATTAACCGTCCCTGTATTGACCGACCAAGCGCGACAATCATGGAACTCAAAGAAAAAGTTCAAATGTGTGTGAAATCTTATGAGACTTAACTGCTACGGTTATCAGTCCCTAAGCTTACACACTAATTAACCTAAATCATCCTAAGGACAAACACACACATCCAAGCCCGAGGGAGGACTCGAACCTCCGCCGGGATCAGCCACACAGTCCGTGACTGCAGCGCTCTAAACCGCTCGGCTAAACCCGCGCGGCTCATGGAACTCCATCTTACAAACTGACAGCCAGCACCTATACAACAGAAGGCATGCATGTTTGCGTGGTTGTTTTCATCATTCTGGCGGTTACAACGGTTATTAATGTACTAGCATTTCACATTTGCGCTGGCTTATCTCGCTCTTACATTAACCTGTTCATCTTTCACCGTTAATCGCTTAAATGTGTTACCTAGACGAATGAATTCCCGAAATTTCATTACTCTACATAATTTTTTGGTGTTGTGATTTTTGTCTGTCAGTGTCTCTTGAAAATAAGGGATGTTCAATGGTTCCTTGAGACAATGATAATCTCATATTTTCACTCAATCATTTTTAAGTATACGCGTGGTGATGTGAAGCAGCATTCTACTTTATTTTATGATGTTGTCTAGTGCAATGTCCATAGGTCATACACAAAATAATTTATGTCTTCATATTTTCCATTTAAACTTTTGTATTTTATAACTTAGTGAATATCATTAAGGTGCGATAGGTCGAGCGTTACCTGTGATTTGAAAATTTATGAGTAGGATCTTGTCTTACCGTTTTAACGTCTTTGACGATGTGTTCCGTTCAGGAAATTGCATATTAATTCAGTTTTGTTAAGTGCTTAGTCACTGCATTAGGAAGTACTACTCATTTGCTTTTGCCTCAGAGTTAAATAGAGACGTTGGTTTCCGCCTCGGTGATTTGTGATGATTATGAGTTCTATGATATCTGATTACGATTTCAAAGTGTGAGTTGTCAATAAATCGTATAGTTTGACTACTATGTTTAGGATTTTCTTTGTGATGGCGCATGCATTATTTTGATTTTCTGTTGTATGCAGAGAGCGGAAGTTGGTCTGTTAACGACTGAACCCGTTGTGTCATAAATTTTAGAGTCATACAACTGTGTATAATCATAAGTTTCCAACATTTCTTGAAAGCTGTAAATCATTGCTTCCTCAAAATAATGTCTAATACGTTGTATTGACTCTTTAAGTTATTGATCTCATGACAATCTGTCAAAACGATGACAATCTGTCGAAGCGATGGCAGTCTGTGGAAGCGATGATCGTCTACTGAAAGGAGTGATCTGCAGAAATGATGTGCTACCTAGATAGAAATTTTTTTTGTGTAAGTCCATCATGGTTGCAAACCTCTATGAAGAAGACGTGCAGTCTTCCATTATCAACTCCATACTGCGCCAAGCGACCTCACTGGACGTACGTGTAACTGCAATGACTGAGTGTTTCATATATCCCGTGGTATTATAAGAACAACGCCCAAAATTCTCTAAATAACAGAATTTTTCCTTCTTAACTGTAATAATCCAATAATAAAGATATTGATTTATTCTACATAATTACACATAGAAAATAAAAATTAATTAGAAAGAATTTCTCAAGAAAAGAATAAGGAAACCCAGTACAGGATGCTTCTCAAAGTTTCGACGCTTTCAAATTTGAATACCACACAAATTAATCGTGAAACAAAGTTGAACATTTTATACAAGGCACTACATTTGCTCAAGTATACATATGAAATACTACATCGGGCAAATGACGACCGTTCGCAGTTACACAAGACACGAAAAGTTTGAACACATTTTTCGCAGCTCCCGGAGGAATTTAGGACATTTCATTGTGAATTCGATCTTTTAAGCGTTGCAAGCTTCTACGCCGGTCGGAATACACTTTAGCTTTCAAATAACCCCATAGGAAAAAGTGTGGCTATGTTAAATCTGGCCATTCGACACAAGCGAGTCCGAAAATGATGCGGTTACCAAACACTTCATGTAGGACTTACAAGGTCTTGTTCGACGTGTGATTTGTCGTGCTGTCTTGTTGGTACCAAGTTTTCTTAACGAACGACGAGGGCTTGTCTTCAAAGTGCTACTTACATGTTCGATGTTCTCGGAAATTCAGACAGTTTTCCGAGGGAAGGTCGACTTCTGATTCGATGCACTGGCAGTTACGCGGAAGTTTCTTATCCTGCTCAATATTGTTTCACGAGCAAGAATTGTACATCGTGACTGGATCTTGAAATGTTCGCGAAAGGCACGTTGCAAGAGCAGGTGAGATACGCCGAGGCGGAAATAGCACTCCACCCCGATCGCACGATGTTGCTTCGACCAGTATGACGCGATTACTGAGGGATAAAACTGATGGGATAAAACTTGATTTCAGCACTACCAATATACGGTACCAACGTCGCTGTATCTTGTTTTTAGAGTGTGTTATTCAAATCTGAAATCCTGAAAACACTGAAAGCACCCTGTATTGCCCGTTTCTGCACTGGGGTGAGGGGGGGTGGTGAACTTACTGGAAATCTGCACTGACTCAATTAGGTCGTCACTTTGTCTTCCATATTTACTAAGATTCCTTACTTCCTATCAGCCTTATAAAGTATTTTCGGCCCCCTTTTACTTTGGCAAGGGTAAAATACAGGGAGCGAAAGGCTATTTACAATTTGTACAGAAAGGAGATGGCAGTTATAAGAGTCGACGAACATGAAAGGGAAGCAGTGGTTGAGAAGGGAGTGAGACAGAGTTGTAGCCTCTCCCCGATGCTATTCAATCTGTATATTGCGCAAGGAGTAAAGGAAACAAAAGAAAAGTTCGGAGTAGGTATTAAAATCCATGGAGAAGAAATAAAAACTTTGAGGTTCGCCGATGACACTGTAATTCTGTCAGAGACAGCAAAGGACTTGGAAGAGCAGTTGAACGGAATGGACAGTGTCTTGAAAGGAGGGTATAAGATGAACAACAACCAAAGCAATGCAAGGATAATGGAATGTAGTCGAATTAAGTCGGGTGATGCTGAGGGAATTAGATTAGGAAATGAGACGCTTAAAGGAGTAAAGGAGTTTTGCTATTTGGGGAGCAAAATAACTGATGATGGTCGAAGTAGAGAGGATATAAAATGTAGACTGCCAATGGCAAGGAAAGCGTTTCTGAAGAAGAGAGATTTGTTAACATCGAGTAAAGATTTAAGTGTCTGGAAGTCGTTTCTTAAAGTATTTGTATGGAGTGTAGCCATCTATGGAAGTGAAACGTGGACGAGAAGTAGTTTAGACAAGAAGAGAATAGAAGCTTTCGAAATGTGGTGCTACAGAAGAATGCTGAAGATTAGATAACTAATGAGGAGGTATTGAATAGAATTGGGGAGAAGAGGAGTTTGTGGCACAACTTGACTAGAAGAAGGGATCGGTTGGTAGGACATGTTCTGAGGCATCAAGGGATCACCAATTTAGTACTGGAGGGCAGCGTGGAGAGTAAAAATCGTAGAGGGAGACCAAGAGATGAATACACTAAGTAGATTCAGAAGGATGTAGGCTGCAGTAGGTACTGGGAGATGAAGAAGCTTGCACAGGACAGAGTAGCATGGAGAGCAGCATCAAACCAGTCTCAGGACTGAAGACCACAACAACAACAACAACAACAACCCTTTAGAAGTAGACTCCTGTGTAATTCGCGCATTTGTGGCTCAGGTCTCCCGAGCGATTTCCAGGCCCCTGCAGTTTCCTGCTCTTGAGCAACAGCTACAGCAGGCGCGACTCCCTTCACGACTCTGCGATCTGCACTCCGGTTCCGAGAAATTAATTGCGGCGGCCTGGAGGCTGCTGGCACGCGGCGTACAATAACGGAGCAGCGGCGATTATGTGGCGCCAAGCGTCGCGCTGTGACGCAATGCCTGGCGCCGGCGCCGCGTAAGGCCGTTACGTAAGGGCGAGGTCGCCCCGCGCCGGGGGGACGCGACCACCTAGCGGAAACTGCTGCGTGGATGCAAAAACGGGAGCAGGCAAATTTCTGACGCGCCTGTAGAAAGTAATCTTCCAGGAACTCTAGGCTTCATTGAGTAATGGTGTGTTTTCGGGTGCTCAGCTGGTAATTCTATTTTTTTGTACGATATTTCCACGACCTCCCATCTTGAAGAACAATTGTTGGTCCCCTACGCCTTTGATTTCATTTGCTTCGTTTAGCATGCAACGATTCTCCAGGAGTGTTAGTTGCAGTGGTCTGCGTACTGTAAGACCGTCAGTGCACACACCATCAGATTATTTGACTTGTCGCTCTAACGAAGTAGGCGAGTGTCAGCAATATGTCTCGTGGTCTTATCGTGGCGTGTTTATCTTCTGCCGTTAGGTCAGACGATAGAAATGCCACTTGCACGCTTAGAGTAGCAGATTGACGGTGACCAACTTTAAACAGAACTTGATTAATTTTCACACACATTTATTAAAATAATAACAAACATAAAAATTACTAAACTTGGTTCTGGATGCTATATACAATTGACAGTCTGAAGTTCCTTTGGTATTGGTACGTTAATCGTATTCTCACACATATATCTCTGATACTTGACAAAAGTGTCTGTATATTTATCTTCGTGGCTATGTACAGGAATATGGTAATCTTATTAGGCGCAGACTGAAACTTGACTATAGACTGGTACAGACTAATGTAGACTGGTGCAGACTGGTACAGACTCAGGTAGACTGGTACAGACAAATGCAGATTGACTAATCAGAGGTCTGTACGCTCGATATAATACCTCGCGCGTTCATGTATCACTGCGCGAGTGTGATCCGCGAGGAGGAAAGGTTCTACATTAGCAGCAACCTCATTGGCTGCGTTACATATTAATACGCGGATCGGCGGAAGCAGAATTTGGTCCGTCTCTACGGCAGCGCCATCTCGCAGTGCGGAGACGGACGAGCGCTGCGCCTGCGCTATTGTGCTTAGCGGGGCGCGGTCTAGTGGTAAAGTTGTGTACGCGCTGACTACGCGGAACTATGTACACAACAGTCGCACAAGGTATACAGGAGGAAGGAGAAAGTGTCAAACTTCCCACACAGTTTGAATCTGCCACAAAATTTCAAGTCATGTCAATTAATTATTTGCGGAAGACAAGCTTGCTCTCTACTAATTAATGCTGTACTAGTGTCCGACCAATGGTGTGCTATGACACAGTATGTTGCAAGCAGTAAATCAATTGTTCACCGACGTAAAGGCGTTACAGTGTGCTTGGTATACAATGCAGTGATCCTTCTTTGTGGTTGTAACATACCGTCAACCGAAACCTTGACAAGTGTGCCTCCCGTCACTTTCCCATGCAATCCATTATCGCACCACTGTAACAGCCGACAGTCTGGCAAATCGTGAGTCGACCAGCCGGCCATATGGAGATCCAAAATGAGAACCGTTTCATATTCTGTCAGGTACTGATAACTCTGACTCACACGAGTACGCAATATCTCTCTGTTCTTCATAGTGATCGCAATCACTCAACGTCTCTCACTGTTCACGCCCCCTATACAGCCTATCGGATGTGGTAACAACACTTAACACGAACAGCACTGAAGGTCGTTCTACTTCTCGTAGAGAACTGCAGTTCTAATCAATTTCAAATCTGCCGATGGTGAATACATGTACGAAGTTACACTGACATCCGATCATGTCTTCTGGGTGATTTACTTTTTTTGCTAGCCAGTGTTCAAATGGCTTTGAGGACTATGGGACTTAACATCTGAGGTCATCAGTCCCCTAGAACTTCGAATTACTTAAACCTAACGAACCTAAGGAGATCAGAAACAACCATGCCCGAGGCAGGATTCGAACCTGCGACCGTAGCAGTCGCGCGGCTCCAGACTGAAGGGCCTAGAACTTAGCCAGTATGTTTAAGACACTGCAATGATATTCCGTGAAACGAATATTCCATAAGCTCTGATTGTCCTTATTCAGAAAGTTTGGTTGACTCCTAAGGAAACACAGCATCCAGTATATCACCCCAGTCGACGAAGATGTCACAATAACCTTATCTTACTGATGTAACACATATAGATGGCGACACATAACATGTTTGATCATACTCCTTTATAAGGGATTTTGTAATGTAAGTAACATACCTTAATGAGTTACGGAGGCTGCGAGCACCACGTAAAAGTAAGCACAGGTCTGAATATTTTCCATATGTGTGATCCAGATTAGTTACCTAAGATCAAACTTGGCACGCCTTTTATTTGTTTTAACAGATCTGAAGACGTTATAAATTTTAACGAAATAGAGAATCATTGTGAAGACAACTGTGACAGTCGATTACAACTAAAACATGTAATAAAGATAAAAAGTATTGTTTACAATGTTGAAGATGATCCATATCTCCTAAAGCCGGTGTGTACCGCGTTCCAAGTAAATGTGGCACGTCTTTTGTGGGGCAGACTATTAGAATAGAGAAATGCAAGGAAAAACACTGACATACAACGATTAAAAGAACCAAGCAAATAAGATGCGACCATTTACAGGCTTGAATGTAATGACGAAGTGATACACGGTAAACCTACCTAACTTCGTGATATTAAGACTTCTGAATGAAAAAGCGAAACAAGTATTCAGTCTAGAAATAGTATATTGTACATATAAGAGATCCAAATATTGCCCTACCAACCCATGATATGGTACACGTAGGAAATGAGAAACTGTTCAATTTTTAAAATGTGGTAAACAAAGCGAACATGGTACCCAATTTCGTTGCAGTATACCTAATTCTGCGACACAAGATATTTAACTTCGTGATGATGCGCTTAATTCTGTGATAATTTTCTTTTGCATTGATAAAGTTCACTCCACACACTTTTCATTCATTTTCTGCATCGGTGTCACCGTCACTAATAGTTGCGCAAATATTAAACAAAAATACCTTAGCATCAGCTGAATGGCAAAGCTGACAACTTTCATAGAGCCATCGCACCCAGAAACAACAATGAACACAAGCACTTTTATTCTTTCCACAGCTGCAGCTCTTTTTAGAAGTGGCGCGGATATCAAAGTTTATTTTGTTCTTCGACTACTGTTTTCCCTTCAACACTGATTTTACTGTCCTTCATTGGTTAGTGGATTATTCAGTTAACGTTCAGGCCGAATCCCATTTCCTGCATTTGCATATGAAATTAACTAAGCCAGTTCACTTGTTACGCTGGCCATTGTGACCGAGCGGTTCTAGGCGCTTCAGTCTGGAACCGCGCTACCGCTACGGTCGCAGGTTCGAATCCTGCATCGGGCATGAATGTGTGTGATGTCCTTAGGTTAGTTAGGTTTAAGTAGTTCTAAGTTCTAGGGGACTGATGACCTCAGATGTCCCACAGTGCTCAGAGCCATTTGAACCACTTGAACCATCACTTGTTACAGCAAACGACCTACCAATTTTGCAAACGGTTACATTGTCTTTGACATCATCACTGTAACCTACATAGCCTTTTAAAGTAGTGCATGGAATGGAGAAATATTTAGAGGCTTTGTATATCGACTGCTTTACTCTCAAAACCTTCAGAAGTGCTCCAAGAAAGTCGTCATTTCAATTGGATTGTCTTCCTTTGCTCACGTCATCCATTTTTGGTTTCCCTTCTTCACACATTTGCTTTGAGGTGGAGGACACGTGCCTTAAGAATTATTGTAGTTCCCTAAGCGAATGATTCAGTAATAAGGCATTTAAATCTATCTATGATGAAGATTATAAGTATGTTCCATTGGTAAGAAAATGGCTTTGAGCACTATGGGACTTAACTGCTGAGGCCATCAGTCCCCTAGAACATATAACTACTTAATCCTAACTAACCTAATGACATCACACACATCCATGCCCGAGACAGGATTCGAACCTGCGACCGTAGCGGTCGCGCGGTTCCAGACTGTAGCGATTAGAACCGCTCGGCCACTCCGGCCGGCGTTCCATTGGTACTAGAATTGCATATAAGTATCTGACTAATTAACGGAGCATCTTAATGAAACTGTATTACAGGATCACTGCAGAAAACGACGTACGAGTCTCTCCACAAAACGAACAATAAATTACAGGTTCCACACACAGCGTTTACTCCCATCCAGAATGTCTCATCCGTGTGAAGATGATCCTGTCATCCGCTGAGGGCGGTTGGATCTGTGTGTAGAGGGCTTACCTCAGTCAAGGACAAAGAATGCCTTCTATCACAAAATAAAGAATGTCACAGAGTTAGGCAGGTATACCCTACAACTGAAACGTCCCCTTTTGAAAAATTATACATGACTGTGCTTAAACTGACACCCAATATTTTTAGCGCAACGCAATCTGACTTTCTGTAATCCCTACAAGAGAATGGCCCTGACTGACATTAACCTATACCTTTCACAAATCACTTACCTCACCAAAAATCTTCGTTACTCGAACTACTGCAATACAGCGAGCGCCACTACTGCCAGCTAAATAAAAGATTCAAACTACTGAAGGCACTAACTACTGATAGGCATAGTTAGCAAATGAAAGATTTTAATAGAGAACAAACAATGTATTTACCTTAATAGTCATAATATATATAGCAGTTCATGACATCCAGTCTTACAAATTTCAAAACTCCTCCATCTCTCTCCCCACATCCACCACTGCTGGCGGCTCACCTCCAACTGCCGAACGCTATGCGCTGTTAACATCCAGCTGCCCAACACTACAATGGCAGACAACAATGCAAACTAGCCACAGACTGCACACAGCACAGCCAGTGATTTTCATACAGAGCGCTACGTAACGTTGCCAATAAGAAAACATAAACAGCCACAACGATAGCATTATAGCAGTGCAAACGGAAAGTTTTTGAGTCAGCGTAACATAGGATTGTATAGAAATAAAGATGTAATAGGTAAGAAACTGTAACGAAGGTTTCAGTTTGAGCAAGTTCCGTAGATAAACTCCGTCAACACGATGTTTTTGCTCTGCCTCCGCCTTCCATCAGTTCCTCCCAGTCTACCCAACAAAAGTAAAAACTACTTTTCACCCTCTGCAGTTATGTTCTTCCTACATGCCACATCGATTAATGAGCCAAAATATGTCCCTAGGAGCATAACGCGGAGTTTCAGCATCTAAAATGCATTACTGTGACCATTTGCAGGCCTCTGGAAAATCCATTAGAGAACACACCAGTTAGGCGAGCTGACAGTTTGTCAACCGTGTGTTGTCACGTCTCTGAATTTGTCACCAAGCATGGTTAGTATAATGTACTGGTATTCGGGAGGCACACGATTAAAAATCCCCTCCGGCCGTCAAGGTTTACTTTTTCTGAAGGTTCTCTGAATCACTCAAAGCGAATGCCAAGCTAGTGCTTTTCAAATGGACATCGCTTTTTCCTATCCCACCCCTGTCCAATTCCAGCATGTGGTCCGTCTCCAATGATTTCATCGTCAACGGGACTCTAGATGCTAATTTTCTTTTCTCTTTTTCGGCGTCTGTGTATTGACTGTTTCCCACAAATATTATATGGTGCTTAGCGAAGCATTTCTATAAACATACCAGGTGCGTGCTGGTTCCGTGCAAGTTCATTTGGGTTGCGATATGATGATTCTGAAGCAGACGTGAGAACTTCAAAATGCTCAGCTGGCCGCTTATAGTCTCCTCTACTCGCTTCGTGAGAAGCGTTATCTTCCTGAAATGTTCCATCCTCTTCATCTAAGACTATCGTCTTGAGGTCCGACAAAGTGTTCGTAACCAAATGCAGTCGTTAATGAGTGCGATATCTGTAAAATGTCAAGAAAACACTTTTCAAACCCTAACGTCTCACTCTTGCTGCAATTGAATGTCACCAGACATTACGATGTCCATTAACGGCTAATGCAAATTATTTCTCCCGATGTACCATAGTTATTATCGAAGCAGATAGCATCTGTCTGCTACTGAGACCTATACACCAGAGGGTTCGTTGAACTGCTGCGCGAGTCACGAATCTCGTTACCCATTGGTCATTTGGGCGGAGAGTTGTTCCACTGTACCGTTCTTGTTGGCCTTCACGCACTGCCGCTGTCGACATTCACCTCGGGCGTCAATGCCACCTACATCAAGGTCTAAAGTAGCGCTATCGGTCTACACGCGATATATTCTCGTAACAGTCGGTATTAAATACTTAAAAAACTCCGCAGATTCATAGGTAAAATTCCCCTAAGCTAGACTCAAAACACGTTCATCATCTCTTTCAGCGACCTGGCCACGGTAGAAGTGAGTAGAATGCTCAAGGACAACCTGCCAATTCCACGATGTGTTTACTTCTGCAATGCACAACACGTGACGAGTTATGCCGTAGGTGATGTGGTAGGTGGTTACGACAACGTGATTCTACGGTGTAGGCCTCCAATGCTGGGAGAAAAATACTTCGAAAAAAAAGTAGACTCACAACATTTGAAGCGTATCGCTTCAACTGTGAGTGAACACGATTAGCCTTGAGACAGGATAATGTTGCACACCTCTGACAGCATAGATATTAAGAGAAGATTTTGCGGTACGGTTCAAGACTTCAGAGTAAGTCCGGCCTGGGCAGTTGACACCTTGTAGTCTACTCGGAGTTCGTACTTGCTGCAGGAGTAAATTTATATAAACATAACAGATGGCGTGTTTCTTATTTTAAATGGCCCTGGAAATTCTATATCAACTCGGGATTCAAGATTAGTAAAACTACACTCCTGGAAATTGAAATAAGAACATCGTGAATTCATTGTCCCAGGAAGGGGAAACTTTATTGACACATTCCTGGGGTCAGATACATCACATGATCACACTGACAGAACCACAGGCACATAGACATAGGCAACAGAGCATGCACAATGTCGGCACTAGTACAGTGTATATCCACCTTTCGCAGCAATGCAGGCTGCTATTCTCCCATGGAGACGATCGTAGAGATGCTGGATGTAGTCCTGTGGAACGGCTTGCCATGCCATTTCCACCTGGCGCCTCAGTTGGACCAGCGTTCGTGCTGGACGTGCAGACCGCGTGAGACGACGCTTCATCCAGTCCCAAACATGCTCAATGGGGGACAGATCCGGAGATCTTGCTGGCCAGGGTAGTTGACTTACACCTTCTAGAGCACGTTGGGTGGCACGGGATACATGCGGACGTGCATTGTCCTGTTGGAACAGCAAGTTCCCTTGCCGGTCTAGTAATGGTAGAACGATGGGTTCGATGACGGTTTGGATGTACCGTGCAATATTCAGTGTCCCCTCGACGATCACCAGTGGTGTACGGCCAGTGTAGGAGATCGCTCCCCACACCATGATGCCGGGTGTTGGCCCTGTGTGCCTCGGTCGTATGCAGTCCTGACTGTGGCGCTCACCTGCACGGCGCCAAACACGCATACGACCATCATTGGCACCAAGGCAGAAGCGACTCTCATCGCTGAAGACGACACGTCTCCATTCGTCCCTCCATTCACGCCTGTGGCGACACCACTGGAGGCGGGCTGCACGATGTTGGGGAGTGAGCGGAAGACGGCCTAACGGTGTGCGGGACCGTAGCCCAGCTCCATGGAGACGGTTGCGAATGGTCCTCGCCGATACCCCAGGAGCAACAGTGTCCCTAATTTGCTGGGAAGTGGCGGTGCAGTCCCCTACGGCACTGCGTAGGATCCTACGGTCTTGGCGTGCATCCGTGCGTCGCTGCGGTCCGGTCCCAGGTCGACGGGCACGTGCACCTTCCGCCGACCACTGGCGACAACATCGATGTACTGTGGAGACCTCACGCCCCACGTGTTGAGCAATTCGGCGGTACGTCCACCCGGCTTTCCGCATGCCCACTATACGCCCTCGCTCAAAGTCCGTCAACTGCACATACGGTTCACGTCCACGCTGTCGCGGCATGCTACCAGTGTTAAAGACTGCGATGGAGCTCCGTATGCCACGGCAAACTGGCTGACACTGACGGCGGCGGTGCACAAATGCTGCGCAGCTAGCGCCATTCGACGGCCAACACCGCGGTTCCTGGTGTGTCCGCTGTGCCGTGCGTGTGATCATTGCTTGTACAGCCCTCTCGCAGTGTCCGGAGCAAGTATGGTGGGTCTGACACACCGGTGTCAATGTGTTCGTTTTTCCATTTCCAGGAGTGTATATCAACTCGGACTTCAAGATTAGTAAAACTATGTATAAGAGAATAGTCTAGTGGATCCAAACGAACTTTACGGCTATTGGGCGAATTGCTGTATACACTGCTCTAGAAATGTTTTCGAGCTCTTACGCGTCATTTTGAAGCTTGCGTGCCGACAATGTGGAATACGATCTGAGCTTTGGCTGGGACTCGCGAAGAGTGTACGATAGAAGCTGAAGAGACAAGAAATTTTGTGTGTGGACGACTGACGAGGTTGTGAGACACGTGGACCGCTGTTCATCTGATGCTTGAAAGTACGCACAATCTCAGTTTTATTGGAGTAGAGTGCTTTAAAAGGGACATTAATAACTTCTGTTGAATACTGTATAATCATGATTTATTTTGACATGAATGTTTAAACTTCTAAGAAACGCGTGCAAATATTAGCAGACCGGACAGTGACGTGCAATTTGAGGGTTGAGATATACTACTAAAAGAATGTAGTAAAAAAAATGGTTCAAATGGCTCTGAGCACTATGGGACTTAACATCTATGGTCATCAGTCCCCTAGAACTTAGAACTACTTAAACCTAACTAACCTATGGACATCACACAACACCGAGTCATCACGAGGCAGAGAAAATCCCTGACCCCGCCGGTAATCGAACCCGGGAACCCGGGCGCGGAAAGCGAGAACGCTACCGCACGACCACGAGCTTCGGACAGAATGTAGTAAACGATAGATCGCAGGCTTACCGTAAATAAGACCCGATAAATTGCAGACTGACACTATTAAAAGACACTTACATGATGCTTTCGACCACAGCCTTCATCAGAAAAATAGAAACAGAGCAACACATCCATTCACACCCACAAGCATGCACATTTCACTCACACATGACCACCAACTCCGTCAGTCCAGGCCTTCTGGGTGTGTTAGTCTGTTTCTCTTTTTCTGGAAGGCTGTGGCCGAAAGCGTTGTGTAAGTGTCTTCTAACTGTGCCAGTCTGCAACTTACCGTGTCCTCTTTACTGTAACTAGCAATCTACTGTATGTTTTCCTACGATGTTGATATTCGTACGTGTAGTTTCCGTTGTCTGAAACTACTAAAAGAATAAGTTTGGAGTAATACCCTTCTCCCCAGACTAATACATGAAAAGCATTACGCAAGATCAGAATATCGTTACAAGTCGTGGTTAACAGTTTTTTTTCCCAGAGTGATACCAATACACACAACAGTATTTCGGCTTTGGCTCTCGCCCGTTTCCGTTGCGTAATAACCTGCATCCAAACTTCAGCATCCCACCAACCAAATGGGAGCTGGTTAACAGTAGCACGAGTGTCCCATAAATTACAAAATGAGACAGCGTTCGTCGGGACAAGAAAAACAGGTCTTACTTACTTAGAAAATATTCTTCGAAAGTGGCTTTTATTTCAGTGACAGTTGCGAAATGGTATTGGTTTTCTGAACCGGTTGTTGCATTTAAAGACTTTTTCATAGCTCTGTAACTTAGTTAAAGTGTAACACGTCTCATTTATATGGCTGCGTCTAGATTGAAATGCTAAAATATAGCCATTTCGCAGGCTAATCTGAATTAAATAATAAATTTCAACTCAGTAACAGTAACTGTATCTAGCCCGCCCGGTCAGCCGAGTGGTCTAACACACGGCTTTCCGGAGTGGGGAGGAGCGCCTGGTCCCCGGCACGAATCCGCCCATTTGGATTAGTGTCGAGGTGTGAGCCGGCCAGTCTGTGGATGGTTTTTAGTCGGTTTTTCATCTGCCTCGGCGAATGCGGGCTGGTTCCCCTTATTCCGCCTCAGCTACACTATGTCGGCGATTAGTGCGCAAACAAGTTCTGCACGTACGCGTACACCACCATTACTCTACCACGCAAACATAGGGGTTACACTCGTCGCGTGTGAGACGTTCCCTGGGGGGGGGGGGGGGGGGGGGGGGGGTCACCGAGGGCCAAACCGCGCAATAACCCTGGGTTCGGTGTGGGGCGGCAAGGGATGAAGTGGACTGCGGTAGTCGTCGTGGGGTTGTGGACCACTGCGACTGCGGCGGGGACGGAGCCTCTCCGTTGTTTATAAGTTAACATACAACATACACACAACTGTATCTATCAAAGATACAGTAACTGTTATCGTCTTCGCAGAAATAAGCTCTATGGTTTCTAGATTTACTACGCTGACTGAATGTGTTAAGAACGCATCACACCTCATTTGAACCACTACTTAAAATCACTATAAAGTTTATTTCATTCAATGCTCACATGCATTTTTAGCGACTACACCGATTTCGATTGATTAGTTGCTTCAGCAGGCCATAAATATTCCATGGCCGATGGGGGCATTAAAGCAAGCTGGGAGTCAACATTTCTGCTGTGATCTTCTAGTCGGAGTCTAAATGCTCACCCCAGCATGTTTTTCCGTAAATTTTAAGCAGAAAATATTTATGGGCTATCGATAATGGCTAATCTTTTAAAACTCTTATAGCCTAGTGATACACAGTATGAAAAAGAACGAAGACGGAACAATGAGACTGAAAGGCCAAGAACGAGGTGCTCGGATTAAAAAGGGTGTAGACAGGGTTGCAATCTTTCACCTCTACAGTTCAGTCTGTGCACCGAAGAAGCGATGACTGAAATAAAAGAAACGTGCAAAGTGTGATTAAAACTCAGGGCGGAAGCACATCAATGACCGATTCGCTATCCTTAACGGAGTGAAAGAAGGATTACAGGATCTGCTGAATGGAATAAACAGTGTAATAAGTACAGAATATGAGGTCAGAGTAAGCCAAAGAAGCAGCACAAATGAGAACAGTGAGAAACTTAATAACTGGTGATCAGAAAGTAGACTTGTAGTTGTTGTGGTCTTCAGTCCTGAGACTGGTTTGATGCAGCTCTCCATGCTACTCTATCCTGTGCAAGCTTTTTCATCTCCCAGTACCTACTGCAACCTACATCCTTCTGAATCTGCTTAGTGTATTCATCTCTTGGTCTCCCTCTACGATTTTTACCCTCCACGCTGCCCTCCAATACTAAATTGGTGATCCCTTGATGCCTCAGAACATGTCCTACCAACCGATCCCTTCTTCTGGTCAAGTTGTGCCACAAACTTCTCTTCTCCCCAATCCTATTCAATACCTCCTCATTAGTTATGTGATCTACCCATCTAATCTTCAGCATTCTTCTGTAGCACCACATTTCGAAAGCTTCTATTCTCTTCTTGTCCAAACTATTTATCGTCCATGTTTCACTTCCATACATGGCTACGCTCCATACGAATACTTTCAGAAATGACTTCCTGACACTTAAATCTATACTCGATGTTAACAAATTTCTCTTCTTCAGAAACGCTTTCCTTGCCATTGCCAGCCTACATTTTATATCCTCTCTACTTCGACCATCATCAGTTATTTTGTTCCCCAAATAGCAAAACTCCTTTACTACTTTAAGTGCCTCATTTCCTAATCTAATTCCCTCAGCATCACCCGACTTGATTAGACTACATTCCATTATCCTTGTTTTGCTTTTGTTGATGTTCATCTTATATCCTCCTTTCAAGACACTGTCCATTCCATTCAACTGCTCTTCCAAGTCCTTTGCTGTCTCTGACAGAATTACAATGTCATCGGCGAACCTCAAAGTTTTTATTTCTTCTCCATGAATTTTAATACCTACTCCGAATTTTTCTTTTGTTTCCTTTACTGCTTGCTCAATATACAGAAAGTAGACTAACATAAGGAATACTGCTACCTTAGAAGTAAAATAACCGCTAACGGACGAAACAAGGAGGTAATAAAAAGCAGACTAGCAAAGCCAAACAGGCCATTCCTGGCCAAAAGAAGTTTACTAGTATGATACACAGGTCTTGATTTGAAGAAGGAATTTCTGACAATGTACATTTGGAGCAGTGAATTGTATGGCAGTCAGTCACGGAATGCGGGAAAACCGGAATAAAAAAGAATCGAGGTGTTTGAACTGTGGTGCTACAGAAGCACAAGGTGGACTGTTAAGTTAAGGATTGAAGAAGTTCTTCTCAGAATCTGTGAAGAATGAAACATGGAAAACATTGACAGGTTCATAGGACATGTATTAAAACACCAGGGAATAGGTTGCATGGTACCAGAAGGATGTAGAGGGTAAAAACTGTACAGGAAGCCAGAGATTGGAACACATCCACGAAATAATTAAGGATATAATGTGCAAGTGCCAATCTGAGATGAAGAGCTGGCTTCAGAGGAATTCGTGGCGGGCCGCATCAGACCAGTCAAGATGATTTCCGACTTAAAAAAAAGTGACCATTGGCTAAGATACTCTTCATGATGTGCCCTTAGGTAATAAAACAGCAAATACGGAGACAGGACTTTCAATATCACAGGAGTCTATCAACTGCGTATGTCGTATGCAGTGTATAGAAGTTATACAATAACTCTCTGTATATCCATATTTTCAGCGATGGTTATGGGCTCGGCTGTTCGATAGAGGATTTTAGAACAGAACACCTTTCAGCGGTCAATTTTCAACCTTATTCCATTGATCAGCCAGTTTCAACGTTTTACAACGCCATCTTCAGGCCCCTGACAGACGTGTCGGAATAATCTACCTCGCTTGTGATAAAAACAGGGGGCACCAATACTGGTATTACTAGATATTTGTTGCTGTGACCACCTCTACCATCACTTGCCGAATGTCGGCAGTTGCTAGTCGGCAGGTTATGGTTGAGGTGGTCACAGTAACAAATATCTGCACTCATGCTCATAAATGTAGGATAATGCTGATACGTGGTGAAACAACGCTCTTGCGTGTTTAAATCACCTCGGGGTATGACCATGCGGAGCATTTGACCTGCAGTCGCTGCACGGTGGCGCTGGAACCAGTCTACATATGCAGAGGTGTGTTGGTGCATGTCAGAGTACGGTGCAGCGAGTAAGTGTGCAGACGTTTCCAGACGAGCTGTGTTGAAAATGGCTCAAAGAACACATATTGATGACATTATGAGGGGTAGAATACTAGGGCGACTGGAGGCTGGTGAAACATAGCAGGTCGTAGCACGGGTCCTCCGTGTGCCACAAAGTGTGATCTCAAGATTATGGCAACGATTCCAGCAGACAGGAAACGTGTCCAGGCGCTACAGTACGGGACGTCCACAGCATAAAACATCACAAGAGGACCGGTATCTCACCATCATTGCCCGCAGGCAGCCACAGAGTACTGCAGGTAGCCTTTCTCGGGACCTTACCGCAGCCACTGGAACAGTTGTCTCCAGACACACAGTCTGCTGCCGACTGAACAGAGACGGTTTATTCGCCCAGAGACCTGCAAGGTGCATTCCACTGACCCCTGGTCACAGGAGAGCCCGTAGAGACTGGTGTCAAGAACACAGTACATGATGATTGGAACAGTGGTCCCAGGATATGTCCACGGATAAGTCCAGGTACAGTCTGAACAGTGATTCTCACCAGGTTTTCATCTGGCGTGAACCAGGAACCAGGTACTAATCCCTTAATGCCCTTGAAAGGGACCTGTATGGAGGTCGTGGTTTGACGGTGTGGGGTGGGATTATGGTGGTGCTCGTACACACCCGCATGTCTTTGACAGAGGAACTGTAACTGGTCAGGTGTGTCGGGACGTCATTTGGCACCAGTATGTCCGCCTTTTCAGTGGTGCAGTGGGTCCCGCCTTCCTCCTGATAGATGATAACGCACGGTCCCACCTAGCTGTCATCGTGGAGGTGTACCTTGAAACAGAAGATATTGCAGGCGAATGGAGTGGCCAGCCTGTTCTCCATACCTAAACCCCATAGAGTTTGTCTGGGATGCTCTCGGTCGACGTACTGCTGCACGTTTCAAACCCCTACGACACTTCAGGAGCTCCGACAGGCAGTGGTGCAAGAATGGGAGGCTATACCCCAGTAACTGCTCGACCACCTGATCCAGAGTATGCCAACGCGTTGCGTGGCCTGTGTACGTGTGCGTGGTAATCATATCCCATATTGATGTCGAGTTACATAAGCATGAAACAGTGGCGTTTTGTAGCAGATGTGTTTGGGGACGGTTTTCGCAACTTATCACCAATACCGTGGACTTACAGATCTGTGTAGTGTATGTTCCCTATGTGCCTATGCTATTAGCGCCAGTTTTGTGTAGTGCCACGTTGTGTAGCAGCACATTCTGTAATTATCCTTAATTTATCAGCATGAATATAGTAATACCAATATTGCTGCCCCCTGTTTTGATCACAAGCGACGTAGATTACTCCTAGACGTCTGTCAGGGGCCTTAAACTGGATGCCAAATGAAATAAAGTTGAAAATTAATGGCTTAAAGGTATTTTATTTTGACACCCTGTATACAACAACGGCGCCACATAACGCTGTAACACAGTGATCTGCGCAGGGATCGGCGGCGCTGGTGGGTGTGATCAGTAGGCCGACAGGTCCCTGTGCAGCAGGATGCAGCCAGTGAATCAGGTCACTTTGCTGTGGACCCGGTTGCCGGACCAGCTGCCATATTTGGGACGATTAAATTGTTTTCCTTCGTGGACGCCAAATTACAGACTGCGGACGGGCGCACAGTAGTAACCCAGCCAGAGCCGTCGGGCACTTAATGGGCGGCAGGTGCCACCTTGACCCATTGGGTGCTTGCAACCTCGCACGCTCACGCTCTTTTCCCATGCGCGAGGTCAAGCGGACACCTTTGCCTTCAACGGGCCTTTACCAGCGCAATAACCTGGATACCACGGGCTCCATGCACACTGGTGGTCCGACTCTAGAGAAACAATGGGCAGGTTTAAACTTAACAGCCGGCCAAAGTGGCCGAGCGGTTCTAGGCGCTTCAGTCTGGAACAGCGCGACCGCTACAGTCGCAGGTTCGAATCCTGCCTCGGGCATGGATGTGTGTGATGTCCTAAGGTTTGTTAGGTTTAAGTAGTTCTAATTTCTAGAGGACTGATGACCTCAGCCGTTAAGTCCCATAGTGCTGAGAGCCATTTGAACCATTTCTTTTAAACTTAACATCGGTAGCAGGTCAAAAGGAAATAACCAATGGAGGAGGAGAGACTAGGGTTCAACGTTTCGTCAGCAAAATCTTATAGTAGCCAGAATGAGCAGGTTTAAACTTAACAGCCGGCTAAAGTGGCCGAGCGGTTCTAGGCGCTACAGTCTGGAACCGCGCGACCGCTACAGTCGCAGGTTCGAATCCTGCCTCGGGCATGGATGTGTGTGATGTCCTTAGGTTAGTTAGGTTTAAGTAGTTCTAAGTTCTTGGGGACTGATGACCTCAGCAGTTAAATCCCATAGTGCTGAGAGCCATTTGAACCATTTTTTTTAACTTAACATCGGTAACAGGTCAAAAGGAACTAACCAATGAAGGAGGGGAGACTAGGGTTCAACGTTTCGTCAGCAAAATCTTATAGTAGCCAGAAGTGGAAATCAGTCGCTTCAAACTGGGGGAGGCTTCATGCATGTAGATCCGCAGCATCCATTTGATGGTACTATCATGTGGATAAGTTAACCAATAGTCTGCTTTGCTCTCAAAGATCTCTCTCCATTCAGTAGGTACGTTGCATACTTCCACTTATTTCCACATAATTACGTATGTAAAGCATTGCAAATAATTAGAAATCAAGACCCAAAAACTACTTACTATCAAAAACAGTCTTGATCACAATTTATTTATTATGGTGACCGGTTTCGACCACTACTGTGGTCATCTTCAGACCAATGAGTAAGAACCTCCTTCTGCTGGAGAATCACTGAGTGATATTTGTAACACATTGATCACTGTCACTCCCATAATGTATTCAAAAGTAATTACACAAAAAATGACTGACATTAGCTGTCAGTGGGCATTGATTGAATCGATGGGGGAAGATGAAAATTTGTGTTGGACAGGGATTCGAACCCAAGCCTTTTGTTTACTTACCTGATGCGCTGACCACTGCGCTATCCGGACACATTGATCACCGCAACTGAACGCATTACCGTTTCGAGACACCCGTCAGATCCAAATTCTCAGATTGTCCACACGCTATTGCTGTAGTGCATCTGGCCCATTATCCCCAAAACTGACGGCGTTTCGCTGATCCCCGTGAGTATTTGAGCGTGTTGTGCATCCTCACTGAAGTGATTAATTAGTCTTCATCTCGATTATATATATGGGGAGAACGTACTCCACACACATAAATAAAAGAGTATTTATTCTGTAAAATAGTTCACTAAGAATATTGTACAAAGTTGGTAAACTAACATCTGGCCTATGTTAGTGCCAGGAAAATCAAAAACCCCTATGTACGAGGACTACTCGGAAAGTAAGGAATGATTGGTCGCGAAGTGGAAGCTACAGTGAAAATCAAAACTGTTTTATTTTCAATATTTGGCTACGCATTCCAGCTACCGGTCTACATAGTCGTCTCTCCGACTAAGACATCTTTGGAAGCGTATTACCAACTTACCATTACCCTGTCATAAAAGGCAGCCGCCTGTGCTTTCCGCCCTTCCGTACACTCATCTACAGTTCGTTGTCTGTGCCAAAAAGATGTCTTCAAGTCCAGTGGTTCATTTGAGCAGAAAATCAGAGGGAGCCAATTCGCAGCTCTAAGATGGGTCATTAAACATTTCCCATCAAAAATACCAGAGGAACGCCCTCGTTGCTCCTGCAGTGTGCGGCCTAGATCTGTCATGAAGAAGGAAATCTATGACAGTTACCTTACGTGGAGCTGCAAGAAATCAGGAGAAAGCTCCTATACATGGCGGGAGACACAATTTTCTAGGAGCCTTTTACCTGCTCACTGTGCGCTCAGAACTGAGAAGAGCGACATAGCGCTATCTACGCGAATATTGCCGGCCGGAGTGGCCGAGCGGTTAAAGGCGCTACAGTCTGGAACCGCACGATCGCTACGGTCGCAGGTTCGAATCCTGCCTCGGGCATGGATGTGTGTGGTGTCCTTAGGTTAGTTAGGTTTAAGTAGTTCTAAGTTCTAGGGGACTTATGACCACAGCAGTTGAGTCCCATAGTGCTCAGAGCCATTTTTTTACGCGAATATTAAAGGAAACTGCCCGACACATGTGTGCAAAGCTTCATCAGTTTTTCACTGTGGTTTCCGTTTCGCGGCCAGTCATTTCTTACTTTCCGAATAACCCTCATATTTAAAAGCAATGTAATGGAATATCAAAATGGTATCAAAGGGCTCTGAGCACTATGGGACTCAACATCTGAGCTCATTAGTCCCCTAGAACTTAGAACTACTTAAACCTAACTAACCTAAAGACATCACACACATCCATGCCCGAGGCAGGATTCGAACCTGCGACCGTAGCAGTCGCGCGGTTCCGGACTGAAGCGCCTAGAACCGCTCGGCCACACAACCGACTTACAATTTGGACAACGGCAGTGTCATTCCCTCAGAGAAATCTCTTTTTAAACTTTTTATTGTCATAGAGAAATACATTAAACAATAATGCTGTCGTTCCCACACTGATTCTGCAAAAGCACAAAAACTGCAAATACGTCTGTGACAGTGTTAAGGGTTTAGTTCCTTCCATGAAAAGTAGCTGTTAACCGAATAAAAAGAACGCGTCGTGGGTTGGGACTTCATTCAGTGAAAATATGAAAATCTTCTCCCGAGAGATGGTCAACAGAATGGATCCTCTACGCAATCTTCGAGCAATGTAGCACCCAAGGAGTTTAAGAGAAGTTGCGTGATACGTTGCAAACCGGAGATTCGCGGAGTGATGGAAAATTGCGACTTCAGCAATGTCGAAATATTTTTGAGGTAGGCCGGTTCTGCAACGCACCTTTGAACGGAGAGCCTCATGTTGCAAGTCTTCGAGTTTCGCGAACAATGCCAGGTAACGAGCGGCCCAGCCAGGCGCGCCGTTGTGGATGCGGTGGCGGCGGCGGAGGCGACTGGGTCGCGATGTCACCGCCCGCCGGTTCCGCAATGACGGCGGTGACGAAACGCGACGGCTGGCGCTCACGTGCGCGGGGCCAAATTTGGTGGCGCATGCGCGTTGGCCAATGCCGGTGGGCGGGGCGGCTGGCAGCGGGACGCGACGAACTGCAGGCGCCGGCTAGGGCGGCTACCCGCTGCGCACCGGTCGCTGCAGCTGCGGTACGCCAGCTTCGTACTCGCAGTAAAGCTCTTACAATATCACTTGCAACACGGGCGAGGAGTGATCAGACCTGAAGTTTTTTGATGTCGCACTGCTCTTCACATTCACATTTAAATTCTCACTATCGTCAATTAAGTGCATAACTCTCGTGGTCTCGTGCAACAAATGGAATTGCAAGTCGTATCGCCAACCCCTTTCTTACTCTTAGAAGTAACGTTGGCATCTGCCTTTATTTTCATATCAACTGATGTCATTGGCCAATTAAGGGACGCAGTTATTGCAAATTCAGCAGATGACGTGTTTAGTCTTTTACACAGTGGTAACACCGCGAACAACTCAGTAGGTGTATTCGTCAATTAATGCCATTTACCAGTGAACACATGAAAGTTAAAGGCCAGAACATGAATTACACCAATAGTTACTAAGACAGTCTTACTATTTCCTGAGGTGGCGATGGAAGATTGTAACGCTTTAAAGTCTGGCCGGTGTGGCCGTGCGGTTCTAGGCGCTACAGTCTGGAACCGCGCAACCTCTACGGTCGCAGGTTCGAATCCTGCCTCGGGCATGGATGTGTGTGATGTCCTTATGTTGGTTAGGTTTAAGTAGTTCTAGGTTCTAGGGGACTGATGACCACAGATGTTAAGTCCCATAGTGCTCAGAGCCATTTGAACCATTTTTAACGCTTAAAGATATTCGAAAACAACCACCAGTCCAACATCTATGTGGGACCCATAGTTTGAGGAGTTCTCAACCTGATTGCTGACAATTATCTTTACACTTTCGATGTAAAATATCAACTACGAACCTAAAGAACTGTCTGAAATTTTGAGTTCAAAATGTAAAACCTACTAGAACAGCGCCAAACGTGGAACAAAAGCACAACATGCAGAACAACATCCATGAAACCTGCCAGTACAATGTTAAATTATTACTGCATCACAGAAAAGCAAACGGCCCGAACTGTTTGTAACCTATATATACATAGTACCGAAATGTAAACTAAACAGTATAAGCAAGAATATATACATGTTCCAGGCCACTGAAGATGTCTTGCAAAGAATGAAGACGAAAAGCGTATGGCACGAAAATTGTGATTCATTGAGTTGTAATTACACGGTCCAAAAATAAAAGTTATGTACATACCGTAATACAGCGTTTCCCAAAAAGAATGACCCGATTTTAAATAGAATTATTTATTAGGAAGAAGGGCTTAACACCAACAAATTGCATACTAAATTACTCAGAAAAGACAAAAGTTTATAAAAATCCATCATAAATGTTCAATATGTCCTCCATTACCTGCACGGACGACATCTAGCCGATGGCAGGATTCATCCCAAACTGAGCGTAAGGTGTCTTCTGTCACAGAAGCTACAGCAGCTGATATTCCTGTTTCTTCAAACTGTTTATAGCACCGTCGAATGTTTCTTGGTGGTGGTGGTTTAGCACGAAATCGAATATGAAACGCCCGCTGAACTGCGATCACTGACTGAGTACGACTAAATTCAATAACACAATACGTCTTGTGTTGCGCAGACACCATATTGCATGAGACTGGCTGCACGTTCCAGGTCAGCACTCATAGCGACATCTAGCGGAGTATTATTCTCAAACTCTAGATCATGCCGATTACATCTAGCGCCGTTTCAGCTACCCAGTGACATTTGTCTCAATATTATAACAAGTTAAAATCGGGTCATTGTTTTTGTGACATCCTGTATTATACGCCACTGAGGACGACAGGACTACAAAAGTTGAAGGCGTTACTAGATGGGGATGGTTTACGCTGCAAGTATATTTGACTTCTTTCCCAGTCTCGCAGAAGATTATAATACACACTAGGTAAACAGTATTTTAGTGACAATTTAGGATATATAAACCAGTCATAATACCAAACGAGGATTCCCGTCGCTCCGCTATCTTTGTTTCCCTTGATCTCCAGAACTTCTATGACCGTGTCTGGCATCCTGGGCTCCTCTTCAAAAACCAGACCTATGCTCTCCCCATCAACTTCGTCCATCTCGTTCCTTCCTACCTCTCCCATCGTCCCTCCTACGTGACTATCCACAATTCCAACTCCCGTACTTTCTATCCCTCTGCCGGCGTGCCCCAAGGTTCTGTCCTTTCCCCTCTCCTCCATCTCCTGTACACTGCTGATATGACCAAACCTTCCCCACCTGTCCATCTTCTCCAGTTTGCTGATGACACCGCCTTCCTAGCCCTATATCCTACCCTTCACCGGTCCCAACGTACCCTCCAAACCAAACTTGACCAATTCACCACATGGTGCAGCCAGTGGTTCCTCCACATCAATCCCTCCAAGACGCAGGCGATCATCATAGGCCGCACCACCCGCTCCTTCCGCCTCCATGAATTCTACCTCACCATTTATGGCCGTCCTATCCACCTCACTCCTACCCTCAAATGCCTTGGCCTCACACTCGACCGCCACCTCACCTGGACTCCCCATATCCTTACCATCCAAACCAAAGCTCACAACCGCATCCGCCTCCTGAAACTCCTGTCCAATCAGACGTGGGGTCTGCATTCTTCTACCATCCTTCTCACCTACAAATTCTTGATCCGCCCCATCCTCTGTTATGCCAGCATAGCTTGGATTTCCGCCCTTCCCCAGTTCTATAAAGGCCTCCAAATTCTCAACGCCATGCGCTCCACCTCACTTTCCGCATCCGCCTTCTGTCCCCCACACGCATCCTCTATGACCTCATCTCCTTCCCCCACCTTCTCCTTTTCCTTAAACACATCCACACACTATATATTGTCTGCCACCTTGATCCCACTCACCCCCTCGTGTCTCCCTTCCTCTCCACCCCCAACCAGTTGCCACGCCTTTACCGTTGAGTCCCACCCTCTCTCCATCTCCACACCCTCCATCTCCTTTCCCAACACAACTTCCACCATCTACCCCTCCCGGATGATGAGCTTCGCCCTGACATCTTCCCTTCCTACCAACTCTAACCCCATCTTCCTGTCTCCTCCTCAGGGCTCTCTCTCCTCCCCCTCCCTCCGCCTGAGCGGTTTCCCCCTCCTATTCCCCCTCCCTCTCTTGTGCCCCCTTTGAGTGTCTCCACTCTACACTCCCTACTGCCCTGTCTCCCCTCTTCCTCACCCGCCCCACGTGTCTGCTGCCTCTTCATGTACCTGCTGACGCCCCTCCTCTCTTCATCCCGCTGCTTCCCCTGCTGGCCCTTGCTCTCCCCTCCTTTTCCATCTTCTCTGACCTTTCCCTCGGCAGGTCCCACCTGGCAGTTTTCTTCTTCGCTATGTGTGGTCCAAGTGGGTTTTACGTGTGTTGTTCTGGAGTGTTTTTAATACTGTGGCCGACTTTTAACCTGGGCGTGTCCATTCAGTGTCTTATCTGTGTTTTAAGAATCCCCAACTGTGTTTTTTAACTTTCTGGTGACTTTTTTAACTGTCCCCCATGAACGTCTCCATGTCAGTCTAATTTTACCTCCATTTTCTCCCTTTACTCTGTTTTATGTTCCCCTTTTTTATCGCCTTATGTATGTAACATTTTCTTCTTGTTTTAGTTGTCATGTCACTCGGCTGAAGAGCGGCGGATTGTGCCGCTGACAGCCCTCTCCTGCCCATATGGGGCAGGGGAATGAAATCACAATAAAGAAAAAAAAACAAACAAACGAGGTGAACATATTGCTTTATGTTTAACACTCAATACCATCGATATTACAGGTTGCAAGGAAGTGCCCCGTGGTGGACTGCAGCTTGTTGTTGGCCACATCCAGCCACTGTCTTTCCCACTCAGCCAACGCTCGCTGTCACCCATAACACGACTGCCTGTAGAGGACGTTAAGCGGAACTCTGCTACTTCCCTGGCAGACTGCTTTCATCTCTCTGTCAGATTTTTCATTCGCCTCTATTCCCACCTTTCTGGGGACCCAGCAAAAGATTCTTTCTTCTGCCTGTGAATATCGCCCCAGACTAACTTATTCTATCTGCTGGGAAAATTTGCTGAATAGCCTGCGGAGTACTAAGAGAATCCGTGCAGACAAGAAACTTCCCTCCAGCAAAAAGTCTTAGGTAATATTCTAGGATGGTGTTTTGTAACAATCTACATTGTAGATTGACTGTATATTCCCTGTAAACTACCAATGAAAGCAACACACGCAGGCTACGGTGTGTGTTGTGAGCTTACGAGATGGCTTCAAGAGCGAGAAGTACAAGTCAAGATATTAAATAGGTGCGCAAATGTATCTGGCGTTACAGGCGTACAGATCCATAACAGTCGCTTTATGCAGGATGATATTAGGTGTAACAACGTATGGAAATTATTTCCTGTTTCACTTTTTGTTTTTTGTTTTTTTTTTTTTTTGTAAAATATCAGGAGAAAAATTTACGTGTTACGGATATGGAAAAACTGACGAAATATTACCAAAGATCGAGCTACTCGACAGGTTAGTAGCGATTCCACGGTCAAGGAACTCGAAAAAAAAAAAAAACGGATGAGCATGTGCTGAGCACATGCCCTTCCATACCGCACCCAAAGTCGCCAATGGAAAAGGATAACACGGCAATCGGTCTTCCCCGATTGGCCCGTCTAGGATCAAAACGCGGAACTTTACTTTTCGGTCTGCTGTCGCGCCGTCCGCGGATCCTGTTAAACGCACACGAAGTGATTGACAATCGACCGGTTACCGACTCTCGTCGGCAGCCGTTTTCATTTGAGTCGCCCAACGTGAGGAGTGCATTAGTTCTCCACCTGCTGCGCAAGAAGAAAGACAGGTACGTTTCCCGAAAAGAGAGCTGGTATGTAACCTTAAGGGTGGTTCAAATGTTTCAAATGGCTCTGAGCACTATGGGACTTAACATCTGAGGTCATCAGTCCCCTAGACTTAGAACTACTTAAACCTAACCAACCGAAGGGCATCACACATCCATGCCCGAGGTAGGATTCGAACCTGCGACAGTGGGAGCATCGTGGTTCTGCACTGAAGCGCCTAGAACCGCTCGGCCACAGCCGCCGGCCTTAAGGGTGGTCTCCGATTTGTGAGAGGTACGATGAATTCTGAATATTTCGACCGTAAGGGACGGCATTATGAGAACTGCGACTGTTGGTAAATGCTAATAATACATTTTCAATGTCTGTCATTTGTTTATTTAGCCACTATGCGTTTCTATGATTCACACCGTCATCTTCAGATGAAAAATTGCTTAGTTACATTGTTGGTGTTGGTGAAGAGCGCGATGTCTTTTCACAGTAGGAGACCAAGGACAATGTACTAGGGTAATCCCAAAAGTAAGGTCTCCTATTTTTTATAGGTACATAACCTGTTTATTTCTATAATAGTTTAGAGCTTAAACATTTAGCTATTTTTCGACATAATCACCATTTCTGTCGAAGCATTATTGTAGACGTTGAGGCAGTTTTTGTATGCCCATGTCATACCAGCTCGCCGCCATACTGTTCAGAAAGTCTTTCACCTCGTTGTCGGAGCTAAATCGCTATCCGGCCAAGTGTTCTTTTAACCTAGGAAACAGGTGATAGTCACTGGGCGCCAAGTCGGGACTATAGGGTGGGTGGGTGATTATGTTCCACTGAAACTGTTGCAGGAGAGCAACGGTGCGCCGAACGATGTGTGGGCGAGCGTTGTCATGAAGAATGTGTGCGCCCTTGCTCAATATTCCTCTTCTGCGGTTCTGAATTGCCCGTTTGAGTTTTTTCTGAGTCTCACAGTACCTGTCAGCGTTATTTGTGATCCCAGCGGTTCAGCTCTGATGACGAGGTGAAGAAGAGGTTCATAGCTTTCTGAACAGCATGACGACGACCTGGTATGTCATGGGCATACAAAAACTGCCACAGTGTCTATAAAAATGCATCGATAGAAATGGTTATTATTTCGAAAAATAGCTAAATTTTCAAGCTGTAAACTGATGTAAACCATTGTAGAAATAAAGAGGTCAATGCACTTATAAAAAATAGGAGACTTTACTTTTGGGATTAGCCTCGTAGGTTGTTTTGCTTGTTTCACTAATGATAAAAATTTTTTCATTAGAGAAGGCACCTTTGAGGTTAGAAAACGTGAGCTTAAGACAGTGAATTCTAAGTGCAAAGTGCCTTCCTTAACTAAACAATTTTTAGCATTAGCAAAAGACGCAGCATAACCTACATTGCCTTTGCTCTGCTAGTGTGAAAAGACATCTGTACACCTCACCACCACCACCACTTCTTCTCCGCCTAAAGATGATGATGTGAACCATCGAAAGGCTTAGGGGTAAGATGAACAGCGATTGACGCAAAAAGCTGTTTTAGTTGTATGGAAGATTTTGATAAGCTGCCATTACTGGCGGTCGTGGACTGCCCTGGACAGCCCTGAGACGCGGCGAGGTGCGGCGCCCGGGGCGACGGTGGCGCCGCCGAGGCAGCAGCGGCGGTCCCGCGCGCGTCCTCCATACCCTGCCTCTCGCTCCGCCGGTATGACGGATAGCCGGGCCTAAGTGCTGTGTCCGGTTATCCACGCTGCGCGCCCGACACCAGCTGCTATTTTTAGGTAATTAATGTAAATTGCTTTTAAAATAGAGTGAAATAAATTTGGGCGTCCCGCATGCGTGCCCCCGGCAGGCCCGTAACGCGGGCCGTCCTCGCGAGGATAAGTGCTCGCCAGGCCACCGGGCCCGCTCCGTGTGCTCTGCCGATGCACGCCTCCCGAACGCCCTCGTCCGATAAACGAAAATACGGCGGCCTCGCAAGCGGCAGTAAATAATCAGCGGGTACGACTCGTCCCGAGGGAGGCTATTACGAACGCAGTGACGTCATCTAGGTGGTCGTGCGTCCGTTCCCAGGAGTTGGGAACATCTGGCCAGCTCGAGCAGTGGGGCTCGTCTGACACGCGGCGAGATGTTCCATCACCGCCCCGAGCGGCCATCGACACACTTAATAGCTGGCTGCATAGAAAGTCGGATGTGACCTGTCAGCGGCTGAGGTCACGTCACGAAACAAGGTAAAGCCTCCCAGAGATATGTGTTGATATTGAAGGATTGGACTACCACCCCGTGTAGCTTTCAGCGTTTTCTGCCTCGGTGGTTCCTGTCTTAGTACGGAGCTGGAAAGATGGAGGTGACGGGCTAATGTGACATTTGTTAGAAACTCACGGATCCTTGTACCTCCTATTTCCATAGTTGCAGAGAGGAACTTCCAAAGTTGCCTTTCCTTCAGTGGCGCTAGTTTCTTAAAGCTAACCAAAACACTAATAACAAAGTAACCAGGAGCTACGAAACTGTTTACAAATATATATTATTTCGTACTTTGGGGGACTCGGCCATGCAGAGTTGCCTAAAAGATAATACTTTCAGTATTTTACTGTTCTCTTATTTCAGTTTTGGACACTATCGAAATTTTGACTATTTGGTCGCTTTTAACCCTAGGCAGCCAAAAGGGGGTGAGGGTAGGGAGACACGTTACATTGCTACTAACGCATCGAAGGTTTACTATTCGAAATTTTAATTTATAAGTCTTACAATTATTAGATTTCGAGTGTTGTGCTACATACGAAATGAGTACAAAATGTCCTGTTTTATACCCTATTACGACATTTTCACAGTTGAAAATGCTAGTGGAAAATAAGTCATAATTTTTGTTATGTACTAGTTACATAAGGAGATGGGACCTGGATAAACTGACTAAACCAGAGGTTGTACAGAGTTTCAGGGAGAGCATAAGGGAACAATTGAGAAGAATGGGGGAAAGGAATACAGCAGAAGAAGAATGGGTAGCTCTGAGGGATGAAGTAGTGAAGGCAGCAGAGGACCAAGTAGGTAAAAAGAAGAGGGCTAGTAGAAATCCTTGGGTAACAGAAGAAATATTGAATTTAACTGATGAAAGGAGAAAATATAAAAATGCAGTAAATGAAGCAGGCAAAAAGGAATACAAACGTCTCAAAAATGAGATCGACAAGAAGTGCAAAATGGCTAAGCAGGGATGGCTAGAGGACAAAAGTAAGGATGTAGAGGCTTATCTTACTAGCGGTAAGATGGATACTGCCTACAGGAAAATTAAGAGACCTTTGGAGGAAAGAGAGCCACTTGTATGAATATCAAGAGTTCAGATGGAAACCCAGTTCTAAGCAAAGAAGGGAAAGCAGAAAGATGGAAGGAGTATATAGAGGGCCTATACAAGGGCGATGTACTTGAGGACATTATGGAAATGGAAGAGGATGTAGATGAAGATGAAATGGGAGATACGATACTGCGTGAAGAGTTTGACAGAGCACTGAAAGACCTGAGTTGAAATAAGGCCCCGGGAGTAGACAACATTCCATTAGAACTACTGATAGCCAGTCCTGACAAAACTCTACCATCTGGTGAGCAAGATGTATGAGACAGGCGAAATACCCTCAGACTTCAAGAAGAATATAATAATTCCAATCCCAAAGAAAGCAGGTGTTGACAGATGTGAAAATTACCGAAGTATCAGTTTAATAATACACAGATGCAAAATACTATGGCGAATTCTTTACAGACGAATGGAAAAACTGGTAGAAGCTGACCTCGGGAATGATCAGTTTGGGTTCCGTAGAAATGTTGGAACACGTGAGGCAATACTGACCCTACGACTTATCTTAGAAGAAACATTAAGGAAAGGCAAACCTTCCTTTCTAGCATTTGTAGACTTAGAGAAAGCTTTTGACAATGTTGACTGGAATACTGTCTTTCAAATTCTGAAGGTGGCAGGGGTAAAATACAGAGAGCGAAAGGCTATCTACAATTTGTACAGAAACCAGATGACAGTTATAAGAGTCGAGGGACGTGAAAGGGAAGCAGTGGTTGGGAAGGGAGTAAGACAGGGCTGTAGCCTCTCCCCGATGCTATTCAATCTTTATATTGAGCAAGCAGTAAAGGAAACAAAAGGAAAGTTCGGAGTAGGTATTAAAATCCATGGAGAAGAAATAAAAACTTTGAGATTCGCCAATGACATTGTAATTCTGTCAAAGACAGCGTAGCACTTGGAAGAGCAGCTGAACGTAATGGACAGTGTCTTGAAGGAGGGTATAAGACGAACATCAACAAAAACAAAACGAGGATAATGGAATGTAGTCGAATTAAGTCGGGTGATGCTGAGGGAATTAGATTATTAAATGAGACACTTAAAGTAGTAAAGGAGTTTTGCTGTTCGGGGAGCAAAATAACTGATGATGGTCGAAGTAGAGAGGATATAAAATGTAGACTAACAATAGCAAGGAAAGCGTTTCTGAAGAAGAGAAATCTGTTAACATCGAGTATAGATTTAACTGTCAGTATGGAGTGTAGCCATGTATGGAAGCCGGCCGGTGTAGCCGTGCGGTTAAAGGCGCTTCAGTCTGGAACCGCGTGACCGCTACGGTCGCAGGTTCGAATTCTGCCTCGGGCATGGATGTGTGTGATGTCCTTAGGTTAGTTAGGTCTAAGTAGTTCTAAGTTCTAGGGGACTGATGACCACAGATGTTAAGTCCCATAGTGCTCAGAGCCATTTGAACCATTTGAACCATGTATGGAAGTGAAACATGGACGACAAATAGTTTGGACAAGTAGAGAATAGAAGCTTTCAAAATGTGGTGCTACAGAAGAATGATGAAGATTAGATGGGTAGATCACATAACTAATGAGGAGGTATTGAATGGAATTGGAGAGAAGAGGAAGTTGTGGTACAACTCGACTAGAAGAAGGGATCGGTTGGTAGGACATGTTCTGAGGCATCAAGGGATCACCAATTTAGTACTGGAGGGCAGCGTGGAGGGTAAAAATCGTAGAAGGAGACCAAGAGATGAATACACTAAGCAGATTCAGAAGGATGTAGGCTGCAGTAGGTACGGGAGATGATGAAGCTTGCACAGGATAGAGTAGCATGGAGAGCTGCATCAAACCAGTCACAGGACTGAAGACCACAACAACAACAACATGGTGTTTATGTGTACTAAGCTACATTGACATCCCATTTCGATTTCTGGATGATTCACTTCTTCTGTCAGTGCGGCGTTACCCCCAAGTTCCTGAGCAAATTTCCAATCAGATATCCAGACTCCTTCACGCTGAGAAATAGGCAACTGGGATAAAAGAGAAGTGTGGCGGAGGGGGCCGGAGAGGAGGAGTGTGTGGTTAGCGAGAGAAATGTGGTTGCGGACGCCTTCCGTGCCTGCGAGCAATCGAGTCTGGCCGGCCGCGGCCGCGGGCGCGAGGTCACGCGCGGATGGACAGCGTCCTCCATCATGCAGCACGGCGAGGCTCGGCCCGCTCGCTTATCGGGACGCCTAATGAAACACCGTAGAAAGTCGACAGCGCGGCCGCCAACAATAACGTCATTAAACGCAACCCGATAGGAAAAGCGCCTCGCCTAAACGCTGTTAAAAGCTAAAATATGTCATGTTGCATCGGAGATAGCATTAAGAATGTCGTACGGAGGGCTGCTTCCGACGTCCTCCAAAAGTGTTCCATTACGGCGTTTTTAGAGATTCCTGGGAGAAAGAGACGGGTCGGCGGGCCGCGGCCGCTTTCTAAGTTGCCTTTTCCTGCTTTCGGGAACTCTCAGGATCGCGTTGCTGCTCCCTTGTACGCGTGTTTTCTCTGCTGTATTTTTAGCTGAGAGCCATGTCCAGATTATCTCGACCCTTCAGCAGCCGGGACCACCGATTAAGCTCGCAGCATTATCGGAGAAATAACTTCTTCTTTCTTGCCTCTGCAGCTCATAATGAGCCTTGGTCTCTTCTACAATTTCCTTCCATCTCTCTCGGTCCTTTGCCAGTTTCTATAGCCCATCTTCCTAAGTTCTTCGATTACTCCATCTTCCCATCTGGCTCTTGGTCGACCACGTCCTCTCTGCCCTCCTTGCTTTCTTTGTAATATTCTTTTTGGTACTTCTGTATCATTCGTACGAGCCACATGTCCCGCCCACCTCAGTCTGGATGATTTCACTATCCTTCTGATGGGTTGATCTTTGTATATGGTATACAACTCATGGTTGTATCTCCTCCTCCATCTTCCTCTTTCACAGATCGGAAAATGACTGGAGATGGAAATTAGCTATCCCACACCTTTATGCTAACGAGAAAACAAGTCAGGTATAACGTAGATGAATTCGTTAAATAGCCTGCATTCTCTCCATAGGACGCTGTTTATGATGACGCGAAGTATGCTAGGACACCGCTAGGATTGTCTGGCGCCAGTAATGTTATCCGTTTGCAACCACCCAAGAGACACGTGCAGCTTAAGGTACGTTGCGGATGCAAGTAACATTGGTGGACAACGGGTAACACAGACCGATGGACACACATGTGGCAGAACAACGCTACCCCAGAACAGCTGAAGATGCCCTGCACCTCGACCAGGCCGCCAGGTTTCTCAAGGTCTGGTCTGCACTCAACATTAGCCGATCGGTCGAAGGCGCTGCAGTCATGGACTATGCGGCTGGTCCTGGCGGAGGTTCGAGTCCTCCCTCGGGAATGGGTGTGTGTGTTTGTCCTTGAGATAATTTAGATTAAGTAGTGTGTAAGCTTAGGGACTGATGACATTATCAGTTAAGTTCCATAAGATTTCACACACATTTGAACATTTTGAACAGCACTCAACAGAATAAGGACAAATAGTGATAGATAAGCTGATTCAATGTACAAACTTCGCCCTGCTGTCACTGTGGGGCATAACGATGGACTGTTCTCCGTATGATACGTACAAGCCCAAACCGGTCCTTTTCTGGTGATCCGGAGAAAGTTGGCAACAAGGACATCAACTGTATATGTTCAGCAGTTGGATATATGTCTGCGACATCCTGTGCTTTGAAAATGCTGTGCAGGTAATTGACTTATAATTATGACTTTCTTCCCTATGTTTTAAATAATGTAAATGTATTGTTAAAGAAGAAAAGTTTCCTTGTCTTATGAGATAACTGTAACCTCGGCATATTTTCTTTCTACATCTGAAGACGGCAGTACACATAGCCGAAACTAATAATCTAGTAACTGTATTAACATAGCGATCTTGGCAAATAACTTTATTACAGTACACATCGTGATTTATTCACGAATTCAGCAGTTTATACACTCTACGTTTTCAACCATATATACATCGCAAAAGAGAGTCACAATTAATTCCAAATTGATGAGACAGCATTACCCTTCTGTTCCATGTTCCATTAATAGTTGTAGAAGTACGTAAAAATTGCATTCACATTACACACTGAGATCACAATAATCAGGCCAAAAATGGAACTCCGTTCCATAACATCGTCAGGACTTGACTATTCTCCTAAAAATCTCTCTGTTGCATGAAAAACTACACAAATATAGCTCAACTAGCGTTGCTTTTATGAAGCATTAGTGTCTATATCTTTCCAAAATTAAGAAATAAGCAAATTAAAATTTGTACTTGATCTGTCTGTATGCTTGCGTTGACATTTACCACGAAAACATGACTCAGGATATAAACAGAATTTATGTAAATAATATAATTAATTACATTTGAACGCAATTTTGAAATGGAATCTTCGTTATCAGTACTGCTAAACACGTGATACGTGAAAACTACAGACACAAGAAACAAATGGAATTTACTGGACTATTACCTTCTTCAAAGTCAGAGATAAATATGGATTCCCAAAATATTACATAAAGCCTGAAAAGGAATGAAATTATAAAGAAAGAGAACAATACATCGATCCCATAGGCTCCCTTACTGATCGTAACATTTGCAGTTTTCGAGAAAACATAGTTGAAAAATGAATGGAAACGTAAATTTTGTTAATCGGGCTTAGTTTGCGACATACTGCGCAAGGGAAACTAGGGTACTGATTCGTTGTATAGTATGAAGCAAAACAAGAAAGAAGTCTAGTAAACATGGGCAGTAAAATGCGTACCTTTACATGTATGAGCATTTATTCAGTACAAGAGTAGTTTTTTATAGTAACGAAGATGAACTGGAGTTCATAGCTCTTAAGGCATCCATTTAAGAGTCGACGTTTATTGGGCGTCATATGGTCTGTATTATCACTTCCCAGAATATGGAAAGCAAAGAGCTCGCAGAAGAAGAGATGCGTGTCCCAGTATCGAATACGAAAAAGTGCTAATGGCTCGTCGGTAAATGTGGCCGAGCGGTTCTAGGCTCTTCAGTCTAGAACCGAGCGACCGCTACCATCGCAGGTTCGAATGCTGCCTCGGGCTTGGATGTGTGTGATGTCCTTAGGTTAGTTAGGTTTAAGTATTTCTAAGTTCTAGGGGACTGATGACCTCAGATGATAAGTCCCACAGTGCTCAAAGCCATTTGAACAATTCTGATCATGGCTCATAAGCATGCTTTCAAGCCGCGTGTCTACAAGACTTTTGTCTTGTTTTTGTCGATACTACCACCTACGGAAGTTTGCTGGTGGAGTTGTGGTTCTATATTACAGCATAACAATTAGTACGCTGAGCTCGCATTCGGAAGGACGACGGTTCAAACATGCGTTAGGTTCAAAAAATGGCTCTGAGCACTATGGGACTTAACATCTGATGTAATCAGTCCCCTAGAACGTAGAACTACTTAAACCTAACTAACCTAAGGACATCACACACATCCATACCCAAGGCAGGATCCGAACCTGCGACCGCAGCGGTCACGCGGTTCCAGACGGAAGCGCCTAGAACCGCTCGGCCACAGCGGCCGGCCATGCGTTAGGCCATCTTCATTTAGGTTTTCTTTGTTTTCCCCAAATCGCTTAAGGCAAATGCCGCAGTGGTCCCCTCGAAAGTGCACAGCCGCTTTCCTTCTGCATCCTTTCCTAATGCGAGCTTGTGCTCCGTCTCTAATGACCTCGTTGTCGACGGGACGTTAAACATTAATCTCTTCCTCCTCTTCCACCTCCATTACAAATTTTGTTGAGATACTTAGATCCCTGTTCATGAGAAACAGCAGAGTGGTCTGAGTTAGCGATACACACAACATTTTGGAGGTAATCGCCGCTCAAACTTTGGAGGTGCCATTTTTCCTACCATTAGGAATCGAACAGACTCCGCCGGGATAGAATGCAACCTTATTGACGAACTTAGATATGAAATAAGATACACTCCTGGAAATGGAAAAACAAACACATTGACACCGGTGTGTCAGACCCACCATACTTGCTCCGGACACTGCGAGAGGGCTGTACAAGCAATGATCACACGCACGGCACAGCGGACACACCAGGAACCGCGGTGTTGGCCGTCGAATGGCGCTAGCTGCGCAGCATTTGTGCACCGCCGCCGTCAGTGTCAGCCAGTTTTCCGTGGCATACGGAGCTCCATCGCAGTCTTTAACACTGGTAGCATGCCGCGACAGCGTGGACGTGAACCGTATGTGCAGTTGACGGACTTTGAGCGAGGGCGTATAGTGGGCATGCGGGAGGCCGGGTGGACGTACCGCCGAATTGCTCAACACGTGGGGCGTGAGGTCTCCACAGTACATCGATGTTGTCGCCAGTGGTCGGCGGAAGGTGCACGTGCCCGTCGACCTGGGACCGGACCGCAGCGACGCATGGATGCACGCCAAGACCGTAGGATCCTACGCAGTGCCGTAGGGGACCGCACCGCCACTTCCCAGCAAATTAGGGACACTGTTGCTCCTGGGGTATCGGCGAGGACCATTCGCAACCGTCTCCATGAAGCTGGGCTACGGTCCCGCACACCGTTAGGCCGTCTTCCGCTCACGCCCCAACATCGTGCAGCCCGCCTCCAGTGGTGTCGCGACAGGCGTGAATGGAGGGACGAATGGAGACGTATCGTCTTCAGCGATGAGAGTCGCTTCTGCCTTGGTGCCAGTGATGGTCGTATGCGTGTTTGGCGCCGTGCAGGTGAGCGCCACAATCAGGACTGCATACGACCGAGGCACACAGCGCCAACACCCGGCATCATGGTGTGGGGAGCGATCTCCTACACTGGCCGTACACCACTGGTGATCGTCGAGGGGACACTGAATAGTGCACGGTACATCCAAACCGTCATCGGACCCATCGTTCTACCATTCCTAGACCGGCAAGGGAACTTGCTGTTCCAACAGGACAATGCACGTCCGCATGTATCCCGTGCCACCCAACGTGCTCTAGAAGGTGTAAGTCAACTACCCTGGCCAGCAAGATCTCCGGATCTGTCCCCCATTGAGCATGTTTGGGACTGGATGAAGCGTCGTCTCTCGCGGTCTGCATGTCCAGCACGAACGCTGGTCCAACTGAGGCGCCAGGTGGAAATGGCATGGCAAGCCGTTCCACAGGACTACATCCAGCATCTCTACGATCGTCTCCATGGGAGAATAGCAGCCTGCATTGCTGCGAAAGGTGGATATACACTGTACTAGTGCCGACATTGTGCATGCTCTGTTGCCTGTGTCTATGTGCCTGTGGTTCTGTCAGTGTGATCATGTGATGTATCTGACCCCAGGAATGTGTCAATAAAGTTTCCCCTTCCTGGGACAATGAATTCACGATGTTCTTATTTCAATTTCCAGGAGTGTACTTCGTCACAAAAGGGTCTCAGAAAGTCCACCACAATGCGAGTATTTAGCTGATACTGCGACCTTCCACGCCCGAGTCCCAGCATTTCCATTCATTCCCTCAGCCTCGCGTGGCGCCGACAAGAATGCGGCAGGAAAGCCGGCACGGCGTACTTTCGAAACGCATCCCGCAGCCGACAGCCGGCAGCCGGCAGCCTCCTGGCCCGGTGGAGCGGAACCCTGCCGCTCTGAACCCAATACAGGCCGTCCACAAACCGCAGCGGTTACGACAGCGCGCCGCGGAGACGGAAAAACGAGCCATCTAGCCGCCTGGGAATGTAATTCTGTTTACAAAGTTGGCGTAAGCGATACGCGTGCAGCAACAGGTGGGCGTCTCCTGCGGTCGTTACACCGCGCGCCCTTCCACTGTGTGCCCGCTTCAGCCGCCAGGCACTTCTGTTGACACTCGCGCACTCAGCGCCTGCTCGAAGAGGCCTCTTGTTGGTTAGTTTTTCTCGTAGCACTCGAGTCTGTCATTTTAGCAAAACATTCGTCACCCACTTAACTGCTCTCCCACCTCGTGACTTGCAGACACAGAAATGCGCTCCGAAAATATCTCAACGGGCACAAAGGCATAGTGTGGATGTACTAGCAGAATAGGTGCCTCACAGTTCCTTTCATTTGCACAGTTCCATTCTTCGCAGTTCATCCACCCAATGGACGAAGAAAAAAAAAATTGAGCTGCATCACGCTGTTCACTATCTTGCCCTTGGCAGCGATGGCTTCAACCTCCACTTATTTTCTGTTATGAATAGTGTTGTGAATGTAGTAACTGAATGCTACTATTAATTCAGTGCGCCGGCCGGGTGACCGAGCGTTTCTAGGCGCTACAGTCAGGAACCGCACAATCGCTACTGTCGCAGGTTCGAATCCTGCCCCGGGCTTGGATGTGTGTGATGTCCTTAGGTTAGTTGGGTTTAAGTAGTTCTAAGTTCTAGGGGACTGATGACCTCAGAAATTAGGTCCCATAGTGCTCAGAGCCATTTGAACGATAATTCAGTGCAGACATCTGTGGTATCAGCAGACCGTTTCGCTACAATCATTCCTTAATTGTGGCTGATTTGCACATTTGCTGTGGCAACATAGATCGATACTATCCCCAATGGCGTCTCACAGTTGGCAACGGAAACACAGGTATCCGACAGACAACAGCAATTGTGGCCCGCGGAACCCGGCGGATCCAATGATACGCGCCCACTGAGCCATCCCTTCAGCAGCTCCGACTACGAGCGGCCTCTGCCGACGCGATATAGGTTGGTTGGTTGGTTCAGGGGAGAGGACCAAACAGCTAAGTTCAAAAAATGGCTCTGAGCACTATGGGACTTAACTTCTGAGGTCATCAGTTCCTTAGAACGTAGAACTACTTAAACCTAACTTACCTAATGACATCACACAGATCCATGCCCGAGGCAGGATTCGAACCTGCGACCGTAGCGGTTGCGCGGTTCCAGACTGTAGCGCCTAGAACCGCTCGGCCATTCCGGCCGGCAAAAGCGAAGTCATCAGTCCTATTGGACTAGGGAAGGATGGAGAGAGAAGTCGGCCGGGGCCTTTCAAAGGAACCATCCTGGCATTTGCCTGAAGCGATTCTAGGGAAATCACGGAAAACCTAAATCAGAATAGCCGGACGTGGGTCTGAACCGTCGTCCTCCCGAATGCGAGTCCAGCGTGCTAACCACTGCGCCACCTCGATCGGTCGCGATATAGGGTGTTACATGCCTCAGTCTCCGTCGCAGTCTTTGACCTCACCCTGCACGATGCTCTTTAGTTTGCTTCTTGCAATAGGTGGACTTCATTGTTGTTTATTCTTTTGTAAAGTTTCTTCGGAATGCTTGTAGAAAGCTGTAAGTTTAGCAAAACTACTGTTTACTGTACTTAGGTGTTCGCTAATCATTTCTGCTCCTTTCCAGCTTCCTTAAGACAGCAGCTGTGGCACCAGTCTGTAGACCACTTCTCCTTGTTGTTGATCTACATCCACGTGATTACTCTGCTATTCATAATAAAGTGCCTGGCAGAGGGTTCAATAAACCACCTTGAAGCTGTATCTCCACCGTTCCACTCTCGAACGGCACGCAGGAGGAACGAGCACTTAAGTTTTTCTGTGCGAGCCCTGACTTCTCTTATTTTATCGGGATGATCATTTCTCCCTACGTAGGAGGGTGCCAACTGAATGTTTTCGCAATCGGAGGAGAAAACTGGTGATTGAAATTTCATGAGAAGATCCCGTCGCAACGAAAAGCGCCTTTGTTTTAATGATTGCCACTCCAATTGATAGAGCGGCACTGTAGCAAGGATCTGTCAACACAATAGGAAATAACAAGTACCATTTAGTAAGAGTATGTTACAAATGAGACTTAACTTTCGTACAGTTTGATATGTGGCACTTAACATCCTAAGCTTAACACAACGAAATCTAACTAACTTCGCTGTTTCTTGGCAGTTTATGGTGTAGCAAGTATCATTAAAAGTAATGTTTACAAACATTCAGTTACTCGTTGCAGTGCTCCATAAACAGCGACTGCTATGTCGGAAGGTAGTCGTTGCTGCACTCAGTTGACTGCAGCCATTGCACTAAACTAATTGCTGGTATGGAACTGAGTGTCCATGGTGCATCGTGTTTTGGAACCTCTCGACGATAGGAGTCCCATGTCCCAAGTGTAAGGTGGAAGTGAAGTGCTCCACTGTTTACAGTGTTCCCCATTGGATGTCCACGTTTTCAGCTGCCAAACATGATGCGCAGGAAAATGTGGCGCAGAAGCAGGAAGTGGTCTATTTCTGTCAGCGCCATCTAGATGGTGGCGTCCTCTCACGGTGTTTGTTGTGTACTTCTTGCTTGATGCGTATCAAAGAGAATCACGACAGATTATTGTGTAAAAACTGACAGCCTCTTTTCACACACTGAACATGAGGATCTTTAGTCATTAGCGAAATAAACAATCAAGCAAGATGAATTCAGTAATCTTGGCAGGTGCAGAGTGCACATGATAGGGATAAGAAATGGTATGGGCTTATTTATGGAGCCTTTAAAGAGAACATGCGGAGTTCCTTCTTTGCACTGGTTACATAAGAGCACGACCAGGATTGTTTGCAAGGTCGGCTTCCAGTGCTAGCGATGCCGAGACTTACTGCCAACAACCCTTTTGGATACCTGGCCTAATGTAGTGGGAGGCAGTGAGTTTCACTGACACTCTGATGCCTGGATGGCAAAGGTTGCGTAGGCCATGGAAAATCAGCTTGCCCGTAATCCTGCTGGCATGTATGGGTGGTTTCTTCCAGTGAAAGTGTCGCAATAGGGTTGCGTGTTTGCTTCAGGTACGTTGACAAGTTTCAGTTGCAGACCAGTCTGTATATCATGCAGAAGGTTACAGAGCTGCTGATTCATCTACAAATGTAACTTCGCCTATCTAGGTCAACGTCGGAGTTAAGAAGGCAACACGCCGTAGTTATTTCCCATTATTATATATGGATAATTTTATTACCCACGCTTAAACACTGTACTTGGTGACAGACTGATTACTTTTAGTCTGATGTAACAACGAAATCCTACAGGAAGCTGGAATGCAAACGTGCTATATCTATGGCTCATAAATTGTTAGCAAGAAAATTTTCTTTTATATGAAATACTGAGAAGTAAAACAATGTAATATTTCATTACTTATGATAATGAATATCTTTCATGAAGAAGATCCACTCCAAAGCAAAGTTCTCTGTGATTTTGGCTTGTGGGATATGAATTAGATCACTTAAAATATTTGACCGTTCCGCCTATCATGAGAATCATCGAGCTCCTTTAAGGTAATGCCGAAAATTTCAGATTGCTTTTTCAGATTACACTATGGTTAAATGTTAAAGCCAACTCAAAACTCTCTCACAAAAATTTCTTCTTTAACGTATGCTACTTGTCTCACAGTTTGTTTTTTTTAATTCAGTTGCGACTGGGATTGCATAAATAATACACACGACTTTAAATAACCCTTTGTTTCCAAATTATATTTTCTGCATACGCTTTCAGCATTGAACAGCGATCAGAATAAGAATCAAAGCAAAATAAAGCGATGCAAATGAGAATCCGATTTTTAATGCCAGAGTCTACATTGTTCTGCCATTTATATATCAACTGTGAAGAAACATTCTCGCCACGTTATGACATAGTTTGTGTTATGTCTCTGCGCTTTAGTTCCTCATTGCTGTTAGATAATCTTAGCTACTGTGCTTGAGCATGAACTATTATTGCTTATATGTAACTAAGAAACCGTAAAAATTACATAAAAACTCTTAAACTTAGGAAAAGAGGCGCCACAACGTCGCAGTTATTTCCCCTTATTTTATATGGATAGTTTTTACGTGCATCTCCTTAGAGTTTTACTTTTGTTTATGTAATCGGGATTACCTGGTATCCACATAATTACTTGTCATCACTGGCCTGAAGGTGATGAATCTTAACACTGCAGTCGAGGACAAGTGAGACCTATAAAGTTTTCCATGTCACTTTGAATGTATTGCGGATAGAGTTTTCGACAAAAGGACATTTTAACAGTGAAAAATATTGTTTCAGAGTAAGGAAATTCATAGGTACATTTTTCTACTGACTGAGACATTTTCCCCTTCTTTGTTTATAACTGGTTTTGGAAATGTAAGTTTCCGAAACCAGTCAGCGAATAATGTTCAAAGGAAAAAAAGAAAAATGTAGTTGTTCCGTGGATCTTCTTCCCCTGCAAAGTGGATTATACAGCTGCGGACCCACCACAAGCATGCACGTGGAAATGCATCCAGATAAATTCCTTTAGCCGCGAGAAGGGATGCAAATCAGACAGTGTCCATTTTGGCTAACACATAGTTGCTCCAACGATCTGCGCTCCAAATATCTCGTTGTGCCTCTTGCGCACAACCTTGGTCGACAGCTGCCTTGTTCTGAACGGAACTCTGTTATTTTCCTTTCATATCTACTTCAACATTTTTTTTTTCAGAACTGATACTCGTCACATTTGATTACTCCTTTAATCAGTGCGAAGAATCCTTGTAATATGCCAGAAAACACTAGTGATAATTTACTCCAGCAGAAGAAATCTATTTCACTTCTTGCAAGAGGAATAATAGCGACCGATTACGTGTCGGGAGTGGCTCGTATCAGTGCTGCAGAAATGAAGGGCCTCCTCCCACAGTGTCACGATTCCAGGAGTTGACTCCTGACCCGAGGGCCAATTGCCACAGGATTTACGAGCAGCCAGAGCGCTGGCCTTTGCGATGCCTTTAACAAATGCAATCAATTTATTCGTTGTGTGTGCCGGCAACAACTGCCAGCGATTGCGTCAAGGCGGCCCATGCCAAGCGGGGACTCTCCCCATTTCTGGGACGTTACCAGCTTCCAGACACGTCCGCAACCGGTGGCAGAGCAGACGCGGTCCAGAGGCTGGAGGAAACTGTTTGGTCTCTGGTGTCAACCGATGCAGAAGGCACTCCTTCGAAATGGGTTACCGCTGGATGTCGCTATTGTCTGAATTACGAATCTTCAAAATAGTTGATGGTGTGGTCTAGGGTTTCCTATCGAACCAATGACTCAATTTCTACGCACAATATTTCGTTGACTATCCTATTCTTTTTTTCAGATGTTTCAGTCTCTAGGGTTGCGTGTGCTTACTGTCTGAAGTAGACTAGCGGTTCCACAGTGCTGGAAATAGAAAGCGGACCCTACAAATATTTGTGGACGATAATTTCATTTTATTCGACACTCACATAATTGTGGTACCTGCTTTAGAATGTTGCTACTGTGCATCGCTTTCAGTTCAACCCAATGTTTACGTTTACGTGATTTTTTTTTAATCAAGTTCTCCAAGGCTCTCATATTGTTCTACTTTATAATTACTCAGTGACTATCGTTTGCGCGCTCTTGAGTGTGTGTGTGTGTGTGTGTGTGTGTGTGTGTGTGTGTGTGTGTGAGAGAGAGAGAGAGAGAGAGAGAGAGAGAGAGAGAGAGAGAGGAAGTCGGCCGCTGTGGCCTAGCGGTTCTAGACGCTTCAGTCCGGAACTGCGGTTCGAATCCTGCCTCGGTCATGGATGTGTGTGATGTCCTTAGGTTAGTGGGGTTTAACTAGTTCTAAGTCTAGGGGACTGATGACCTCAGCTGTTAAGTCCCATAGTGCTTAGAGTCATTTGAACCATTTGAGAGAGAGAGAGGGAGAGAAACAAACGAATCGACCTCCTAGATTTGCATATTTTTACTCAAGATGTCTTATAGAATGGTAATCTGGAGTAACTAATCACTTTAAAAAAAAGCATTGTTTGCACAAAAGCGAGCATTAGAAATAATATGTGGTGTTTACCTGCGGGCGTCACGCAGGCAGCTCTTCAAGAAATGAAGGGTGTTACTGCACTATCAGAATACAAATATTGTCTAATGAAAATTCCAAATTATTCCAAATCGTCATAAATAGTGCATAACAATATGAGAAGGACAGCGAGGTCCGCACCGACAGCACTAGAGAATTATATGCCCTACATTACCCATTACCAAAGCTGTCAGTGCTCCAGAAAGGAGTTAATTATTCAGCAGTAAAAGTTTTTGATCTTTAGGCCAATGAAATAAAATTTCAAACACATAGCAAAGCAAGTTTTAAACCTAGCATAAAATCATTTCTCTTAGACAATTTCTTCTATTTCATGGGCGCAGTTTTATCTTAAAACTGGTAGCATGTAAAAATCAACCTTGTTTCTAAGTTTAGTTGCACGGTCAGGACTAAAAATTATGTATTCAGTTATGTTAACACTATTCAAGTATACATTCCCTGTAAATTGACTCGTTCCACATTAGTCTCCTGAAAGAATCGTTCAGTTGATCTGTGGAACATATAAGTAACTAAGAAGAGAAAAGGAAACCATGCTGTTAATGTCCCCCTGGTAGCTAAACAACATTTGCTTGATATGTTTTCTTTTATTTTTATCTTGCTTCTTGACAATTCTCACGTGGGCTGTACAAGGTAAAGGGGACACTGTATGTATGCTGATTTACGTGAGTGAGTTACGTGCTATGAACTTCAAGTAGTATCGCAAAGACCCGATAGTAATGCAGGTTTATCTTTTTAATTAGTTTGTGTTTCACTGTCAAATTAAGAAATATGATTCTAGAACTTCCTCTCTGAAACTATCCCGCTGTGCACCGTCTCACTTTAGGTCGAACTATCTAGAAAATTTTTAAATAAACACACCGTCATTTGACTGTATTGTTATTTATCTAATTGTGACCCAGGTTTCGACCTTTTATGCCATTTTCAGGTGATTGTGTTTATGCCATTAACATATGTAACAGGACATTAAGATCAAAATTGGCCATAAATTAAGAAAAATATTCGCTCCCCACGAATGCCAGACGTAAAATCATTATCTTGTAAAATAATAGTGGGGGCGCGTCATATTTAAAGAAAACAGGTTAAATATGACGTTCTCCCATTGTTATTTACTGATGTTTTTACAAGGTAATGATTTCCGGTCCAGCGTTTCGTGGAGAGCGAATATTTTTCTTAATTTATGGCCAATTCAGAGCTGGATGTCCTGCAATTTATGTTAATGACAGAAACTCAGTCACTTTAAAACGCCTTAAAAGGCAGAAAACTGGTTCGTAATTAAATAAACAGAAACACAGTCAAATGGCGATGTGTTCATTTGAAAGACGTTGTATGTCTATTGCTCAGCAACATCAAAAACTGATTACTCAGAAAATATTCTGACTATCTCCAAAATGTTGTCGGTAAAGTTCGCGATCAGCAGTACACTGAAGCAAACTGGTAAGTGGAATATTTTTAAGCCTCCTCTTAAAGGAGTATGGCTCTGACGGACGACAGAAGAGATAAAACGCCTTGCACCGCCATTCAGCGCTGACCATGACCGCAGTCAAACCGCCATCCGAACGTCGCCTTTCTCCTACCCTCTTCCTACATATGGTATTACAGCTCTGACATTTCACAGATTTATCCACTTGTTGTTGCGTTGAGAGTCTCATGGCCTTCAGTGTATGTCATGCATGTCACATTCACACAAGTGTGAGTCACATTCACATAAGTGTGACACGAACTTTTCATTCTGGAAGAGGCTACAGATTATTCGTGATTTAGGATGAGTTTCAAATTACGTTAATTCTGGGGTCTCCATAGATTTCATTGCTGTTCTGTAAGTTGGATATTTGACAGTAGCCGGCCGGGGTGGCCGACCGGTTCTAGGCGCTACAGTCTGGAACCGCGCGACAGCTACGGTCGCAGGTTCGAATCCTGCCTCGGGCATGGGTGTGTGTGATGTCCTTACGTTAGTTAGGTTTAAGTATTTCTAAGTTCTAGGGGACTGACGACCTCAGCCCATAGTGCTCAGAGCCATTTGAACCATTTGACAGTAAATAGATTGTCCATCAGTGTATACAGCAGCGTCTCTCCATGTCCCTGCCCCCCCCCCCTCCCCCTCCCCTGGTCTCTGCTCAAAGTCTCAACAGAATGCCGGTGCTTAGAATTTTAAACAGACACAATATTAAGAGAAGAAACAGGAAAACGACATGAGGAAATACGACACTACAAATGCCTGTATTGTTAACTAGTACGTTGCAGTGTTCCTTCGGACAAGCATACAAACCCGAGTTCGAGTCACGATTCAGCACAAATCTTTATTTCTTCATTCCGTTATGCAGTGATGATTGTCCGTATTCCCAAGGGCGAATACACTTCGTGTAAGGTATGAGGTCAGAATAAAAACTGTTACAAAAAAGAAAGAAGTTATTTCATGTGGTCCTCAGAAGGCCAAAGCAATTAAAAAATAATAACAGTAAAGTATGAAAAAATATTTTAACGTAACAATTTATTTCTGCTACGTACAGAGGTCAGAGGTACAAAGGCGCCACCGCAGAACCACACGCCAGGTGTCTTCTCACTTCCGACAGCCTGCTAGTTCTGCTACAAATGGAGATCCTTAGGCCAACAGGCACAAAAGACGACGCGCTGCCCACATTCCGTCAGTTCCTGTAGCGACAGCAACCAGCAGTTTCTACAGTTCGAGAATTCCGGCAGTTCGGTACAGAAGACGTACAGTTCTGATTTAGCTGTCGCCATTTACGGCGCAACAGCAACTGTTAACTATGTGTGTCTGCCTGATACTTTCACTCATACTGACTAGATCGTAAACTGCGAAGAGGCAGAAAAGTTGTTTCGACTTTCATTATATTATGTATAGGACTACAAGTGCCGTTCATCAAACTCTTACTAAAGTCCAATAAAATTGTGTGCCACCACTAGTAATAAATGTTATTGATTATTTCTTATTTTATTGCCACATTTCTGTTCTAGTGCCACCCTGTCAAGGAAGTGTAAAATTACATACAGTAGCGTGCATAGTGGCATCTTTTAGAGAACCGTCTTAGGAATTAATTTTACCGCTGTCATGGAAGGTTAGGCTGAATTGATAATATCAGCGAGTTACAACCTCTCAATAATTCCCTTTATTGTTCAGTGTATCACAACAGCGTAACATCAAAGATATTTCAATGCTTCATATGGAAAGTGGTAATCACAGAATTTGAGACAGACGTGAGTCATGCATTTTTGAAAAATGTCTTATTACACCTTGACCCAATGGCAAAATATTTTATTCACACAGTCAGTTTCACTTGTCTGACCATCATCAGGTTCATAAACCTATTCCCAGCATCATATCAGGCGACATAAAAAATAATTACGGTCATGTGATAAAATGGTGAATTATACAATTATCATAAGGTAATATAAGTTACATCATCAATCTAAAAAGCTGTGATAGATAGTGAACTCATGCATGGTAAAACTGTTAAAGCTGACACTTTGAACATGAATTGATACACTACTTATGACACTTCTTCTAGACTGACGATGCAATTTATATTACGATATGATAAATGTGTATTTCACCGTTTTATCACCTGACTATAATGATTTTATATTTCGCCTAACTGGATGCTGCGAATACTTTTATGAACCTGATGATGTTCAGACGACTGAAACTGTTTGTGTAAACAAAGAACTTTACGAGCAACAAGTTGGTAACATGACATTTTTCAAATACATAAAAGCTGTGGGGCACCACCTTCCGAAAATATATCATGCAAGTTTGTTTAAGAACTGTAACAATAACAGTCTTCAATTGTTTGGCTAAGCTATAATTTGCACTTTATGATATCGAAGTGCGCACTGACCATTCTCAGTACTTGACTTAATACTACCATGGCATGCGTGGAAAATTTCACTCCTTCTGTTATGTTTTCTTGTTGTTAGTGAAAGAGTTTCGCGTCTCTGTCTTACAGCACTTAACTTCTTTCTCCATCACGGGCAGTGTCGGGTGTGTTGTTGACTGCAGGTATACACAATCTGTGCATTGGCACATTAGCTGGCTGTAACGTTTTGTAGCCAACCACGCCGCAAGGCAAGCAATTAAAAAGTGGTACTCCATGTCGTTATCTAGTCCCTCTCCTTTCATACTACATTTATCTCCTAGAGTTGTGCAACAAGCCTGAAAATTGCTATCTATATTTTACGTCTATATTGTGTTCTATATCTTGTTCTATACTAATAATAAAATTGTAAACTGTTGTGTCTTCATGTTTGAACACGTTGATATCTTAAACTACCTGACGAATTTTCACTACATTCGAGTGTAGTTTGGTGCAACATACAAGCTTTACTTCATCAAAATCGGATCAAAGGGAAAAAAGATATCTTAATTTCAATTTTTATGTAAAACCGTCGTGTCTCCCTGTTTGTCTGTTTGAACAAGCTAATCACCGAAATTAGTAGACGTATTTTCGTGTTTCCGCGGGTAAGAGTGTAGCTTGGAGTAGCGTACAGGCTTTATTTCATCGGAATCGGAACACAAATACGAGACATCGTTGTTTCAAGCTTTATCTAAAATAGTCTGCTCAGCTTAATACTTCATATGTTTACTCATCTTGAATTAGTACACCAAAGACCCCATATTAGTTCAGTGCCTTATGTATTTCCGGAATTTTACATCAGTGACAGAATTAAGTGCTGCAAGCTTATCTTTACGAATGCAAACTAACAGCGAATTTACTTGGCTGGGGTTCACAGGTTCAATGATTTCGTTTTGTGTATTAAAAACATAAACGACATTGTTTCGCAGTTTTCGAGGGGTTTTATTTGTACTCTTTGCTAAAACAAACGAATTTGTTGACTTTACTTTGTAATTTTGGTGACTACTCACGACGTTTTTATTTAATTTTATTTAGAAATAGAAATGTCTAGAAAAAGATAGAGTCTCCCTGAATACACCAGAACGACTAAGAGACTGAGGACTAAGCAGTCTCAAAAATCCAATGAAGATCATGAGGCGATACTTGGTGCAACTCGAGAACGTTAGGCTTTAACACGCTCTTTAAGAACTCCTCTTGACAGCGAGATGCAACGTAACCCTGAACGGGAGCAGAATGCGTTATCTCTCTCCTCAGAACCCTTCACACACAGAAGCTTAAAGTTACTTCTCTCCGAGATAGCAGCACAGAAGCCGATATTTTGACGGGAAGTGCTGCAGCGAGTTTTTATATCCAGAATCTCGCTTATTCCCAACAATTTTTCATTGCGCGTTAAACGCGTCCAATTCCTAGCGAGCTTATGTTATACCGTTACCGTAAACAAAACACAAGCTCAGACGCTGCGTTTTGTGGGCGTGGACATTAGCTTCAATTGTTTTCGCATGTCCAAGTCTATATGGCTTTCTCCCGTAATGGAGAAGTAAACAAGCTTCTCGTTAATGTTCCCAGTCACACTATTTCAAACGTTCTATACAACGAGCCTTTACAAGTAAAACATGAATCACATTCGTAGAAAGTCACGAGAACAACTACAAATACACTACTGGCCATTAAAATTGCTATGTCACGAAGATGACGTGCTACAGACGTGAAATTTAACCGACAGGAAAAAGATGCTGTGATATGCAAATGAATAGCTTTGCAGAGCATTCACACAAGGTTGGCACCGGTGGCGACACCTACAAAGTGCTGACATGAGGAAAGTTTCCAAGCGATTTCTCATACACAAACAGCAGTTGACCCACGTTGCCTGGTGAAGCGTTGTTGTGGTGCCTCGTGTAAGGAGGAGAAATTCGTACCATCACGTTTCCGACTTTGATAAAGGTCGGTATCGCGACATTGCTGCTCGCGTTGTTCGAGATCCAATGACTGTTAGCAGAATATGGAATCGGTGGGTTCAGGAGGGTAATACGGAACTCTGTGCTGGATCACAATGGCCTCGTATCACTAGCAGTCGATATGACATGCATCTTATCCGCATGGCTGTAACGGATCGTGCAGCCACGTCTGATCCCTGCGTCAACAGATGGGGACCTCTGCAAGACAACAACCATCAGCACGAACAGATCGACGACGTTTGCAGGCACATGGACTATCAGCTCGGAGACCATGGCTGCAGTTACCCTTGACGCTGCCTGCCTGCGATGGTGCACTCAACGACAAACCTCGGTGTACCAATGGCAAAACGTAATTTTTTCGGATGAATCCAGGTTCTGTTTACAGCATCATGATGGTCGCATCCGTGTTTGGCGACATTGCGGTGAACGCAAATTGGATGCGTGTATTCGTGATCGCCATACTGGCGTATCACCCGGCGTGATGGTGGTTCAAATGGCTCTGAGTACTATGGGACTTAACAGCTATGGTCATCAGTCCCCTAGAACTTAGAACTATTTAAACCTAACTAACCTAAGGACATCACACACATCCATGCCCGAGGCAGGATTCGAACCTGCGACCGTAGCAGTCGCGCGGTTCCCGACTGCGCGCCTAGAACCGCAAGACCACCGCGGCCGGCCCCGGCGTGATGGTATGGGGTGCCATTGGTTACTAGTCTCGGTCACACCTCGTTCGCATTGTCGGCACTTTGAACAGTGGACGTTACATTTCAGGTGTGTTACGACCCGTGGCTCTCCCCTTCATTCGATTCCTGCGAAACCGTAGATTTCAGCAGTATAATGCACGACAGCATGTTGCAGGTCCTATATGGGCTTTCCTGGTACAGAAAATGTCGCGACTGCTGCCCTGGGCAGCACATTCTCCGCATCTCTCACCAATTGGAAACGTGTGGTCAATGGTTGCCGAGTAACTTGCTTGTCACAATACGCCAGTCACTACTCTTGATGAACTGTGTTATCGTGTTGAAGCCGCATGGGCAGCTGTACCTGTACACGCCATCCAAGATATTTTTGACTCAATGCGCAGGCGTATCAAGGCCGTTCTTACGGCCAGAGGTGGTTGTTCTGGGTAGTACTCAGGATCTATGCACCCAAATTGCGTGAAAATGTAATCACCTGTCAGTTCTAGTATAATATATCGGTCTAATGAATACCCGTTTATCATCTGCATTTCATGTTGGTGTAACAATTTTAATAGCCAGTAGTGCAAATACTCGGGCAACGCCGGGATTCTGAGCTAGTAACGGAATAATTACAATTGGTTTTCGTAAATCATTCATTGGAGGAGACCTTTACCCGATGCTCCGACCCATGGATATGCGGCTGCACTCATGTCTGGCGCAATTTGGTCTCTGGTGGCAATGGAAGGTCTGCAGCCGGCGTCGCAAAAGTGATTCGCATTACATAGGCTCACAAAACGAAGCGTCCATCATCCGTCGCAGTGGACTGCGGGAGTTACGTATAGGCTACCCGGAGTGAGCGGGCGAGGCCAGCCGGGCTTGGGGTACAATGTAAGGACCCGCTCGTGTCGGCACCGTTAGCAGCAAAGGCACGGAACAACGGCACGCCGTGCCGTATGAGGAAAGCCGTGTTCTCCGGCACCGGGAAACTCCCGTGCCAGGCCGCCGAGTAATTTATTAGTGTGCGACGTCTCGAAACAAACCAACACATGCCGGCCGAAACAACGACGGCACAGAGAGGAACCTGCCGGAAGCGTGTAGGCGCGAGAGGTCCGGTCACCACTGTGTGCGGAAGAGGAAGGCCCTTCACCGCCGAGGCGCACATCGATTAATATTTTGAATGCCGTAAGCGCCTATAGCGACGCTCTCGACCAGTTTAGACGCACGGGCGTGTAATGAGAGACGTAGCGCACTTCTCTTAGTGACAACAGATCGTGAAAGGTGTGTGTGTGTGTGTGTGTGTGTGTGTGTGTGTGTGTGTGTGTGTGTGAGAGAGAGAGAGAGAGAGAGAGAGAGAGAGAGAGAGAGAGAGCCCGCGCATGCGTGCACTTCGGGACGAGGCACGGGGTAGGGGTGGGGGAGGAATGGGGTATACTTACCTACTGATACCTAGAGTGGAATGTCGACAACTGTCGATATTTAATTCGCATCCGCTCTTTTATTTATAATCTGACCGGTGACCGGCCGGGCTTCGCACGGGTAGCGTTAAGTGGCTACGCCCAAGCAACTTTTGCGACGTAACTTATTTGGATGTGGTACACTGCGTAGTTATCAAAACATTTCAGAGAACAACGTTAAATAACTGAATACCATCACATTCATATAGCTTCACTATGTAAGCACCGCATGCCAGGATAGTTGTCTGAAGGTATGAATGTTGTCTGTTCCATATTGAACTTGCGCTTGCAGTGACATCTCATGGTAATTACGGTTGTGGTAAGTTCCTATGGGACCAAACTGCTGAGGTCATCGGTCCCTAGGCTTACACAGTACTTACTCTAACTTAAACTAACTTAGCGGCATGGTAGTTATGGGGGCACATCGTGATGTAAGTTACATGTTTACAACCAAGGTAAATACTGTATGCGAGTCATGGGTGAATGCGTATGTCAGTGATTCAGTATGTACCGGAAACTGGCTAAGGTAGCACAAATAGAAGAGAAAATAAAAAAAAAACACGCATGATGTACACGTTCAGATCAAGTTACAGCACATCTCTTGTGAACCTTCTGTACGCACTGCAATAAATTGTTTTGAGATACATTGCCGAAATTCTTTCGTGGACTCTTTATGGCAGACTTTATCATAATTCAGACAATTAGCACGAAATATTTGTAAATTATATTCGGAAACCTTCCTCATGAATCGGTCTGTCTATTAGTGAAAAGCAGATGAAAATCACTACAGCAGTTCCTGAGATTAGCCTGCATATACAGACAAATGTGAGCAAGCGACTTCAAGAGATTGTTGTTGTCGTTGTGCTGTTGGTGTTTGGCACTGGTGTTGGTCTTTAACCTGAAGACTTTCAGGGCGCAGCTGTCCACACGATTCTGATCGGTGCAAGCCTCTTCTTTTCTAAGTAGCTACTCCAACCTATAACCATTTGAACCTGGTTTGAACCTTGATCTCCCTCTACAATTTTTACCCGCGCTCTCCCTTCTATTACCAAAGAGACGTTTCCTTCATGCCTCACTATTTTTGCTATCAACCGACCCCTTCTTTCGGACAGGCTGTACTATAAATTATTTTTTCCCTATTTCTGTTCAGTATTTCTGAATTAGTTATTCATTGTGTCTATCTAATCTTTAGCACTGCTCTGCAGCACCAGTTTCCAAAAGATTTTTTTCTTGCCTGAACTGCTTATCTTCCACGTTTCGCTTCCGTACAGAGCTGCACTCCACACAAATACCTTCAGAAAAGACTTCCTAACATGTGTTCGATTTTAACAAATTTCTCTTTTTCGAAATGCTTTTCTTGCTATTGCTAGTCTGCATTAATATCTTCTCTAGGTCGACCACTATCACTCATTTTGCTGACTAGATACCAAAACCCATCTACTACTTTTAGTGACTAATTTCCTAATTTAACAACCTCACTATCGTATGATTTAGTTCGACTACATACCATCGCCCTTGTTTTACTTTTGTTGTTGTTCATCCTAGACTTTCTTTTCAAGACGCTGTTCATCCCGTTCTTCTGCTTTCCCGTGTCCTTTACCATCTCTGATAGAACTATAATGTCAGTAGCAAATACTAAATTATATTTCAGAAAAGCAAGTAAAACTATCAAGCTGTAGATTGGTTTGGACACCTCATTCTTTCACTGTGCGTTGTTCTGTTGGAGGTCGTATGTCATTGCCTTCCTCCCTACCATTTACACGGGTCCTACGTAACATCCATTCCACAGGTTTACTTGAGGTAAACGTCGTTATTTTCTGACTTCCTTTCGTGTATAGTTTTCTGAATCTCTCTAAGTCCAAGAAGCATGGAAATCAGCAATATTAATCTCTCTTGCAATTCAGTCGTGTAGATCTCCCGAGCAGTTCTAAATCTTACGAATAGCTTTCCTTTCACAATTTTGCGAGCTACATTTTGGCGTTAATTTTTTATATCTTGTAAATCTTTGTTCCACTTACGCAACTCACTTTCAGATTTTACGAAATGGAATCGCTTTGCACGCTGCTTAGGTTCAAGCGTTTTCTCCCTTCTTCGTTTAACCAAAAAATTTACAGCTTTCCCTTTGACATTAACTTCGCACTAAGAAGGTACTGTGTTTTTGTTCTGAACTTTCATTAGCACAACAATCATCATTCGATCCACAATTCACCGACCCCCAGTTACCTCTTATTTTTTTTCTAATGTTCCCAAAATTTCTAACGAAATGTCGACATCATTCGAATGAATGTCCAAGAAATTAACTAATAAATAACTGCATCATCCCATTCTATTTTGTCGATCGGGAAAGACTTGATATTACTACACCTGATGATTCAGTTAAAATGCTGCGAAACCGGACGCGTCTATAAATAAAAGAATTACAGCTAAAGCGGTCTTATCTTTTAAAAATAATAAGTAGCACTTGTGTAGGTCTTCAGGAGAAGTAGCTGATTTCGGTTGCAGACATTTTTATTCATGTTTCATCTTTGCAAGGTTTAAAACATTAATTGGGTTCCATATTACGGTAAAAGTTTGGAACCTACACAATACAAATGCTATTAGCTAGCAAGACAAAGAAAACACAAAGAAAATCAGTCATTTTTATATCCGTTTTTAACATTTTGCGATACCATGAAGGCAACTGCTGATTATTAATGATATTAAGTGAGCTGCAGATTCAAGTGAATACTAACTGCGAACTAGTGAAGCCTATGACTGGCACAAAATTTTATTATTGTTTACATGACTGGCACAATTTACTTAACTATTCATTAGTTACTGAACACAAAACTTGCTAAAACAGCTTGTACTTGTAGAAGCAATTTGTAAGTGACAGTGCATGATGTTTTAGCACACTGCTTCGTGTTCTGTCTTCTGAAGATGATCAATATTTGGTTGCAACATGTAAAAATCTGTGAAACTGTAAAACAGTTCATTCATTCAAATAAACTGAATGAAAGAAACCTCCGGAATACCACTACCTATCGCAGAACAATCCGTAGTAAACTTGTGTGATGCATTCTGCATGTGCACAAACTAATGGTAAAAAGTCAACAGTGGGAGAAGTAGGACTTCTTTGGAGACCATTAACCGGTTAAGTGTAAAAGACATTTATAATAACATAATGTGATCGTCGCTGATCTCACCTAAATATATGGGTATCTCATACGGCAGAAATTTTAATTGCATATTTCTTTTGTCTTTGTCTAGTCAATTACATTTCTTGGGGGTTTCACTAGAAAACTATGTTTAGTTACTATTTTTTCCACGGAGTTTGTTTTCATTAGAGGGCAGTCACATATCTTAGGGATACGTCCTAATGACTAAAGTAAATATGATAGGAACTGTTGAAGCTACTGAAAATCATAGTTCAAGTATACTTGACTTCCTTCTCTATCGTAACAGAAACATTTCAGGTCCAGAAAGTTCTTTGTGCGCTCTACTGTAGAGTGAAAGATGTATACTGGGTTAATTTTTCAGTCCCCTATGCTGCTCACATAAAACTGAGGAACGTAACATGACGTTTATTCGTGGAAAATGTGGATTGTTAAATGTCAAAAGCAATCGTGCACGAATGCACCACATAAAAAGTACTTTAGTAATGCAAGTGCTCTACTTTTTTCAGACGTCACGCATGTATAACGCGTGTCTTGCTTTCTCCAACCCCCTCCCCTTCCCTCTCCCCAACCCCTCTCTCTCTCTCTTTCTCTCTCGGACCCCCGCCTTATCTGCTGCTTTCCTCTCTCCATATCCTCCATATCTTTAACACACACACCACACACACACGCACATGCGCACACACACACTCGTATGTAATTCGAAATGGCGGAAATTTCCAGTTTATCGTTTAGTCGATGACGCGCGCGCTAATACGGAGCAAAGACTTAGGTTCAAGAACAACTGGAAACGAATGCATTAGTAACCATCCCGGTATTCAGTTTACCCAAGTTACGAAAAAAAAGTGTAAGTTCCAAAGTAGGTTGGCTCACGGGGATTTGAATCCCGCTCCTAGAAAACAGAATGGAGATAACTAATCGGATACCACAGTTAATAATTTTGCGAAAGCAACGAGGCCTCATGACCGTCTGACTCATGCACCTGCAGTAGCGATTCCATTTTTAGAAACGACATTATCCGTGCATATGACCTTCTCCGTATACTCCGCAGCAGTAGGATGTGAGAGTTGCGCGAATCGTTTACACTAATTTGTGTCTCAAAGAAGGCGATTATTGTTTTCTGACGACTAAGTCTCAACTACACAAGACGGTGCGCCTGTTCTTTCGTTCATTACTGTGAAATCTGCTTTGTGAAACCCGGTAAATCATTGAAAAATTAATTAATTACAAATCTGGCAAATAGTTCCCTTAATATTATCTATGATATTAATACAGCATAAACGTTTAAATGAAATACGTGTACCCATATTGCCGCTCAAACCCAGGATTATACTTTTTTTATTACATACTAAGAGGGCTCTACAGCTCCTTCTATAGAAAGGAAGAAATGCCCGGAAGAACTGAAATGGACGGAGAACGATGTTGTAATTGTGAGAGCTGGGCTCAGTGGCCTAAATTTGTACACTTAATGATCGTTACGTCTACTCAAGAAGCAGTTACGGGTATAATGATCTCAGACGGACACCTACTTGTTTTCTGTTGTGTGATGAACGTTGGCTGTAATATGCCTCTGTAATTTATCACATTTATGTAGTTACAAATGATTCCTCTTGGCTCAATACGCTGCTGACAGGAACAACGACATGATGTGGAAGTTTCCCGAGCTAACTTCCGAATACGTAGACGATGGCGCAATACAGAAGGGCGGAGTCCCAGTTGCTGGCAACAGCGGCTACCTGTCGATTTTTATGACAGGCGATATCTCATTCCGGAGGTGGCAATTACAGCCACTTAGGCCCGGTACTCGTCCTCAGATTTTTCACTCATCCGTCACGGTGCCGCCGCTTATGCGATATCGATCACAGTAGATACATTATTTATAAGAAGGGCCTTCTCCAGTCTAACGTTTCACTTCGCATACTACCCAGCATAACTGGCTCTATGGTTTGCCAGTTCCTTCTCGAGTGTCCTGTAGTTATTACGAGTTTACTGGGGAATTCCTGTGACTGCACTGCAATCCGGGAAATATCTAGTACAGAGAAGCAACTTCTCTCAGCGAAATATATAGTGTGTCCCACCTTAACTTGCCAACGCGTATATTTCCGAAATGAAACAAAATTTGAAAAATGCAACTGGCCAATGACGCCCCTATGTCAGGGGCCCACACGATGGGCAGGAATGCACAATCCATAAATGTAAACAGATATCACGTTCGACACAAAGTTACGTTTTCATTTTAAATGGTACATAAATGTTTTTTCTACCGAAATGAAAATTGGATGTAGACTTGGTCTCACTGGTCTAAATCTTACGCCTTATGGAATATTTAGGCTTTAAATAATGGAAACGATGCCATGGCTTCTACCGTAATGCTGTAATCCCTTAATGCGGGTTGCCTACCCTGTCCTGAAGCCTGCTGTAGGCAAAACACTGCGCTTTACGGCAGAAACTGTGGCGCCGTTGCCATCATTTAAAGTCTTCGTGTTTAAAAAAGTATAAGGTTTAGAACAATCTGCAGTCATTATTGCACCTCTAATTTTCATTTACGTTGTTAAAACAAACATGTTCCATTAAAAAGAACGTAATTTTGTGTTGAAGGTGATGTCTGTTTATGTATAGGGATTGAACATGCCTACCCCTTGGGGTGTAGCCATGACAAAGTACATCCATAGCCAAATACATTTTTCATATTTTAATTTTTCAAAAATATATAAGGTGACAGAGTAGGGAATAACACCCTAGTGAGCCCCCCTCTATGGAGGACAATTGTGTCAACACACACACACACACACACACACACACACACACACACACACACACAAACTCTTTTTTTGTCGGGGACAATGGCCAACAGGTAAGACTGCAGGCTTTCGTGGCCGTTGTCACTGAAGTTAAAATCTTCTGGGTTATTAGGCCGCGTTATGTTTCTTCTAAAATGTTAGACGTTTCGAACCCTCTGCTGGGATCTTTCTCAGGATCTTTTGGTGTCTACTACTGATAGAGCACTAGATCAGTATACAAAGAAAGTACAAAAAGGCACAATCAGTTCTGACTGACTTTTCCGTTTTAAACTTATTGTAAAGGATGGCCATGCACACAAAAAAAGGTCGTGTTAGGTTTTTTCAATTACACCGTATCTACAACACACTAAAAAATTTCTTGCTGTATATTAAGTACTACACTGACGAGAAGAAAAAGTGGTTTGAGGAACATGAGAGTGAGTTCACGTTGATGATCAAATTCACCTGATCTCAATCCCAAGGGGCACATCTGGGACGGAATCAGGCGCTAATTCGGCACCCACAACCCACTGACCCATACTTTACGGGACTTGTGTGGCACGTTGCTGGGCTTATGGTGCCGCACACCAGCGAATCCTGCAAAGGATTTGCTGAATCTTTGCCACATAGTACCGCTGCTGTATTTCATTCAGAGCAGTAAAACTACCGTTTGTGATAAGTAAGATTATACTACGGCAGTTTTCCTAGTAGCTTTAGTTAGTTAAGATCGTACCCCCCTTACTCTTACGTTAGATGTACGGAACATTTTTTTTCCACATACTCATCCTCCAGTCTGTTACTCAAAAATAAACAGTGTTTATAGCAAAATTCAAACTGTCAGTGCTTAAATCAGGTTTTATTTGAAAATCGCTGATTTGTAAAGTAAAACTGAGGGTATTGTGGTAGAAATACAGAAAGGAATACAGATTCATCATAAAGCGCTAGAAAACGTAATTGCCTCAAAAACTGGTAAAATTAAAAAAAAAAGAAGCTCACCAAAATTGTATCAAACATCGCTTTAATGCTGTGTCGAACATAAGTTATGTTTCTGTTATTTATAAGTTACTTCCGCATTTATCCATAATAACAGGAAACTATTGTCTTTGATCATGATGAAGAACATTCTACTGCGCACAAAATAGCATATATATATATATATATATATATATATATATATATATTTTTTTTTTTTTTTTTTTTTTTTTTTCTCAGAGTATGGAACTCAGAGATGATACCTGAAGAGAGGCAGGAGTCGATTCTGATCCCAATTTTTAAGAGTGGTGACGAAATGGATTGTAGTAATTATAGAGGGATATCGCTATTACCAGTATGTTCCAAAATTTTCTCGAATATTCTGCTAAGCAGGCTTACACCATATGCAGATGAAATTGTGGGGGATTACCAAGCGGGCTTTCGGAGGAACAGATCAACTACAGATCAAATATTCACCTTGCGTCAAATTTTGGAAAAGAAATGGGAATACAATAAACCAGTTCATAATCTTTTCATAGATTTTACAAAAGCATATGATTCAGTATTGCAGTCAAAATTGTACAGAATTCTTTTGGAACTTGGAATACCAAAGAAATATGTTAGACTTATAGAAGCGAGTTTGAAAAACACGAAAGTTAGAGTACGCGTGGGGAAATTGGAGTCAGAAGAATTTGTAATAAAGAACGGACTTAAGCAGGGAGATTCCCTGTCTCCGCTACTTTTTAATTTAGTCCTAGAATATATTGTACGAATGGCAGCAGATAATTCAGAGGGTGTGGAGTTAAATGGAAAAATTAAGATATTAGGGTATGCAGATAATCTAAACATCATTAGCGATAGGAAAGAATCTGTAACAGCAAATGCTAATGCGTTAATCTAGGCTAGTAAAGATGTAGGTCTAAGGATAAGTGAAGACAAAACTAAATACCTGGTTACTACTAGAATGCCAACAGCAGTAGACCAGGAAATGTTAAGAGTTGGAGACATGCAGTTTGAAAAAGTGAACACATTTAAGTATCTAGGCGTGGACCCCACTTCGAGAAATGAGATTGAATCCGAACTGAAGAAGAGATTACGGGCGGGATATGCGTGCTACTTCTCACTGAATAGATTACTTTCATCACGGAATATGTCTAGGAATTTAAAGATTAGAATATACAAAACTATAATTCTACCAGTTATGCTGTATGGGTGTGAGACTTGGTTTCTCACTGTGCAAAATGAGAAGCCGTTTCGAGTATTTGAAAACAAAATTTTGAGGATAATTTTCGGAGCAAAAAGGGATTACATTAGCGGAGAGTGGCGAAAACTGCATAACGAAGAGGTTCACGAACTCTATTCAGGCCCTGACATAATCAGTATTATTAAATAACGTAGGAAGCGATGGGTGGGTCACGTAGCTCGAATGGATGAGGGTAGGGCAGCGCGCTGAGTACTGGTAGGGCACCTAGAGGGAAAACGTCCTGTGGGGAGACCGAGGCGTAGATGGGAGGACAATGTGAAGGCTGATTTGAGGAGCCTAGGTATTGAAGGTGAATGGACGGAAATAGCCCAAGACAGGGACAGATTGCGGTAATGGACTCTCGAGTCCGGTATGACCAGTGAGTAAGTAATATATGTATATACATATATATATATATATATATATATATATATATATATATATATACATGTAAACTATACTTGCATCAAAAGTAATTGCTGCGGTTACATAAAAGAGGAGAAGTTACGGGATCAAGCAATTTCTACCACTTATAAAACGCAATTTATGTTCTGTAAGGATATAAAATACACAGTGAGTCTGATGCTCCTAGCTGGGCGCACGTCACAAAGACTGGAGCGTTTTATTTATTTATTTATTTATTTTTTTTTTTTGGCTTGAGCATTGCTGCTCCAATTTCTGTCCACTGCTTTTTCGCAATGTAATTTTACGGTTTATCAAAAGGTTGATTCTGATGAAAACACCCTTAGTAGGTGTCGAAACCTAGGTCAGTGCAACCGACTGGCTGCATAATCCTATGTTGAAACTAGTATACCGTTGAGTAACAGCCAAGTTCAGAACTGTAAGAAATACACGATGAACTAACATCGAATGATATGCGGTTCTGTTACGTGCAAAACAAACAAACAAAAAATAAGCAAAAAGTAGTCGTCAACTACCAATTTTCTTTCGTACACATCATTTATGTTTCTTTTACTAGCAATGCTGCCAAAACTACCAGTAACCCTACTCCTTACTACGTCATTTACGTGCTGTATCAAAACTACCGAACCGAAGTTTTGGTAGAGCGCAGCTCTAATTACGATGTAGAGGTGGACCAACATGCTATTAAGCAGGTGGTCTTAATTTTTAGTCTCACCATTGCATATTTTTTGATCAGTAGCGTTCGGATGTAGAGGCATATCTCACTAGGGGTAAGATAGATACCGCTTACAGGAAAATTAAAGAGACCTTTGGAAAAAAGAGAACCGCTTGTATGATTATCAAGAGCTCAGATGGAAACCTCCTTCTAAGCAATGAAGGGAAAGCAGAAAGGTGGAAGAAGTATATAGAGGATCCATACAAGGGCGATGTACTTGAGGACAATATAAGGGAAATGGAAGAGGATGTAGATGAACATGAAATGGGAGATATGATACTGCGTGAAGAGTTTGACAGGGTACTGAAAGACCTAAGTCAAAACAAGGCCCCGGGAGTAGACAATATTCCATTAAAACTGCTGACAGGCTCTGAGCACTATGGGACTTAACATCTATGGTCATCAGTCCCCTAGCACTTAGAACTACTTAAACCTAACTAACCTAAGGACATCACACAACACTCAGTCATCACGAGGCAGAGAAAATCCCTGATCCCGCCGGGAACCGAACCCGGGTACCCGGGAAAACTACTGACAGCCTTGCGAAAGCCAGTCCTGGCAAAACGCTACCATTTCGTGAGCAAAATGTATGAAACAAGCGAAATACCCTCAGACTTCAAGAAGAATATAGTAATTCCAATCTCAAAGATCAAACTACCAGTTTAATAAGTCACGGCTGCAAAATACTAACGCGAATTCTTTACAGACGAATGGAAAAACTGGTAGAAGCCGACCTCGGGGAAGATCAGTTTGGATTCCGTAGAAATATTGGAACACGTGAGGCAATACTGACCCTACGACTTATCTTAGAAGCTAGATTAAGAATAGGCAAACCTACGTATCTAGCATTTATCGACTTAGAGAAAGCTTTGGACGATGTTGACTGGAATACTCTCTTTCAAATTCTGAAGGTAGCAGCGGCAAAATACAGGGAGCGAAAGGCTATTTACCATTTGTACAGAAAGCAGATGGCAGTGATAACAGTCGACGGACATGAAAGGGAAGCAGTGGTTGGGAAGGGAGTGACACAGGTTTGTAGCCTATCCCCGATGTTATTCAATCTATATATTGAGGAAGCAGTAAAGGAAACAAAAGAAATATTCGGAGTAGGAATTAAAATCGATGGAGAAGAAATAAAAACTTTGAGGTTCGCCGATGACATTGTAATTCTGTCAGAGACATCGAAGGACTTGGAAGAGAAGTTGAACGGAATGGACAATGTCTTGAAAGAAGGATATAAGATGAACATCAACAAAAACAAAACGAGGATAATGGAATGTAGTCGAATTAAATCGAGTGAAGCTGAGGCAATTAGATTAGGAAATGAGACACTTAAAGTAGTAAAGGAGTTTTGCTATTTGGGGACCAAAATAACTGATGATGGTCGAAGTAGAGAGGATATAAAATGTAGACTGGCAATGGCAAGGAAATGGTTTCTGAAGAAGCGAAATTTGTTAACATCGAGTATAGATTTAAGTGTCAGGAAGTCGTTACTGAAAGTATTTGTATGGAGTGTAGCCATGTATGGAAGTGAAACATGGACGATAAACAGTTTGGACAAGAGGAGAATAGAAGCTTTCGAAATGTGGTGCTATAGAAGAATGCTGAAGATTAGATGGGTAGATCACATAACTAATGAGGAGGTATTGAATAGAATTGGGGAGAAGAGGAGTTTGTGGCACAACTTGAGTAGAAGAAGGGATCAGTTGGTAGGACATGTTCTGAAGCATCAAGGGATCACCAATTTAGTATTGGAGGGCAGCGTGGGGGTAAAAATCGTAAATGGAGACGAAGAGATGAATTCACTAAACAGATTCAGAAGGATGTAGGCTGCAGTACGTACTGGGAGATGAAGCAGCTTACACGGGATAGAGTAGCAAGAAGAGCTGCATCAAATCAGTCTCAGGACTGAAGCCCACCACCACCACAACAACAACAACAACGTTCTTAATGAGACAAACTAATCTTTTTCATTTTAAAACAAAAGAAAGGTTTCTGCCTCATTCACGCAGAGATCTGTCTGATCTCTGCACGACCCCTCGTCCGTGAAAACGTATGTGGGATAACGCCAGATACTTTATCAGTGAAAGTTCTTGTTGCTGACAGCTCATTCCCGCGCACTTGTGACATGCAGCTAATTGCGTATGTACAGGATGCGACTGGCGAAGAGTGAAACTGCAGCGCGGATGGCAGCTGTCCGCCGGGTTTTACGGTTGGCGTCCTCTGCAGACGTCGGCGCCCGCAGGTCAGCGCGCCGTCTGGCGCCGACCCCAGTCCCCGAGACTGGACACGCCGTGCCGGCTTCTGGAGGCCGCCCGGCCACCTACTCGCGTCCGTCGCATCACCTGTCACGTCTTAGCCCGCAGTCTCCCTGCGCGAACGACTCCTCCGTGCTCGATAAGGTACAGACTTCCTGCCGCCATTTCAGAACCATGGCATGTTGAGGCTTCAAGTCCAAAGACTTGTTTCACGCAGTTCGCCGTGCTAGACCACTTTGTACAAGTCATTTCATCTCATTAACGACTACCTAACCTGCTTAATGTGGGCATCCTCTTCCTTTCCCTCTACAAATTCACCGCCCCCCCCCCCCAGCCCATCTGCCACCCCCCTCCCCCCACACAAAGTCCCGACGCCAAATTAACGATTATTTGATGCTTCAGAATACGCTACTGGCCATTAAAATTGCCACACCAAGAACAAATGCAGATGATAAACGGGTATTCATTGGATAGATATATTATACTAGAACTGACATGTGATTACGTTTTCATGCAATTTGGGTGCAGAGATTCTGAGAAATCAGTACCCAGAACAACCACCTCTGGCCGTAATATCGGCCTTGATACGCCTGGGCATTGAGTAAAACAGAGCTTGGATGGCGTGTACAGGTACAGCTGCCCATGCAGCTTCAACACGATACCACAGATCATCAAGAGTAGTGACTGGCGTATTGTGACGAGCCAGTTGCTCGACCACCATTGACCAGACGTATTCAATTGGTGAGACATCTGGAGAATGTGCTGGCTAGGGCAGCAGTCGAACATTTTCTGTATCCAGAAAGGCCTGTGCAGGACCTGCAACATGCGGTCGTGCATTATCCTGCTGAAATGTTGGGTTTCGCAGGAATCGAATGAAGGGTAGAGCCACGTGTCGTAACACGTCTGAAATGTAACGTCCACTATTCAAAGTGCCGTCAGTGCGAGCAAGAGGGGACTTAGCCGTGTAACCAATGGCACCCTAAACCATCACGCCGGGTGGTACGCCAGTATGGCAATAACGAATACTCGCTTCCAATGTGCGTTCACCGCGATGTCGCCAAACACGGATGCGACCATCATGATGCTGTGACACAACCTGGATTTATCCGAAAAAATTACGTTTTGCCTGAGCCATGGTCTCCGAGCTGATAGTCCATGCTGCTGCAAACGTCGTCGAACTGTTCGTGCAGATGGTTGTTGTCTTGCAAACGTCCCCATCTCTTGACTCAAGGATCGAGACGTGGGTGCACGATCCGTTACATCCATGCGGATAAGATGCCTGTCATCTCGACTCCTAGTGATACGTGGCCGTTGGGATCCAGTACGGCGTTCCGTATTACTCCCCTGAACCAAACCATTCCATATTCTGCTAACAGTCATTGGATCTCGACCAACGCGAGCGGCAATGTCGCGATACGATAAGCTTCAGTCGCGATAGGCTACAATCCGACCTTTATCAAAGTCGAAAACATGATGCTCCGCATTTCTCCTCCTTACACGAGGCATCACAACAACGTTTCGCCAGGCAACGCCGGTCAACTGCTGTTTGTGTATGAGATATCGGTCGGAGACTTTCCTCATGTCAGCACGTTGTAGGTGTCGCCAACGGCGCCAACCTTGTGTGAATGCTCTGAAAAGCTAATGATTTGCGTATCACAGCATCTTCTTCCTGTCGGTTAAATTTCGCGTCTGTAGCACGTCATCTTCGTGGTGTAGGAATTTTAATGGCGAGTAGTGTATTTCCTATGAACGGATAACTTCTTGCAGCCATAAATTTATTTTTACACGACTTCGATGAAGTATCTCCTCATTGCTCATGCGATCAACCCATCCAATCTTCAACATTCTTCTGTAGCACTAATATCAAAAGCTTCTTTTTGTCGTCCACGTCTCGTACGAGGTCAGGCTCCTCATTCACAAAATACTTCGTAATACTTAAATTCGTATTCGGTGTTGAAATACCCCTTTTTTCAGAAACGCTTTTCTTGATAATATAAGTCTCCATTTTACATTATCTCTATTCCTGCCGTCATCAGCGATTTTACTGGCTATTGCTTTTAGCGTCTCATTTCCTAATCTCTTAGCATCGCCTGACTTCATTCAAATACATACTATTTATATTGTTTTAGTTTTGGTAATATGTGGTTTATAATCCCGTTTCAAAACACCATTTTGAGCATTTATTGCATTAATGTGGTATTTACAGGTGATCACGCTGTAACAGCATGCGTTCTGAGAAATGATAAGTTCACAAAGGTACATGTATCACATTGGAACAACCGAAATAAAATGTTCAGACGTACTTACATCCCGTATTTTAATTTAAGAAACCTACCTGTTACCAACTGTTCATCTACAATTGTGAGCCATATGTTTGTGACTATTACAGCGCCATCTATCACAAAGCGAAAAAAGTGGTCCAACTAAAACATTCACATTTATTTACGTGCTACACGAATATATAATAAAAAATCAGGGTTCCTATTTTAAAAAAAGCAGTTGATATCCGTTTGGCCTATGGCAGCACCATCTAACGGGCCAACCATAGTGCCATCTGGTTTCCCCCTACAAGCTAGACAAGTTTCGTTCTTTGTAGTTTTTTCGTTTGATGCTTATTTCGTGAGATATTTGGAACGGTCACGATCAATGGATCACCTTGTAGACAGCCCTGCAGGATTCGTGGTGCCAGTTCCCTCCAGCACTACTTCATTACTTCATTACAGCACTACTGCATTATATTAGGCAGGTGTAACAGCTTTTTGACTCTGCCTCGCCTATCGCATCCGTTTCCCCTCCCTCACGCGGATCCTGTACGACCTTATTGCGTTCCCCACACCTCCTCCTTTTCCTCGAACGGATACGGATCCTCGACACCTCTCGTAAACTTGATCCCCCTCACCTGCTTGTCTCTCTCATCCTCTCCCACCCCCGTCTGCTGCCGCGACTGTATTCCCACGCCCCACCTGCTCTCCATCTCTCCATCTCTCCACTCTCCTTACCCTCTCCCAAGGTGGCTTCAACTAGCTTCCCCTCCCTGATGATGCCCTCATCCCCTTCATCTACCCTCCTATCAACTTTGATGCTCCTCCTCCTCTTCCACTTCCTGTGCTTTTTCCTTAGGGCACCCTCTCTCCCTCCTTCCCCCGGGCTTCCCCTACCCCCATCCCTTCTTTCCTCCCCCCATCTCCTCTACCACTGGCATCTCCACTCTCCCCTCTCCCTCGTACCCTACTTTTTTCTCCTTTTGTCAGGTCCCTGGACTCGCACAAGTCACGTGAACATTGGCGCGCCGGAGATCATCGCCATCGGTTTTGTGTGTGTGCCATCGTGTTTGTGCTTCAGTGTTTTTTGCCACCGTGGCGCAGTGGTTAGCATACTGGACTCGCATTTGGGAGGACGAAGGTTCAATCCCGCGTCCGGCCATCCTGATTTAGGTTTTCCGTGATTTCCCTAAATCTCTCCAGGCAAATGCCGGGATGGTTCCTTTGAAACGGCACGGCCGACTTCCTTCCCCGTCCTTCCCTAATCCGATGAGAGCGGTGACCTCGCTGTCTGGTCTCTTTCCCCAAACAATCCAATCCAATCCTTTTCGCCGCCCACGCTCCAACATTCAAGCGTGTCATGTCCAGTGCCGACAGTTTCTTCGTTTTCTTCGCGTGTGGACGGCTTCGTGTTTTTTCATTACTGTGTCTACTGTTTATTGTCCACCGTTATGTTATGTTACTTCTGTGTCTTCAGTGTTTTTCTCTCTTTGTACTGCCTGTGGCTGAAGAGCGGCGTAAAGTTGCCACTGCGAGCCCATTTTGTGTAAGGTGTAAAATGTCAATAAAGAAAAAAAAACAGTTTCTTTGGTTCTTCAGTGTATATCTGTCCATAATACACTTCTGCAGAGTAACACATGCCAGGTTGTTTTCCTCCAGGTCTTAACGTGCTGTTTCAATATTTTAGAATAAGTCTTTTAAAGATATTGCCGAGGAGACAAGTAAAATATTTTAAAAGTGTGTAATAAAGGGTTTCAGTTCGCAGTGGTGTTCCATTGTCGTTTCCCGGAGTACTGCTGGGCCGCTGGGAACGCGCAGTGCTGAAGTCCTGGTCTTCGCGGCGCCGCCGACCAGCGCGAGCCGAGACCACATTTCAAGCTGTCAGGCGGCGCTTCCTGCTGGAGCCGCGGTCGGGCAGCGGCGGACGCGCTGGAGATGCGTGCGGTGCGAGCCGGCCGGCGCCGGCGCGCTGCTCTAATGGCCTGCGTCCCGCCCCCTTTGTATCCAGCCGCTGATTTATTAGGCCGGCAGCACGCCCTGCGCATGTCCTCCACTTGTTGCCAGGGTTCGTTTCTTGCTGCGCGCTCTCGCACGCACGTAATGATTCCGACAGTGGCACTTCCTCAGTCGTGGCGATAATCGTGCGTTCTCACAGCAATTAGCTGGCGATCCCTGCTCCCCTAGTCTCCTCACAGCCACCTGCGTGATCCGACTCGTGCACGTGAAAACACTGGGGGGCAATTGAGAGCTCGCTAGTTCTTACGCGTTACACAGGTTGTAAGTAGGCTGTTTAGGTTTTTATGTTGGTAACGCCACGTAGCGCTCTGTATGAAAATCACTGGCTGTGCTGTGTGCAGTCTGTGGCTGGTTGGCATTGTTGCAATATTCGCTTTGTAGTGTTGCGCAGTTGGATGTGAACAGCACGTGGCGTTGTGCAGTTGGAGGTGAGCCGCCAGCAGTGGTGGATGTGGGGAGAGAGATGGCGGAGTTTTGAGAGCGGATGATATGGACGTGTGTCCAGGGTGTATACGGCCCGGGACATCCGGGAGATCCGGGAAAAACCTGGGAATTTTTTCATCCAGTACAAATGCCGGAAAAACCCGGGAATTTTTTAGAATTCCGGGATTTTTCATTGCTTTAGATTTCAGTTAAAGTTTTGTAGGTTTGACGTGTAAGATCTGATTCGCTGACAAAAAACTTTAGTCCACTACTGCTGAATAATAATGCAGCAATGAAACATAAATCAGAGAATAACACCAAACTAAAATGCGACTGTTATCCTCTTCACGTCAATGTATCTGAGCAAGATGCACCAGCTTCTGGACGACTCTGCATATTGCACACTAAATAAGGACCCCACAGCAAGAATTCAGCGAAAAACTTTGGAGCTCCTCAAAAACAGCACGACCTCCGATGTGGTTGCTAAGAGACTACGTACACAGGCGCCCGTACCTCCCAGGCTATACGGATTGCCCAAAATTCATAAGGATAATGTGCCACTGCGGCGTATTGTGAGTAATATCGGGGCACCACCGTATAATCTCGCGAAACATCTGGCAGCGCACCTGAGCCCTTTAGTAGGAAAGTGTGAGCATCATATCCGTAACCCACAAGTCTTTATTCGTCGGCTCATAACTTACGACTCGCACCATCAGATATACTCGTGAGTTTTGACGTAGTCTCACTTTTTACGCGAGTACCATTGCAGGAATCGTTGTTGCTCATTAGCGAGAAGCTGGTTGGGTGACTTTTAGACTTATTCCAACATGTGCTCACCTCGACATAATTTTTATTTATAGGACAATACTTTGAACAGACTGACGGCGTCGCAATGGGTAGTCCCCTGTCACCCATTGTGGCTAATCTTTTCATGGAAGACTTCGAGGAGAGAGCACTCTAGACGTCGGATTTGAAACCTACGTGTTTTTGGCGATATGTGGACGACACCTTTGTTATCTGGCCTCACGGCATTGCATCGCTGAATGTTTTTCTTGAGCATCTTAACTCGCTTGATCCCAACATCAAGTTCACGATGGAGATGGAGAAAAACGGCGAGCTTTCATTCCTGGACGTGTTGGTACGGAGAAAAGAAGATGGCACATTAGGTCACGCAGTGTACCGTATACCAACGCACACGGACTTACAGGCCACCAGCTGTCACTATCCTTCGCAATGAAGTGGCGTACTGAGGACGTTGGTCCACAGAGCACGAGCCATATCAGACTCAGACAGCTTATCCAATGAGCTACTCCATCTGCGTACCGTTTTCCAACAAAATGGATACTCCGAACGGGAGATTCGGCGTGCCCTACAACCAAAGCGAGTTACCCAACGTGAGGAAGTGGAAGAAGGCGAAGAACATAGGGGAATGGTCATCTTGCCATACATCGGCGGTGTCTCTTCAAAAATAGGAAGATTATTGAAGAGGCATAAAGTTAAATATGTTTTTCGTCCGCCGGCAAAACTCAGAGCTCTCTTGGGCTCATCTAAGGACAGCCTTGGCCTAAGAAGACCCGGTGTTTACGAGATTCCTTGTAGCTGCGGCATGTCGTACATCGGACAAACTTGTCGCACTATGGAAGAGAGATGCACTGAACACCGACGCTACATTCGTCTGAAGCAACCAGAAAAGTCTGCAGTGGCCGAGCATTGTCTCAGTACAGGCCATTCTATGAATTATCAACATACAAAAATTCTCGCATCGACGAGTTCGTACTGGGACAGTGTTATTAAGGAAGCAGTGGAAATACGTAGCTCGACGAATATTGTAAACAGAGACACGGGCTTTCAGCTTAGCACAGCTTGGGATCCAGCACTGGCCATACTGAAGTCGCTTAGAGCAGAGAGGAATACTATTGGTCATAAGACGGACGACGATTCGCCAGCAACATAAATATCATGTTGACAACGGGAGGATAATCAAGGTGCCTACGTGGACGCGCAGTTTTGCTTGCGGCTTCCGACAGAGGTCGATGGGGCGGCCGATGGTAGCGCAGAGCAGCGGCGGCAGCCTCCGCGCGTGCGCCGAAGTCTTTGGTTCTTCATCCTGTAGGTGGCGTTACTGTCCTTCCAGCTATCAGTTGATATCGTCGCTATTGGCCATCGAATTTGGCGCCTCCACGCATGCGCACTTCCTGCCTAAAACTGGCATAAATAGGGGGCCCTGGTCCTGCCTCAGCAGTGTGTTCATCGCACCTGAAGAGGTCGGCCAGTTGCGCTGACGAAATATTATGGAGTTTTCAATATGACATCCGACGTCTCGCCCGAGAACCATATATACACCAAAATAAAAGTTTAGTTGCATAGAAAATGGGTAATTTACACAATGCACAGACCAGTTTGCCGACACCGAAAAGTGTCAAAGGCTTTAGGTCGAAGATTATGTAGTACATCCGTAACAACTAACGTGCATTCGATGTGCGTGACGTCACAATTGTTTACATTTCTAACAGATCACCAGAAAATATTACGAATAGTGGCTTGAGATGCGTTACTTTCAAAGTAAATTTCCACGCAACATGATTTATGTTACGTGTGAGAATGTGCATTGAATTTCTTAAATCACAGGGCGTTATAAATCTCATTCAAAACGTAACACTTTGAGGATCAGCCATTTGAAAAATGTCGGGCCCAGAAGATAAGTCATTTATGCCACTATTTAAAATTTTACCGGCACATTTGTATTTGATATGACTTAACGAGTAACACACGCTATAAAAAGACCGAGCTTGAAGTTAGTTTTCATATTTAATGTTGTTCTATCATAGATAAAAAATTATGCAATCGATGGCAAAAAGTGTAGTGACCTTCAAAAAAATGTGCTTAATGTGTTACTGAGCAATGTCACAAGTCCCTTCATGCCAGAACACTTCGACTTTTCTAAGCAACTGATAATTATTATGGCACGATTTTAATTGCCAAATTAGAGCCTGTTAGTAGACCTATGGACTTCCTATCATTGTATTACTAATAACAGTGGATGCCAATAGACGATGCAATTCTCGTTCGTACATACACATCTACTTACGAATTAACCGGTGTAGAAACGCACTTTGCTGAGTTGAGCGAGCTCGGCCTACCTTCGTAACGTACGTGCCGCGGCCTGTCTTTCTCGTAGGCCTCGTGCTCTGAATAACTCCCGTCATTCGCTAGCGAGATCACGTGACATGAGATATGACTGGCTGACAAAAGTGCATCGCTCAACGCAATCTCTATTTTAGAGTTTCGGAAGCTACCGTGCTGTAATTGTGGAATTTGTGTATATACTTTCGCAATACGAAAATAAACTCTGTGTATATTGTCTCGCATCAAACAACTTTCCAAACGCATTGTTTTTCCTGGATTTCGTTTCCTAAACTGCTGGGACGTCCTCCGCCGGTATAAGACCTTTACGATTCAAAGGACTGATAGGTTTTACAGCTCCGAGGGAAAGTATATTGTTACTTAACACGGATGTATTTTCACCCGCTTTATACGTAATTTCATCCGGGAGAAATTTTGTTTTTCACCGGGAAATCCGGGAAAAATCCGGGAATTTTTTTTCTTGTCCACGTAGACACCCTGTGTGTCCATCAGAGACAGTAAATTTGTAAGACTGGATGTCATGAACTGATATATATATATATATATATATATATATATATATATATATATATATTTATCAAAATCTTTCATTTTCTAACTATGCCTATCAGTAGTTAGTCCCTTCAGTAGTTAGAATCTTTTATTTAGCTGGCAGTAGTGGCGCTCGCTGTATTTCAGTAGTTCGATTAACGAAGATTTTTGTGAGGTAAGTGATTCATGAAAGGTATAGGTTACTGTTAGTAAGGGTCATTTTTTGGTAGGGATTTTTGAAAGTCAGATTGCGTTGCGCTAAAAATATTGTGTGTCATTTTAGTGATGACCAGAATAAGTAAAGAGACAAATTTCTGAGTACGTTCAGTTTTGCTCAGCTGTTTTAAAAGCAAATAACGTAAACGGTTTTCCAGCACAGTAATTCATAAATTTTTCTAAGGGGACGTTCCAAGGTCTTCACAAAACTGAGATGAGTTCCGTAGGATCAAATTGAGGAGCAAATCTCCAAGGTCATGGAACGTGTTAGTACATGAAATTACAACTTAAAAGTAATAACAGATAAAAATAAATGTTCATGAACCTGAAAAAAGTCACTCCATAAGTTTAAGTAAACGCTATCAGCAATACAATAAGAATCAGCTTAATTTTTCAAGGAACTCCTCGACAGAATAAAAGGAGTGACCCATGAGGAAACTCTTCAGTTTCGATTTGAAAGGGCGTGGGTTACTGCTAAGATTTTTGAATTCGAGTGGCAGCTTATTGAAAATGGATGTAGCAGTATACTGCACACTTTTTGCACAACAGTTAAGGAAGTCCGATCCAAATGTAGGTTTGATTTCTGCCGAGTATTAACCAAGTGAGCAGTGCGGGATTAGCCGAGCTGTCTAAGGCGCTGCAGTCATGGACTGTGCGGCTGGTCCCGGCGGAGGTTCGAGTCCTCCCTCAGGCGTGAGTGTGTGTGTTTGTCCTTAGGATAATTTAGGTTAAGTAGTGTGTAAGCTTAGGGACATATGACCTTAGCAGTTAAGTCCCATAAACTTTCACACACAGTTGAACATTTTGATTAACCGAGTGAAAGCTGCTTGTTCTTGGGAATAAACTAATATCGGTAATAAGGAACGACAGTAAGGACTATACATATTGAGAGGCCAATGTCAAAATACCCAGATTCGTGAACAGCTGTCGACAAGAGGTTCGTGAACTCACACCACTTATTGCCAGAACCGCCCGTTTCTGAGCCAAAAATATCCTTGTAGAATGGGAAGAGTTACCCCAAAATATAATACCATATGACATAAGCGAATGAAAATAAGCAAAGTAGACTAATTTTCCTGCCGAAGTATCACTCACTTCTGATACCGTTCGAATAGTAAAAATGGCAGTACTAAGTCTTCGAACAAGATCCTGAACGTGGGCTTTCCACGACAGCTTACTATCTATCTGAACACCTAGAAATTTGAACTGTTCAGTTTCACTAATCAGGTGCCCGTTCTGTGAAATTAAAACGTCAGGTTTTGTTGCATTGTGTGTTAGAAACTACAAAAACTGAGTCTTACTGAGATTTAACGTTAGTTTATTTTCTACAAGCCATGAACTGAGGTCATCTACTACACTATTTGAAACCGAGCCAATGTTGCACACAACATCCTTTACTACCAAGCTAGTGTCATCAGCAAACAGAAATATCTTAGAGTTACCGGTAATACTAGAGAGCATATCATCTATATAAATAAATGTTAAATACTCCTTCACCAAAATTTTTCAGGGAATTCTATCTCCTTACAACATATGCGGCGATCAAACAGTTTTCGTTCGAAGGCCGTTCAATCCAGAGTCGGTATTCCAATCAAGCTAAATCGACGCCAACATTGAGGCAATTATTGCACCGAAGCATGAGACTGGAGATATCTCTGTCCTGTTACATGAAGTCAGTAGCTGCCCTCTGCACATCATGGTCCGGAAGGAATCGTCGACCCTCCAAGGCCTTTTTTAAGGGATCAAAACCGTGATAATCGTATGGGGAGAGATCAGGGCTATAGCGCGGATGCTCGCATGTCTCCCATTCCCGGCGGCATAACTCCTGGTTACGACAGCTGCGAGATGTGGGCGTGCGACAGGCCTCTTGTGTCGAATCGCGACCTGTAAAGAACTCGGCGCGTCATGCCACTAAAGTGGTTTTCAGTAGACGTTCTGTCCTATACACATTCTTTGTTCTGCGATGGATATCTACCGATGTAACACAAGAAAAGAATAACGGCACTTGGGTGGAGTGTAGACGAATGTGGCAATGACGTCACCATAGTTCACGTTTCTGAATTTATCAGACGCAAACAGCGGAAGAGCGCGAAGTTTAAAGGTTGTTCATTCATAAGGTCATAATCGCCTTCTATCAGAATATTGCCTATATTCTGCAGCGGGATCAATGGCTGGGGTTGGCAACTTGCCAGTGCGCTTTGCCATCCATAACATACGAGTTCAAGTTGTTGATGTTTTCTTGTAAGATACTCAAGGTATTTCGTCAGTCCGTCTCGGGTAGATGCGCTTGCACTTTGGTGAGTACTCTTACGCACTAAGTGTCTACCGGCACTATACTACGCACCTCATTGTTTCAGGATGTTTAACATGAGCTGAGAGAAGTGTCTTACCAGAATTCTCGACTTGCTCTCATCTTTGCCGCCAAATTCGCCTGATCTGAACCCAAAGGAACATACCTGGGACGTTATACAGCGCCAGCTCTGGGCTTACAAACCACCGGCCCGTGATTTAAGGGAACTACGGGGCGTGTGCGCAAACATAAGGTGCTCCATACTTCCAGAAACCCAGCAACGAGCTACCATGCAGGATCGCCACTGTATTGCGTACCTAATGTGGCCCCAACACGCTGTTAAGTAATTAATCACGATCAAAGTACTTTTAAAACTCAAATATCTTTGATGCGCATTTGATAAGCGTCACGAGAGGTAGACCATACAACTACTAAATGGTGTATGATCGAGCCAGTCATTAAGCAGTTACTTTAAGATACACGTACATTACGCGATTGTTAGGGAATTGTTCCTGCAACTCATGACACAGTAACGAGAAAACGAGAGAGGAGTTTGCAATGAGTTGAGAGGCATACAATGAGACGAAGCTGCGAAGTATCACGGTTGGATAACTTAGCATGCTGGAGGAGGAAAGGTGGCCTCTAAAAAGGTAGATTTGGAACCCTTCTGAAAGACAAATATTGGAAAGACTGAGAAGAACAAGGGAGGAAGAGTGCAGAAAGGCAAGAGGTTGCACCCAGTCGAGGCAGTATTATATACATAACAGTCGGTGAGTAAATGGCCTAACTATTTAACTGTGTACACTGAGGTGAAATCTTCAGAAACTTGTTTCCAAATGCGGAGAGTCTTACAGCTGATTATCGGTAAATAACATTTTCAAACTACTGTAAACATAAGCGAATATAACGTAAAACGCGTAAAAAGGCAGTAATATCCCATATCGGTCGACTTAGTGATTGCCGCTATTCACTGTGATCAGTCACAACATTAAAGTATCTCGAAGTCGTGATGAAGCCTGATACCATAGTGTATTAGAAGAATAGTAAAGACGTGCAACGTCTGTTAGAGGTCTTTCAGAAACCAGTAGCGACCATTTCTTGGGTATAGAGACTCATAGCAAGTTACTTTAACGAAAAAGGATTAATGGATTCAAATAAGAGCGGCACGATTCGTTTCTAGTTTACTTAGCGTAGGAGTCGCAGATGTGCTCAAAAGACTGCAGAGAGACGGTGAAAGAGGACGTTATGCATCTCTAAAATACTTAGAATATTCTGAGAGCCCACATCCTACACAGTCAAGAAACAAACTACACTACTGGAAATTAAAATTTCTACACCACGAAGATGACGTGCTACGGACGCGAAATATAACCGACAGGAAGAAGATGCTGCGATATGCAAATGATTAGCTTTTCAGAGCATTCACACACGGTTGGCACCGGTGGCGACACCTACAACGTGCTGACATGAGGAAAGTTTCCAACCATTTTCTCATACGCAAACAGCAGTTGACTGGCGTTGCCTGGTGAAACGTTGTTGTGATGCCTCGTGTAAGAAGGAGAAATGCGTACCATCACGATTCCAACTTTGATAAAGGTCGGATTGTAGAATATGGAATCGGTGGGTTCAGGAGGGTAATACCGTGCTGGGTCCCAGGGGCCTCGTATCACTAGCAGTCGAGATGACAGGCATCTTATCCGCATGGCTGTAACGGATCGTGCAGCCACGTCTCGATCCCTGAGTCAACAGATGGGGGGGGGGGGTTTGCAAGACAACAACCATCTGCACGAACATACTGACGACGTTTGCAGCAGCATGGACTATCAACTCGGAGACCATGGCTGCCCTTACCCTTGACGCTGCATCACGGACAGGAGCTCCTGCGATGGTGTACTCAACGGCGAACCTGGGTGCACGAATGGCAAAACGTCATTTATTTCGGATGAATCCAGGTTCTGTTTACAGCATCATGATGGTCGCATCCGTGTTTGGCGACATTGCTGTGAACCCACATTGGAAGCGTGTATTCGTCATCGCCATACTGGCGTATCACCCGGCGTGATGGTATGGGGTGCCATTGGTTACAAGTCTCGGTCACCTCTTGTTCCCATTGACGCACTTTGAACAGTGGACGTTACACTTCAGATGTGTTACGACCCGTGGCTCTACCCTTCACTCGATCCCTGCGAAATCCTACATTTCAGCAGGATAATGCACGACTGCATGTTGCAGGTCCTGTACGGGCCTTTCTGGATACAGAAAATGTTCGACTGCTGTCCTGGCCAGCACATTCTCCAGATGTCTCACCAATTGAAAACGTCTGGTCAGTGGTGGCCGAGCAACTGGCTCGTCATAATACGCCAGTCACAACCCTTGACGAACTGTGGTATTGTGTTGAAGCTGCATGGGCAGCTGTACCTGTACACGCCTTCCAAGCTCTGTTTCACTCAATGCCCAGGCGTATCAAGGCCGTTATTACGGCCAGAGGTGGTTGTTCTGGGTATTGATTTCTCAGGATCTCTGCACCCAAATTGCGTGAAAATGTAATCACATGTCAGTTCTAGTATAATACATTTGTCCAATGAATACCCGTTTATCATCTGCATTGCTTCTTGGTGTAGCAGTTTTAATGCCCAGTCATGACGCTAGAATCAGGGAAATTCGGACTCTTGCAAAGGGGGACGACATTCTTCACTCTCGCGCACAAAATGTGCACCAAATGGGAAAGAGGTAAATGACATTGGCATACTTGGTTGCTCTTCGCCACACGCATTGCGGCCACCTGCAGAGTTCACATGTGTGTGTGTGTGTGTGTGTGTGTGTGTGTGTGTGCGTGTGTGTGGGGATAGGAGGGGCGAAGTAGAAAAATACGTCGATGAAAGAGCACAGAAAGGTTTAGGCGTTGCTAGCTTCGAAACTACTTCGAGCGCTGAGAGCTGTGTTTTATATGGCGCGGCGGCTGTGTCTTGACGTATCCTCCGAGACCGCTCGACGGAAACAAGAGGCGGGTGGGGCGCCGGCTAGCTAACCCTCGTGGCATTCCTGGGGTTTTGCGGTCGCCGCTGCGTGTGCGTCTGCGCCGTGGGCGCAGACACCTGCTGCGGACGCATCCCGGCGTGTTTATGGTGGCCAAATCCCAGCCACCGGCTGGGCTTTCACCCACTGCTCCACTTTCGCCGGCCGCTAATTCCGCCACTACTCGAAACTCTTCCCCGCACGATTCGCGACCGCACTCGTCGCTTGTAGTAATAACAACCATCACGACAGCAATAACAACAGCTTTTATCCCTGTGGAATCCGATTTCCAATTAGCAGATAACGAGAACGTGACGCTGTAGAAAACACTGTTTTGGTGCACTTAAGTTAAGCGGTAAAAGAGGTTGTTCTATAAATAGCCACTCTACTTCACATTAGACAGTATTTCGTCTGATAAAGCCACGCTTCCATCGTAATTTAAGCTGACTGATCGGGGAAGATACTAGGGAAAGGCTTCTTCGTAAGAAGAAAAGTGTGGAACACAGAGAAAACAACTCAATTAATATCACAATTAAAGACACATACTGTGAGGAACATTATAGATAAAAAGCAATGGACATACTAGTAATTCGTTTTATTTGAATGAATTTAATACAGTTGATACAGTTGAATAAAACACTGTTTGGTACTAGATCATATCATTCTGTAAATACAGATAGGATCGATAAAACAGACACGGACTTCCTGGGATTGTAATAACCAAAATAATTTTATGCATGTCCGAGGGAACAGGCACTGCAGCGACTAGCCGGCCGGAGTGGCCGAGCGGTTCTAGGCGCTACAGTCTGGAACGCGCGACCGCTACGGTCGCAGGTTCGAATCCTGCCTCGGGCATGGATGTGTGTGACGTCCTTAGGTTAGTTAGGTTTAAGTAGTTCTAAGTTCTAGGGGACTGATGACCTCAGCAGTTAAGTCCCATAGTGCTCAGAGCCATTTTTTTGCAGCGACTACAGCCGTTATGAAATACATTAACTTTATTCGCAGTTTGGAATATGGACAGCGATCAGCTTGTGATTTCCTGTCAGACGGGTCACAGTTCGTAGTAATTGACGGAAAGTCATCGAGTAAAGCAGAAGTGATTTCTGGCGTTCCCCAAAGTAGCGTTATAGGCCCTTTGCTCTTCCTTATCTATATAAACGTTTTGGGAGACAATCTGAGTAGCCGTTTTCTGTTGTTTGCAGAAGACGCAGTCGTTTATCGACTAATAAAGTCATCAGAAGATCAAAACAAATTGCAAAACGATTTAGAAATGATATCTGAATGGTGCGAAAACTGGTAGTTGACCCTAAATAACGAAAAGTGTGAGGTCATCCATTTGAGTGCTAAAAGGTACTCGTTAAACTTCGGTTACGCGATAAATCAGTGTAATCTAAAAGCCGTAAATTCAATTAAATCCTAGGTATTACAAATACGAACAAATTAAATTGGAAGGAGCACATAGATAATGTTGTGGGAAGGCCAACCAAAGACTGCGTTTTACTGGCAGGACACTTAGAAAATGTAACCGACCTACTGAGGAGACTGCCTACACTACGCCTCTTTTAGAATACTGCTGTGCGGTGTGGGATCATTACCAGATAGGACTGACGGAGTAAATCGAAGATGTTCAAAGAAAGGCAGCAAGTTTTGTATTATCGCAAAATAGGGGAGAGAGTATCACAGAAATTATAGAGGATTTGGGCTGGACATCATTAAAAGAAAGGCGTTTTCGTTGCGACAGAATCTTCTCACGAAATTCCAATCACCAACTTTGTCCTCCGAATGCGAAAATATTTTGTTGACACCGACCTGCATAGGGAGGAAAGATCACCACGATAAAATAAGGGAAATCAGAGCTCGTACGGAAGGATATAGGTGTTTATTCTTTCCGCGCGCTATACGAGATTGGAATAATAGAGAACTGTGAAGGTGGTTCGATGAACCTTCTGCCAGGCACTTAAATGTGATTTGCAGAGTGTCCATGTTGATGTAGATGTAGATATAATGGAATGACGACAGTGAAAATTTTCGCTGGACGGTGATTCGAACCCTTATTTCGCGCTTATCTCTAGCGGTCACCTTACCATTTGGCTATGCGTGCACCACTAACAACCAGACCCATCTTCCACCTGTCATCAACCATGTGTCGACAACCTGTACTCGTACATCTAGTATGTATATTCCCCTAAGGCAAGATATTTTACTTGAAAGTCGCTTGCCGGGTGTCGGTGGATAAATGCGATATTGCAATGCCTCTGTTATTCAGAAATACGATGCGAAATCCTTTCGGATATGCATGCATTCGCAACTGCAATTATATTTAATGTATTTCATAACGGCTTTAGTCGCTGGAGTGCATGTCCGAAGGAACATTGCACGTTACTTCTGAAAAAAAAAACAGGCACTGCAATATCATATTTATCCGCAGACACTAGACAAGCGACTTTCAAGTACAATGTCTGGCTTGTACGGGAATATACATATTGGAAGTACGTGTACAGGGCAACGGCTTTGCTGCAGTGGATACACCGGTTCCCGTCAGATCACCAAAGTTAAGCACTGTCGGGTGTGGCCGGTACTTGGGTGAGTGACCATCCGGGCCGCCATGTGCTGTTGCCATTTTTTGGGGGTGCACTGAGCCTCGTGATGCCAATTGAGGAGCTACTCGACCGAATAGTAGCGGCTCCGGTCACAGAAAACCATCATAACGACCGGGAGAGCAATGTGCTGACGACACGCCCCTCCTATCCGCATCCTCAGCTGAGGATGACACGGCGGTCGGCTTGTCCCGATAAGCCACTTGTGGCCTGAAGATGGAGTGATGTACGAGGACAGGTTGCTGACACGTGGCTGATGACATAGGGAAGTTTTGGTCCGGTCGTAAGCCGTGCACGGAATGTCTAATATTAAGGCGGTTGAATGGGAAATCCGGGTTCGAATCACAGTCAGGAACAAATTTCTATTGTCATTCCATTATACTGCTGATAATTGTCCATATTCGCAACTGCGAATACATTAACGCATTTTATCAGCCAGTGCCTGAGGAAACCCTTACGTTTACAACATGTCTAGGGATAGGTTCTCCGTCACGTCTGCTTTATCGGTGATGATATCCGCCAATGAAGGTTTTATGTTCTTGGGATTCCATGGCCGAAGCCAGTTTCCATAAAGTTATTTCTGATTATAGCCTGCGTAGTAATGTGAAGTTATCTTTCCATAAGTACTGCAAATGGTCTTAATCTGGGTAGTAATAGTACTGTCAGAATACGTTTGTAGGGAATGTAGGAGTTTGAGGAATCAAGACATTATATTATAGTTAATGTTGCTTTGCCCCAGTAATATTACATACGACGCTGAGTATGGTCGAAAGGTTGCTTTATCAGTGTACTTTACGACAGGTTATACAGCATGCAAGAATTTTTATGGAATCTCTGGTTCTTTAGGTTACGATACAATAAACAACTTATGTTTTACGAACTATGAGCAGAACGCGTAGTTCGACAAAGAGTAATAAAATTTAATTTCAGCATTGTAGGGATGGTTGTAAAGTTCCGTCAACATTGGTATCATTCACAAAGTTGATAAATTTTATGATAAATACCAGTTATTGAACGGATTGTCACATAATTTGGGTACCAGGATTCGGTCATGTAAAGCATAAAAAAGTCCTGTCACGCCGAAGTCCTCTAACGGAAAAAATGCTACTAGTACTGGAATAAAGGAAAGTACTACCAATTAAGTCCACGTTTAATTACAAGTCATAGGTGAAGGTATTTACGGATACGTACCGGGGCACTTATATTCGCGTTGATTCAGTCGAACAAAAGTTTACAAGTGTATTTGAACATTATACAGCTCAACAGCGCGACGGGCGAAGTGAGTATTTATTAAGGCTGTTACGGTTTTCCTCAAAAGAGATGCTCTTTGTTTTGGAAGGAGTACGTATACAAGTGGTTCTACCTACCCCTCTGGTTAAGGGGGCCAGGGTTAGTATTCAGTGCGTGGTGCGTTTTCACCGACATAGAAGGAGGAACGGGGATAGATGATGCTTATCTGCGTAACTCAGTTTCTCTTGAAATTGGTTTTACTAATTTTGCTGCATCGTTCGGTTCCGCTATCCGCGAGAAACAGGCTCAGAGATTCTCATCTCCGCCGTAGCAAGTTTCTCCAGAAATTGGCTTTACAAGTTTGGCTTCGTCGTCACGTGCGTAGAACCACAGTTGCTCGTAATGTACTTGGTGTTATCTGCTCAATGCTTTGCTCCGTGATTTATGAGGCTTGCGCGCTTAATAAAGCAGTCATGCTGCGTGTTGCGCATTTGTCAGTCAAGCAGTAACCTGTAAATGGAGAGACTTTCACACGTAAATCTATTTTTCGTTAGACTACCACAGAGCGGTTTGTGAATTACGTCATCCTCTCGGTACTACAATATCAACACTTAATTTCCAAACTACCATTGTATCAGAATTTGTTTAGAAGGGCTGCCGATTATGGTGGATCCACCCCTCAGATATATCAAAGTGAGAGAAAAAACTTAAGAATACACTTATATTATATGTTATGTAATAAATATTTTCAGTGAATTGAAAGAGTGTTGCTGATTTTTGACCATGAAAAGATTATTTCAGTCTTCTGTGTATGTAGACACGTCGTAATGTGAAATATCGAACATTGTGGGCACTGCGTAGTGATCAGTAATCATTGGCTCGGTCACTAGCCCAAAAGAATTTTGTGGAAGTTTCCATCGTCCACGGAAGCATCTGCACGCACTGAAACGCTGTTTGGATGTTCTATTTCTAAAGCAAAATTCCATTATTGAGTAACAAGATAACGATGTCGTCTTCTTAAAGATCTTCAGAAATTTTTGTTTCCTCAAACTTCAACTCCCAGGCACAACACTCCCTATAACAATTTACAATGTTTCTTGACACACAGCTTCAACGGTCGCACAGGTTACTTATTTTAAGGCTGAAGGAGACGAAAATTTCCGTATAAATCTCAACTAATCTGACGTGTAATTGATTGTTTAACATGGCATTTCTTATGTAACGTATAATTTTTTGTTAACCGTATTTGGGATCTTCATTCAGCTAAATTGCCGAATAACTTGCGATAAACACTGTGTTTATTTGTATATTACAAGCTTTCAACGGTACGTGATAAATTTATGAGAAAACTTACTTTATAGCTTAATTTTTATTTACTTGAGTCCTCAGCCCAGCAGTATTTTAGAAATTATGTGTTTCGCCTGGACTGTAATTTTTACAGCATTTTCAACTCTTACGTGATTTTCAAGAAACAGCTGTAATATCAACTGTTAATGCTAAAAATCAATTTAGTTCCAGAATTTATTTTTTCTTTTAATGGTTTGGTGAAAGAATTTGCTTTAATGTAGTGGTCTAAAGCTTAAGAACAGAACGTATAACTGGAATGAATTTCGGCAATTGTTGTGTGTTTCACAGTTGTTATTGAGAACGGCATGAAAGACGAAAATGCAGTCGTAAATAAACAAGCTTAACAGGTGTACTGGCAGATAAAATTTTATAAAGAACGCAATTACAATCAATATGATTCTCCCTCACCATTTCTTTCTTTTTTTTACGTATGTCTGTTGGTACTGGAATCTGCAACAACAAAGGGCATACGCAACGACATGTGACCTATAAAATATTGTGAGGAGTCAAATCGTATTCACGTTTTAATTCAATTTGTCAGCTTTACCTAAGTATTTTTCATTGTCTGGCTGTCACAGGCTACTGAACTGTAGTGGGAGTTACATTCGGTTATCTTTGCTTTGGATGGCGACCAGAAACGAATAGGTTACACTGTTTTGTGTTTATGATTCTGTGACTGGCCTCTGACACATAACCAGCAACTGGTGACAGTCATAAATGGTCTTCAGCACGTGCCATTTTATCACCGTGCAAGTGGTAATCTCCTTGATGATCGTTGTAAAAGTTTCGGCAAAATCTCTGCAACATAACTAGCAATTTCCGATACACGACCCAAAAGCTCGTGTTTGTTCTGCCAATTAAGGCTTTACTCTTATTTTCTATTTGTGTATTCTTAAAAGTCTTGTAGCTGGCACTCAGCAACAGATCGGAGATGTTATGCGTATGATGCTTCGGTAATTATGTTAATAACACTTTGATTGGTTTTGGCTGGAGCTGTACAACATGATGGTAGAATTAGAACCCCTTGAAGATTGTTTTGATAGTTAAAAACTGCTTATGAACGAAATAATTTCCACCATTTTATCATGTAATTTCCAATTATGAATACCGACAAAAATGCAGTGCAACAGTTATTTATTTTATTTGATACTTATATTTAATTATTTTTTTTAAGAATATATACTGTGTGTGCTCAAGAGACAAACAATCAGGAGGAGTGGGGTTCAATCACTGCCAGGTCATCGCGATTTAACGTCTGACGTGCCCTTAAGTCGATCCCATCAAATATTCAAATTTTCCACCAAATGAGGCTACTTATTTCATCTAACCCACTTCAACTTAGTCAGTAAAATGTTCAAGTTAAACAGTATCACTGGCCGAGACACAATACGGTGAATCCAACTGCCTAACCGGAAATTTTCTCTTTCTTCACACGCAATTAACCTCCTCATAGTAAAGTGTGAGAATTTTACCACAAGAGTAGGTTTTGACTGGTACATGTCGAGTTTTAGTCACTTGTTTCCACCGAGCGAGGTGACCCAGTGATTAGCATACTGGACTCAAATTCGGGAGGACGACGATTCAAACCCCCGTTCGGCCATCCAGGTTTAGGTTTTCCGTGATTTCTCTAAATCGCTTCAGGCAAATGCCGGCATGGTTCCTTTGAAAGGACACGGACGACTTTCTTTCCCCTTCTTCCGATGGGACCGATGACTTTGCTGTTTGGCCCCCTCTCCAAAATAACCAAGCAACCAATCACTTGTTTCTGTTATGCAGGATTATTCAACTGCCCCTACCAATGGGTTTTATGCAACCCGCAACGTTTCCAAAACATTGTTCGAAATTTTCATATTCTCTCGCTAGCTACGCTAGCAACAGAAAATATGAATAGGATCTTTTTGTAGAAAATTTTGCACTGCGTTACGTTTTCGCTGGAGGCCACGGTTTTTCAGATATTCAAGAAAACCGCGTTTGAAGGTTACTTTTGAGCGATTTTATTGAATGATTCGAAAACTTCACCCTTCAGTGAAGATGTATCTCAGAACAAAATTTAGCTGCATTAAATTTCCTACAAAAGGTCTTGTTCAGTTCTTCTGTAGCACTAATAGTTTGTGCGTAGTAAACGAGATATGAAAATTTCGCATGTGTTATTTGAAGATGTTGCCGGTTGGGGTCTACAGGAAACCCATAGGTGGGGGCAACTGAATCACCCTGTACAGTGATGAGAAAAAAAGATAGTGATCCATGAGTTTTGTACTGCGATCTATAATTGACCATCTTGTTGCAAAGGCGTCCATAGCTAAAACAAATTCTTTGAATGACAGTCTGCCGCAGTGGCTGATGTTACTTGATTTAAAACATCCTTTTCCTTTGTAGTCTTCACTATTGCATAGCTTTGGCTGTGTAGCCATTTTCACATGTGTAGCATAAACCGTCAGACATGCACCATGTGATCAAAAGTATCCGATCACCCCAAAAACATACGTATTTCATATTAGGTGCATTGTTCTGCCTCCTACTATCAGGTACTCCATATCAGCGACCTCAGTAGTCATTAGACATCGTGAGAGAGCAGAGGGGGACGCTCCGCGGAACTCACGGACTTCGAACGTGGTCAGGCAACTGGGTGTCACTTGCGTCAGACGTCCGTACGCGAGATTTCCACACTCCTAAACATCCCTGGGTCAATTGTTTCCGATGTGATAGTGAAGTGGAAACGTGAAGGGATACGTACAGCATAAAAGCGTACAGGCCGACATTGTCTGTTGACTGACAGACACCGCCGATAGCTGAAGATGGTCTCAATGTGTAATAGGCAGATATCATCCAGAACATCACACATGAATTCCAAACTGCATCAGGATCCACTGCAAGTACTGTGACAGTTAGGCGGGAGGTGAGAAAACTTGGGTTTCATGGACGATCGGCTGCTCATAAGCCACACATCAAGCCGGTAAATGCCAAACGACGCCTCGCATGGTGTAAGGAGCGTAAACATTAGACGACTTAACAGTGGAAAAACGTTGTGTGGAGTGATGAATCACGGTACACAATGTGGCGATCCGACGGCAGGTTGTAGGTATGGCGAATGCCCGTTGAAAGTCATTTGCCAATGTGTATAGTGCAAACAGTAAAATTCGGAAGCGGTGGTGTTATGGTGTGCTCGTGTTTCTCATGGAGAGGACTTGCACCCCTTGTTGTTTTACGTGGCACTATCATAGCACAGGATTACACTGACGTTTTAAGCACCTTCTTGCTTCCCACTGTTGGAGAGTAATTCTGGGATGGCGATTGCATCTTTCAACACGATAGAGCCCCTGTTCAAAAATGTTCAAATGTGTGTGAATTCCTAAGGGACCAAACTGCTGAGGTCATCGGTCCCTAGGCTTACACACTACTTAAACTAACTTATGCTAAGAACAACACACACACCCATACCCTTCGTCGGGAGGGGCCGCGCAATACGTGGTTTGGTGCCTTAAACCACGCGGCCACCCCGCGCGGCCCCCTTTGCATAATGCACGGCCTGTGGCGGAGTGGTTACACGACAATAAGATCCCTGTAATGGACTGGCCTGCACAGAGTCCTGACGTGAATCGTGTAGGGTACCTTTGGGATGTTTTGGAACGCCGACTTCGTACCAGGCCTCACCGACCGACATCGATACCTCTCCTCAGTGCAGCACTCCGTGAAGAATGGGCTGCCATTCCCCAAGAAACCTTCCGGCACCTGATTGAATGTATGCCTGCGAGAGTGGAATCTGCCATCAAGGATAAGGGTCGGCAACACCGTATTGAATTCCAGCATTACCGATGGAGGGCGCTACGAATTTCTAAGTTATTTTCAGCCAGCTGTCAGGATACTTTTGATGACATAGTGTATCTGTACTGTGATTGAGACCCGACCGAATGTTCGGGAAGGACTCAAAAGAAACCCAGTAAGGCTGGGGCTGTCTGAGACTATCGTCCATTGCCACCAGGAGGACAAACTACTGTTGTTGTTGTGGTCTTCAGTCCTGAGACTGGTTTGATGCAGCTCTCCATGCTACTCTATTCTGTGCAAGCTTCTTCATCTCCCAGTACTTACTGCAACCCACATCCTTCTGAATCTGCTTAGTGTATTCATCTCTTGGTCTCCCTTTACGGTTTTTACCCACCACGCTCCCCTACAATGCTAAATTTGTGATCCCTTGATGCCTCAGAACATGTCCTACCAACCGGTCCCTTCTTTTTGTCAAGTTGTGCCACAAACTCCTCTTCTCCCCAATTCTATTCAATACCTCCTCATTAGTTACGTGATCTTCCCATCTAATCTTCAGCATTCTTCTGTAGCACCACATTTCGAAAGCTTCTATTCTCTTCTTGTCCAAACTACTTATCGTCCATGTTTCACTTCCATACATGGCTACACTCCATACAAATACTACCAGAAACGACTTCCGACAAACTACTGCTACTAGGAAGACGAAAATCAGAGATCGCACTACTGAGAGAGCAAACCTGAGACGCAGCGAATGCGGAGTCCAAGAACCAACGGTGTATTACAACATCCAGACGACAGAAAAGTAAATACAGTACAGAAAACCGTGTCGCTACGTGGCGGAAGGTACAGAGCGGCACGGAGGAATGGTGAATGGCTTCGCGGCAAGGCGATTCTAGCAGTAGTGGCTTAAGCAGCTTTCGAAGTCCCCGGGCCAGTATATCAAAATTTGGGTTACAGTTAAGACTTTCGCTGTTCACTCATTGTTCACATGGGGTGGTGATGCGATGGAAAGGAATTCACCTGAACACATAACTAGGCAGACACTTGGCAGCCAGCTGGTCAGAGCTTTGCTGTCCACCCCGCTGCAAGTAGAATGCACAAGATGAGTGATGGGTATCACTGCAAGGAGAATGCGTCAGGATTTATCTGTACCGATTCCATTACCTCCTTTTAGACTGTGCCTCGAGGTGTTGCTGCAGTTAGTAGGTTTCGCGGCGTATCTTCTAGCTATTAACATCACACCTAGTGCCTTGCCGAAACTTGTGGCCCCTCAGTGTACTACATCGAAAAGAGAAGTTAATTCTCAGACGAACGTTCAAATGGCTCTGAGCACTATGGGACTTAACTGATGAGGTCATCAGTCCCCTAGAACTTAGAACTACTTAAACCTAACTAACCTAAGGACATCACACACATCCAAGCCCGAGGCAGAATTCGAACCTGACACCGTAGCGGTCCTGCGGTTCCAGACTGTAGCGCCTAGAACCGCTCGGCCACTCCGGCCGGTCCAGACGAACGTCTCGAATTATTTAACTGTTAGTCATTCTCAGCTCAACGGAACATCGTTACTCAAACGCGAAGTGAGTCGAAAGTCAGTGAAAATTTCAGGTACGTTTCTACGGGCCATATAAACTGCATAATGTCGACAATATAATCTGGCATTGTTGCCGACCAAAATTGTTGGTCATACGAATTGCAGCCAAACGTTTGGCAACATTGCCGGGCAACTACCCTGCACTGTTTGCAGCAGTGCATTTCCGGGATAGAAGTGTTTACACGGCATGGATGTGAGTATTGTCCTTAGCGTTAAGTTGTATTGTATTGTATTGTATGTTAACCGGGGACCTAGAAACGACGGAGAGGCTCCGTCCCCGCCGTATCCGCAGTGGTCCACAATCCCACGACGACTACCACAGCCCACTTCACACCTCCACCGCCCCACACCGAACCCAGGGTTATTGTGTGCGGTTCGGCTCTTCGGCTCCCCCCCCCCCCCCCCAGGGAACGTCTCACACCAGACGAGTGTAACCCCTATGTTTGCGTGGTAGAGTAATGGTGGTGTACGTGGAGAACTTGTTTGCGTAGCAATCGCCGACATAGTGTAACTGAGGCGGAATAAGGGGAACCAGCCCGCATTCGCCGAGGCAGATGGAAAACCGCCTAAAAACCATCCACAGACTGGCCGGTTCACCGGACCTCGACACAAATCCGCCGGGCGGATTCGTGCCGTGGACCAGGCGCTCCTTCTCGCCCGGAAAGCCATGCGTTAGACCGCACGGCCAACCGGGCGGGCTAGCCATAAGTTAGTTTAAGTAGTGTGTAAGCCTAGGACCGAACATTTGAACAGACACTTGTTGTCTTATATAGGCGTTGCTGACTGCGGCATCATATTCTGCCCGTTTACATATCTCTGTGTTTGAATACGCATGCTTATATCAGTTTCTTTGGCGCTTCTGTGTATGGATGCATAGTGTCTATTCTCTCGCACACGTCTCAGTGCACAGACGCCACGCTTTCATATAATCCCACATTTACTAAGGCTTTTCTCTCGAAGAATACGGCACAGGGGAAGCACCGCATTGAGATCCATACGCATTAAAATTCCGTTGCAGGAGACGGAACGCTCGCGGCTTGGGAGGGGCAGAGAGGAGCAACGGAACCCCGGCGAGGGCGCCATTATATCCTTCCGACTTACTTCCAGCGTCTAATATTATGGATCAGTCGAGCGAACAAAGTGGGACTCCGGACGTCGCAGCCATTAGGCGATCGCAATCTGAACGCAGGGCTCGCCTGCCATCTGACGGGGCGTGGTGAGTGTAACGGTATGGGGCTGCCCGACGCCTAGAGCGAGCGAGCTAGCACACCGCCGACGTGCCCCGCTCTCTTTGGCCTAGACCTATGGAAGCGTTGCTTCTCTCAAAGCAATGAAAAGTGGGGCCACTGCACACGTGTTTCACATTATTTCGTGGCATGACCTTCACAAAATGTATAACATATCTGTTATCAACTTTTCCAATTACTGTAAGGCAAACGTCGGCCTTGAAGTTATATCTACGTTTTTAAAAATGTTTACTACGTAACACAAAATTTAATTATGTGTAAAAATAATTCACAGGGAATTCCCTGTGAATGTGGCTCTGCATATATTGGCCGGACGACAAGAGCTGTCCATGAACGATGTACAGAACATGAAAGATACAGCCGTCTGCGGCAACCGTCAAAATCGGCAGTAGCAGAGCACTGTATTTCTTTGGGACATTCCATGGAATACAATGGAACAAAAATTTTAGCTCCGGTTTCCGGATTTTTGGATTCCGTAATCAAAGAATCAGTGGAAATACGTCTTGCCGATAATCTTATAAATCGTGACAACAGCTTTCAGCTGGATAAAAATTGGAATCCTGTTATTCAAATTATACAATCATAGCGGAATCGACAGCGTCATTCGATACTCAATGATTAGATGATCTTTTACTTTCACCACTGAGCGCAGCACGTACAACTCGGCTATGCCGCGCATGACAACACCTGACGCATGCGCTATAGAATGCCAGTACATTTCGAATGCGCGAGATTCGGCATAAATACCGCCACTGCACCTGGGCTCTTCAGTAGTTGTGTACTCACCTGATGATGGCCGGACGTCTCTGGGCCGAAATATCGTGGCAGAATGTCGACGGGATCCGGCTGCATACCCGGAAATTATTAGAAGAAGAAATACGCCGGGAAAATTTCAGAAGTCACAAGATAGTAATTATTTGATACGGCTTTAATGTCTGTTCATTTCCACCACAAAAATGTGCTTGGTTTGAACTTCATGAATAAGTTGAGGCAGGCATTGACGGTAATAAGGCTGATCTTCCAAATAGCACACCGCACACGAAATTTTTTGTCACCATCATAAATAGTATAAAGATTGTTATAAAAAATAATAAACCTAAAGAAAATAGTTTGTAAATCTACTGAAATCCAAATCATGTTGAACGTATATGGAGCCCAGGGAGTGTGCAAGTGGAAAGCGACTCACCTTTCAACTAGTATTAATATTGGTACCGGTCAGCACATTGCTTGTCGCTGTTTCAGAAAAGAAAAACTACATCGTTCTAGTTGATTCAGTTAACGTCTATAGCTCTCGAACTGGTTCATGCGGGCAAAGCTTTATTGTCATAAATAGGTGTTTCAGTAACGTGACTTTTAGTTCGCAGAAGGACGCGGCATCAGTCACTGCTAACTGGTGAACATGCCGGTAGTGCAGTCCTAATAGCGGATCAATAGCGCAAGTAGATCCCTGAGCAAGAACGCCGCCTTACGTCTGGAACATTCTGCACATGAGCCGGGCCGCCGCTGCGAGTGGAAATTCTGGTTCGCCGTCGTGGCTGCTGCATCGCAATGAGAGCCGCTCTCTGCCGGACTGACAGCAGCCAATCACCGCCGCTTCCGCCACACGACCACAAAATCTCAATTCAGTCCGCAGAAGTCGGCGGCGGCTCTCAATGGAGACGTCACGCCCAATACAGCAGACAGTCAATGACGCGATCGCGGTAGCGAGGCGGGTACGGAAGGGAGAGCTGGCATATAGCGTCTCGTCGCTATCGATGTCACAAACGTAAGCCTAGGAAAAGCTGAGTCCAGAACCGGTTGTGGTACTGGCGAGAGAATCATCCAGAGCTTTTGCTGATTTGAGTGATTGTCGTTAGAAAGCCTACATCAAAATGACCGTTGTGAATGAGAATAGCAACCCCACTCATCTGAAATAAAGACTCTGTGTCTTAACATCTGTATCATCGGCGTCAATAAAAGCATTGGGTCAGGGGCCAAATTACTGTTGGTTGGTTGGTTGTTTTGGGGAAGGAGACCAGACAGCGAGGTCATGGGTCTCATCGGATTAGGGAAGGATGGGGAAGGAAGTCGGCCGTGCCCTTTGAAAGGAATCATCCCGGCATTTGCCTGGAGCGATTTAGGGAAATCATGGAAAACCTAAATCAGGATTGCCGGACGCGGGATTGAACCGTCGTCCTCCCGAATGCGAGTCCAGTGTCTAACCACTGCGCCACCTCGCTCGGTCAAATTACTGTATTTGATCTGAGGTGGTTCGGGAAAACCAAGGGCAACGTGTTTTTGATGGAATTGACTGGACTTGAACCTCTTATCAAATGGCTCTGAGCACTTGGGACTTAACTTCTGAGGTCATCAGTCCCCTAGAGCTTAGAACTACTTAAACCTAATTAACCTAGGGGCATCACACACATCCATGCCCGAGGCAGGATTCGAACCTGCGATCGTAGCGGTCGCGCGGTTCCAGACTGTAGCGCCTAGAACCGCTCGGCCACTCCGGCCGGCTTGAACCTCTTAACGTGAACAGAGATGACCTACGGTGTTTCGTCGGCTCAGTGTTGTAGTTGAAAAGTTTCTGACATTTGCTAATGCCTCAGTTTCGTACAGAGATTAATATGCCTGTTCTATCGCCCCGTGAAGACGCTGGTATCGGAAAAGATCATACCGAATGTATTTGGCTCACTCAGCCATAGTCTGGTTTGGAAATAAGAGAGTATTAAGACACCTGGTGGCCCCATATGCGAACTTCATAAGATGCAACTGATCGGGGACGATCGGTAATAATGGAGTGACTGGGCAGTTAGGTTGATCTCGTATTTAATTACGTAAGTAAATCTTCTGGTGTCAAAAATTGGAACAGTCTGATAAGGCAAAGTTTGCGTAGACGTTCGGCAAAATCGACACAAAGTTCAAATGTTCTATGGTATACTTAACTATGTAACTAACTTACACACATATTTTGAACTTGACGTTCCACGCGAGACCTTTTCTCTGTTAAAATAAAACGATCACATTTTAAACCATTCCAGCCTACAAAAAATATAAGACATATATGAGGTGGTTCCTAAGGATCTACTGCGTTCGTACGCTAAATCAGTTGAATAAAAACAAGGACTTTGTTGAATGGTAGACTAAAGCTTGACATTCCATCGATGACGCAATCATGCATGAAAATGAAGAAGGAAATGGACTGCATCTTTTACAACAGAATCTCGCCTTAATCGATTAAGGGAAAGCATTGAAAAGCCTTAATCTGCACTGAAGAACCGAAATTTCAGTTTCTCTTCTCCTGAAATCGAATCTAGTGCCTTCACCACTCCAACCCCTACCTGATGAATTTTTGAATTAATGTTAAGAGACAACAAAGAATGTGTTAGCGTATTTCATATTGTTATTTTATGGTGTAATATGGCGCCGTGCTGGCGTAGTACAGGGAATTCACTGTGGCGCATCTCTACACAATAGTTACTTAGAGGTAGGACCTGTGTGCCATAAAACTGCATTTTTGGCGAGATAAAAATCAAAATCCACAAGTGGCGCTCAGAACTTAAGACCGTGGGATCGGTCATTGTCCGCAGCAATACCACGAAGGAATGTTCTTAGATGTCTAAGAACAAGGGACTGTGACTTGCTCACAATACTTATTTCAGTAGAAAGTGCGCTTTCCCATGTATGTTTACATGCAAGCTGTTTGGTTGACCGAGTTTATAAAACTGTAATGTAGTAGGGGAGGTATTCTGCCTTCCTTTCCGTGCCACATCAGTATTGGTCAACGCTGGCAAAATACGTGAGAGTAGGAGTTTGTTAATCTTGTTTATAAAATTATTATTGGTTGGAACTCGCAAGATCTGCCTCAATTGGCCACCTACGTTTTGGAGAGTACACTTGCTATTGGGGCATCGAAAAGTAGACACTTGCGTCAGGGGATTGATGAGTAGTTGCAGAGAAATGCAGAGAGGGATGCATCCATTTTAGACCAGAATACAGAGACCGAACTGGAATCAGAGTTGTTACCCTATTAATGGTGCCGTCTTATACACACACACACACACACACACACACACACACACACACACACACACACACACACACCATTAATGGTAAACATCACTGAATCAAGGGGGACGCGACGCTAGTTAATTTAAATCAGGGTTTAATTGCTCAACTTTAATGTTAGCAGCCAGCTAGTTGCTGCACTTTAGCGAATCTATTGCTGTTCCTACTTGTTTTCCGGCATTATTTCTTTAAATCGCCACCTTTCTTCGCAGTCATTGGCCTTATCTGTGATATAGTTTCATGTTATGCTTTCAGATGTCCACCCACATGTGACAAGACTGTATTTCATAATTACAATCCCCTGTCCACTTATTAAATGTTTCCATGCTCAATCCAGTGTGTAGATCATTTGTTTGATGCCTTATGGTAATAAAACAAATTTTTATAGTGGCCGCTAGCTTCCTTTGTTGTTAGATGAGCCCTTTCGTCCACGTGAAGTGTGCTACACGTATCTCAACGTTTAATTGGGTCACATCTAGTAATTCACCTTCAGTTAGGCTTTATCTCTTGTGCAACAGCATTTCTCTTAAATTTTCATGGTCTTATTGGGAGCTCTCATTTCCTGTAAGTCACCGTGGATGGGACTTATCACTTCGTAGGGGTATGTCAAATAGCTCAAGCAACACCTCACTATACGCTGGAAAACATTCTAATACTGTCACCTAATAAAGATAATCAAAAGCGGTGTATATATTTCCACCAAGGTAGGATGTTGCTGTCCAATATTAATGATGTCCAGCGCCATAATTATTTACTCACAGAGCGAATTCCAAGTTCTGATATATCTTCACAGCTGAAACTGGAGGAAGGTCGTATGCGGCAAACGATGTGACCATGAAATATTCGCTGATGGTGTTCCTAACCATCCTGAATGGCAACACTCGCTAAGCCCAAAACAAGGATCTCTGTCGGAGGTGGACAAGCTACGACTGACATTCTGCAGGGCATTTAGGAAGAAATAATTTTCATATGGTGCAATTTCTCGAATCTGAACCTTCCTGCAGATTAAAAATTTGTGCCGGACCGAGATTCGAAAATGGGACCTTTAACCTTTCGCGCGCAAGTGCTCTACCGAGGCAAGTACTCTATCGACCTTCCTTTTGTTTCATTTTGTTCGATATTGTTCGTTGAGTGTGGTCTGGGCGGACGCCCCATGACATCCGTTCAAGTTGATAGTTGATTCCTTTACTTAGTTTTTTTATTACAGAGAGCTACGGGCTCTCTGACCAAACACTCTGAGCTACCGTGCCGGCATTTAAATTTGTGGTAAGGTCATATGGGACCAAACTGTTGAGCTCGTCGCTCCTTGAGCTCACACACCACTTAATCTAACTTAAACTAACTTACTCTAAGGACGACACACACACCTATGCACGAGGGAGGATTCGAACCTCTGACGGACTGAGCTACCAAATTACGACTCACGACCCATCCCCACAGCTTCAATTCTGCCAGTGCCTCGTCCCGAGTTATGTACAGAAAACACAGCGAACATTAAAAATTCAATTCCTTTTCTACATATATTTTGTTAAAGAAGTGCATGAGAATTTGTGTAAATAGTTATGAACTCCTTACGAGAGCACACTGTATATTCAGAATCATTCTGCAGAGAAGTGGACGCTGTTTGGAAATTCTTTGGCATATTAAAGCTCCTTGCAGAACAGAGACCTGAACCCAAACCCTTAACATTGCGTGTAATGCTGTAGGGCAAGTCATTCTTCCATGGTATCCTTTCTTCAAGAATCTTAGTAAGCGGAGAACTTCAGTGTTTGGAAAGTTGAAGAATGAGTTACCTGAAAAGTTGTCTGTCTTGGTCATAGATCACAGGAGTTGGTGCGTAATTGTTTCTCACAGAGACTGGTACAGATTTCAACAGATCCCTCGTGAAACTGCATACCGTACATAGGTTGGTTATAGGCAGCTGGCTGAACAAGTCGCGATGGAAATGAAGCAAGTCGTGTATCGTTTTTTGTAAAATAAAGTTTGTCGCCAATTGTGTTTCATGTAGATTCATAAATGTGTATCAGGGTTCTTCTACTTCAATGAACATCGAGAGAAAATGGGCAGCAAAATTTGGGGGAGGTCATGAAAACATCCATCAACCTGAAGGATGTCCGAGAAATGCATCCACGCCTGAAATCATTGAAAAAATGCAAGATATAATCTAAGAAGCTATAGATGTAATCTAAGAAGCTCTACGAAGTCCCTGAAATTGTCAACACTGTAGCCATTCCAAAGGAACGTGTCTGCCAGAATTCCAAAAGAACGCGTCTGCCAGAACAGCACAACCGAAATGTTCGTGAAAGACGAGTGCCGTGTCAGCAGACGGCGGTTCAGAAACGAATTCGTACCAATATCTCCGAACCGTTTTTGGGGTCCTTCCGTAAAACACAAAAGTGATTTTATGGATCCGCAAGTGGACAGGGATTAAACCTGGATCCACCACTACAAATCAGAATCGAAACAGTAATCTAAACAGTGAACAGAAGCCAGTTCTTCAGCTCAAAAGAGGTGAAGATGTTCTCATCAATGGGAAAGGACAAGACATCAGCGTTGTGGCACGAGAAAGGAATTCTACCTATTCACTATTCAAAAAAGCAGAAAACAGGAGAATTTCAGTTTAACTTTCTAATGGATCTCGACGCAAAATTCGAGAACAGGGGTCAGGATTGCAGAAGGGAAAAGTTCATGTTTCATCAAGACACTGCACCTTCCGACAATAGTGTCTTAGCAATGGGAAAATTGAGGGATCTGCGTTATGAAGTGTTGGAACATGCATCTTGTTCTTCAGATTTTGAACACTCAGACTTCTCTTCTACGTCTACATCTACATCCATACTCCGCAAGCCACCTGATGGTGTACCTCTATCGGTTCTCCCTTCTATTCCAGTCTCGTATTGTACGTGTAAAGAAAAATTGTAGGTGTGCCTCTGTGTGGGCTCTAATCTCTCTGATTTTATCCTCGTGATCTCTTCGCGAGATATACGTAGGAGGGAGCAATATACTGCTTGACTCCTCGGTGAAGGTATGATCTCGAAACTTCAACAAAAGCTACTGAGCGTCTCTCCTGCAGAGTCTTCCACTGGAGTTTATCTATCATCTCCGTAACGCTTTCGCGATTACTAACTGATCCTGTAATGAAGCGCGCTGCTCTCCGTTGGATCTTCTCTATCTCTTCGATCAACCCTATTGGTACGGATCCCAATCTGGTGAGCAAAATTCAAGCAGTGGGCGAACAAGTGTACTGTAACCTACTTTCTTTGTTTTCGGATTGCATTTCCTTAGGATTCTTCCAATGAATCTCAGTGTGGCATACGCTTTACCGACGATCAACTTTATATGATCATTCCATTTTAAATCACTCTTAATGCCTACTCCCAGATAATTTATGGAATTAACTGCTTCCAGTTCCTGACCTGCTATATTGTAGCTAAATGATAAAGGATCTTTCTTTCTATGTATTCGCAGCACATTACACTTGCGTACATTGAGATTCAATTGCCATTCCCTGCACCATGCGTCAGTTTCCGGAAGGAGATTTTCCAACTCGGAATAAAGGAAAAGCAAAGTTATTTGTGATGAACAGACCGAATACTAGGGCGGCGTCTCAAACAGGATGGTGTGAGTCATTTATTGAAACGCGAAAATTTAGTGTAAATAAATATAGCCTTTCATTCCAGCTGCAATTTCTCACAGTCTCTTCCCAAAATTCAGTGTCTACCTTGCTGGCGAACGTTTTCTGTCCAACCAGGTACCAATTGCAGCTGATGACAAGTGTTTTGCAGCACATCGAAGCAACATTAGACAGGTGGAATGTCACGTAAACACCGATGCATGAAGTGTGTTAAACCTAATGTTAAAGGAGATTATGCTGCAAAATAAAAGGTCTTTGTTAAGTGAAGCGTGGCTTTCAATTTTCAGTTTATTCTCATAATGGCAGAACTTAAGCTGAGGGTTACGTTTTAGGTCGTATCTGGATAGCTGAGTCAGTAAAAAAGGCGAAGGTCCGTGTTCGTTCCCCAGTCCCGAACATTTTTAAAATGCTAGGAAGTACACTCGACAGATTTTGTTGTTGTTGTGGTCTTCAGTTCTGAGACTGGTTTGATGCAGCTCTCCATGCTACCCTATCCTGTGCAACCTCCTTCATCTCCCAGTACTTACTGCAACCCACATCCTTCTGAATCTGCTTAGTGTATTCATCTCTTGGTCTCCCTCTACGATTTTTACATGTCCTACTAACCGGTCCCTTCTTTTTGTCAAGTTGTGCCACATACTCCTCTTCTCCCTAATTCTATTCAATATTTCATCATTAGTTATGTAATCTACCCATCTAAACTTCAGCATTCATCTGTAGCACCACATTTCGAAAGCTTCTATTCTCTTCTTGTCCAAACTATTTATCGTCCATGTTTCACTTCCATACATGGCTACAATCCATACAAATACTTTCAGAAACGACTTCCTGACGCTTAAATCTATACTCGATGTTAACAAATTTCTCTTCTTCAGAAACGCTTTCCGTGCCATTGCCAGTCTACATTTTATATCCTCTCTACTTCGACCATCATCAGTTGCTCCCCAAATAGCAAAACTCCTTTACTACTCTAAGTGTCTCATTTCCTAATCTAATTCCCTCAGCATCACCCGACTTAATTCGACTACATTCCATTATCCTCGTTTTGCTTTTGTTGATGTTCATCTTATATCCTGCTTTCAAGACACTGTACATTCCGTTCAACTGCTCTTCCAAGTCCTTTGCCGTCTCTGATAGAATTACAATGTCATCGGCGAACCTCAAAATTTTTATTTCTTCTCCATGGATTTTAATACCTACTCCAAATTTTTCTTTTGTTTCCTTTACTGCTTGCTCAATATACAGATTGAATAACATCGGGGAGAGACTACAACCCTGTCTCACTCCCTTCCCAACCACTGCTTCCCTTTCATGCTCCTCGACTTTAATAACTGCCATCTGGTTTCTGTACAAATTGTAAATAGCCTTTCGCTCCCTGTATTTTACCCCTGCCACCTTTAGAATTTGAAGGTGGCAGGGGTGGTGGTGGTGGTTAGTGTTTAACGTCCCGTGGACAACGAGGTCGTTAGAGACGGAGCGCAAGCTCGGGTTACGGAAGGATTGGGAAGGAAATCAGCCGTGCACTTTCAAAGGAACCACCATTTGCCTGAAACGATTTAGGGAAATCACGGAAAACCTAAATCAGGAGGGCCGGAGACGGGATTGAACCGTCGTCCTCCCGAATGCGAGTCCAGCGTGCTAACCACTGCGCCCGCTCGGTGGCAGCGGTAAAATACAGGGAGCGAAAGGCTATTTACAATTTGTACAGAAACCAGACTCGACAGACACACTGGGGGATATCATTACGAAAACGACCAGCAGATGAATTGGAGAAGGACACCTTAATCGCATGTTGAGTGATGTGGGACTCATCGCTCATTACGCTGGGTGCGCACGTTAGTCAGCGCGAGGAAGGATCGGCCGCGGGGCTGATCGTCAAGGCTGCAGCCGAGGCGGAGGAACCGGTTGCTAGGATACCGGCGCTGCAGCTGACCTGGATCCGAGCGGCCGGCCGGAAGAATGCGTCGCCGGCGCCACGGCTGGCCGGGCGCACGCGCACGCGCCGGCGCCGGGCCGACGGGAGCCGAGCGGCGCCGACCGGACACGAGTGGACACGAGGTAATTGTCGGAGCAGCGCGCGCCGCGGGCGCCGGCCGGCCATTTCCATACCGGCTGGGACGCCGGACGCACGGCCCATGGCGCCGCTGCCGCTGCCGCCTGGCTACGCAGACGCCAGACTCTGTAATTAATAGGCCCGCGTCCCACTGTAATTACTGTATCATTACTGCGCGATCACCGCGCCGTTGCGACACGAGAGTAGGGAGATTCTCGCAGGGAAGGCAGCACTCGTCTCTCCTCGTCCACTACGTACGTTGTGTACGTCCTGTACCCGCGGAGTTTCTCCCAAAAATTCCATCACACAGAACACGGCGCTACCCAAAGGGAAGGACAGCAGGCTCGGGAGAGGTGAGACGGGCTGAGAGGAAACAATAATTCTAGCGTCCTTCCACTATAAAGCTGCCGTTACTCACAGGAATTGACTGCACGCAAATATTTCTCTCTACAGGATGGCCACCGGAACTTGAAACCCTGAAGACCGTGAAAATTTTCTGAATTTGAAAAAAAAATCGCCAAAAACGAGAATTTTTTAATTAAATCCAAACTTTTTAATCTATTCATAGGTGTTTTAAAAGGAATTCAAATGATAGGCTACATATTTCGACATTATCCGAGTATCTCTCTCTTAATCTCAACGTCTTCACCCAGCGTATTGAGCGATGAGTCCCACATCACTCAACTTGCGATTAGGGTGTCCTCCAATTCATCTGCTGGGCGTTTTCATAATGATATCCTCCAGCGTATCTGTCGAGTGTACTTCCTAGCATTTTAAAAATGTTCGGGACTGGGAAATGAACCTTCTCCTTTTTTACTGGCGTGCTATCCAGATATGACCTAAGACGTAACACCTCAGCTTCAGTTCTGTCAATATGAGAATCAACTGAAAAGTTCTCAGAATAATAGTGAAAGCGACGCTTTGTTTAACTAATACCTTTTCTTTTGCAGCATAATCTCCTTTAACATTAGGTTTAACACACTTCATGCATCGGTGTTTATATGACATTCCATCTGTATAATGTTGCTTCGAAGTGCAACCACACAGCATGACGTGATTTCTTTCCTGACGAGGCTCTCTGGTCAAGGGACGCAATGTTATCACAGCGCGCAACTCTGAGAAATTGCCGCTCGAATGAGAGGCTATATTTATTTACACTAAATTTTCGCGTTTCAATAAATGACTCACACCATCCTATTTGAGACGCCGCCCTAGTACTGGATCTGTTCATCACAAATAATTTTTCTTTTTCTTTATTCCGAGTTGGAAAATCTCCTTCCGGAAAAACGCTTGCGAGCATTTTTGATAATTCAAACTTAAAACTTTGTTAGTAATAATGATAAACTGTTCCCTGAACGACTTTTTGTAAATGCAGTTTCAGGTATTCTTGGTAGCGATTTTTTGACGAGCTGACTGTCAACCAATGAAGACGTAAGCGTAATCCTGAGAAACCGAGCGAGGTGGCGCAGTGGTTAGCACACTGGACTCGCATTCAGGAGGATGACGGTTCAATCACGCGTCCGGCCATCTTGATTTAGGTTTTCCGTGCTTTCCCTAAATCGCTCCAGGCAAATGCCGGGATGGTTCCTCTGAAAGGGCACGGCCGACTTCCTTCCCCGTCCTTCCCTAATCCGATGAGATCGATGACCTCGCTGTTTGGTCTCTTCCCCCAAACAACCCAACCCAACCTTGGAAGTATACGAATTCGGCGGGAAGACAGTTTATTCTTCAGTTGTATATTAGAGACTGCTACACTCCACTGACAGCCTTTCCGCGTCATGTTTCGCTTTTCTCATTCAGTCAGTGTATGAATAAAAGGCTAATGTATAGTGATACCGATGCAGATACCGTACTTTTCATCATCATGGAAAATACGTATGCAACTACAGAGACACCTTTTTTATTCACTTAAAACCTGTCAATGGACGTGTACCGTCTGTTTCTCGTTTATGAAGTGTTACCAGTTTATACAATTCGTACCAATTTTACCTTTGACACTTTTTTTTCTACTCAATTCGTATTTTCAACATCCGTTCCAGAGGTGGAACTTCTTGAAAAACGTGCATTCAGACGTAGAATCTTCATGGTAAGGTTATAAAACTGACCCTCCTCCTGCCACCTGCAGTAGTGTTTTAACTAAATAAGGCGAAGAAACACATGCACCAAACCGCAATTAATAAACTACTAATAGAACAGCTACCAATACTATGGCCACATACCGTAAACGTAGATTTTGATCATTATTATTCTGGAAGTAGCACTATACTGAAAAGATGTGACAATTTAACATGTTCACACGATGTTTTTAGCAAAAAAGTACTATTATGCTGTAGATCAATTTACAGTACATAATTATGTGGGTGCCACTTTCCTCTCGTACGCATTTTTCCCAGTAATGGACAGTACTCCAGGTGCCTCAATTTTCTGTTGTCCAGCATTGAATTCACGCCTGAGCTTCCTGGTGCAGCACTGAAGCTGAACCACAACATTTAATTACAAATGAATGACATCGAAATAAATATTCACAATAATGAAAAATAATGGAGCTACTCAAAGAGAATCAGGCACCATGCTTCGGGGGAAGTCTTAGGAAATAATATGCAGCACCCGATACGGGACCATCTCCTCCTCTCTACGCGGTATAATATATTGTCTGTATTTTTATGTATTTATGGAGATCAAAAATAGAAAAGAATTACGATTAAAATACTAGTTAATGATTAATTCTTAGGCTCTTGATCGATCTTCGGTTAGATACTGCAGGTTCCTTACACCATTAAATAAGAATTTAATTTCCGAAATAAATAACCTTTAATTTACGTATCAATCGCATGACTCAATCGGATAACAACTCTGAAGTCTAACAAAAATGTGCGCAACGAGATTATTTATTAAATTAAGACACAACACAACACGGCTCTATAAACAGTACTTGATCAGTACAGTACCAATAGAATTAAAAGACAAGTATAGTCTGATTAACGGCGGATAATATGTTATATAATTAACGCTAATGTCACAAGAAAGAAGACGGTGGACAGAGATTTTATAAATCTTCACGCATCACCCCTTGGAAAACATCGCTTTCAGAGATTGCTACTAAACAAATTGCCCATTTGGCACACTGCACTCGCAGTGGGGAGGATGACGATTCACATCCCCGTCCGGCCAATTAGATTTAGGTTTTCCGTGATTTCCCTAAATCGTTTGAAGAAAATGCTGGTTTGGTTCATCTGAAATGGCACGCACTATTTCATTCCCTAGCCTTCCCCATTTCTAACTTGTGCTCCGTCTTTAATCAACTCGTTCTCGACGTGACAGCAAACACTTATCTTCCTCCCTGAATTCCACTTCTGAAATTGTTAGTTCGTCCTCGGTTTTATTTTTCGGCCAGGGTTGTATCTTTGCACACTTCTCCCTCTTGCCTGCCAAATCACCAGAGCACAACTTGTAAGCCAAAACGAATGCTAGCCCAATATACTGGGTGTAAATTTTAAGTTGACAAACCAGAATAACTCGAAATATAAGCTTGATACGAAAAAATGTGTAGAATCCAAAGTTGATTATTTTCGAGCAGGACATCTGCTGGTGTTAAGATTAGCCCACCACCGTAGCCCCCTGGGGGTAGGGTGGGAGGCAACTTTAAAATTTAATTTTCTATTGCAGAATCAGATTCTACATAAAGAACTACTTACATTTTGTCTTAAACATTTGTTTTGTTTCTTGGTAGTTGGCGCTGTAATACAAGAAAATCCATGTTCTCATTTTTGCGTGGAAAATGGTTACGGATAAATAAAAAATACTTATTTACTTCATACATTGATTCGCTACAACTAAAACTCTCCCTCTCTCCCCATAGGGTGGGGTTGACAGAGAGGAATTAGAGTTTTACAAATGTTGACCCATATGTTAATTTTTCCCGCAGATTCGGATAAGTTTTGTTTGTTTCTTGGTCAACATTTGTAAAACTCTAATTCCTGTCTCTCAAACCACAACCTATGGGGAGAGAGGGAGAGCTTTAGTTGTAGCGAATCAAAATGTACGAAGTAAATCAGTATTTTTTATACATCCGTAACCATTTTCCACGCAAAAATGAGAACATGGATTTTCTTGAATTACAGCGCCAACTACCAACAATCAAAACAAATGTTCAAGACAAAATTTACGTTGTTTTTTATGTAGAATCTGATTCTGCAAGAAAGACAAAATGTACATAGCTTTTTGTATAGGATCTGATTATGCAATAAAAATTGGGGCTCCCATTTGAAATTTTAAAGTTGCCTCCCGCCCTACACCCAGGGGGCTGGCTGGCGTGGCGGGTTAATTTTAGCACCAGCAGATGTCCCCCTCGAAAATAATAAACTTTCGATTCTACACATTGTTTCGTGTCGAGCTTATTTTTCGAGTTATTCTGGTTTGTCAACTTAAAATTTACACCCAGTATAAAGCGTGTCGCGGCGACGAAGAAAACAGTGCAGTCGTTTTCGTAATGTGGAGACGGAGCGATTTACCTGAAGTTCAAATGGTTCAAATGGCTCTGAGCACTATGGGACATATGAGGTCATCAGTTGCCTAGAACTTAGAACTACTTAAACCTAACTAACCTAAGGACATCACACACATCCATGCCCGAGGCTGGATTCGAACCTGCGACCGTACTGGGAGCGCGGTTCCAGACTGAAGCGCCTAGAACCGCTCGGCCACGCCGGCTGGCTTACCTGAAGTCAAAAAGGGCATGATCATTGCCTTTGGGCCAAGGGTGGAAGCCTACCCGAAACGTCAAAGTTTGTAAACTGGTCGCATGCCGCACTGGTTAAAGTCTACAGTGCGGGGCAAAACAGACCTATCCAAAACCGGCGCCGAGGTGACTGTGGCACACCATGGGCCATAAATGACAGGGATGAACCCCGTCAGCAGCGAAGATGCGTACGGACGAGCAGACGAGCAACTGTTGACTATCTGACCTCTCCGATGACCTTTCAGCGAACATTGCTGCTTATGGGGCTCCGCGTGGTTGATGCACCGACATTTTCTGTTCATCGGCGACGAAGGCTGGAATTGGCACTGGTGCATCTGGATTTCCATGCTGTGGTGGCAAGTGGCCTTTTCAGATGAATCATGTTTTATGGTCCATTGGATGATGAGGACGTATACCCTGTGAAATGTCTGCAACAATCGTCGGAACGGTCCATGGCAGGTTGAAACGTCCCCTTTTGAACAATTATACATGACTGTGCTTTAACTGACACACAATATTTTGTTAGCGCAACGCAATCTGACTTTCAAAATTCCCTACAAAAGAATGGCCCTGACTAACATTAAACTATACCTTTCACAAATCACTTACCTCACAAAAATCTTCGCTGCTCAAGCTACTGCAATACAGCGAGCGCCACTACTGCCAGCTAAATAAAAGATTCAAACTACTGAAGGCACTAACTACTGATAGGGATAGTTAGCAAATGAAAGATATTAATAGAGAACAAACAATGTATTTACCTTGATATCATCATATATAAATATAGCAGTTCATGACAAATTACAAAACTCCGCCATCTCTCTCCCCACATCCACCACTGCTGGCGGCTCACCTCCAACTGCGCAACGCTACGCGCTGTTCACAGCCAGCTGCCTAACACTACAATGGCGAGTATTACAACAATGCAAAGCAGCCACAGACTGCACACAGCACAGCCAGTGATTTTCATATTGAGCACTACGTAACGTTGCCAATAAGAAAACATAAACAGCCTACTTACATAGAGAAAACATAAACAGCCTACTTACAAGGTGGAGGGAACTTTATAGTCTGTGGAATGTTTTTGTGGCATTCCCTGGGTGTTCTTCTCATTCTGAAACCCACAATGGATCGACAGACGTACGCATCTATCCTTGGAGACCATGAACAATCCTACACGCGGTTTGTGTTTCCTCGACGCGATGGCATCTACCGGCAAAAAATGCAACGTATCACACAGCTCGCATTGTACGTGCGTGATTCTAAGAGACACAGGGTGAGTTTACTGTACTACTGTGGTCACCAACCTCCACGAATTTAAACCCAGTCGATAATCTGTGGACCACCTCGATCGGGCTGTTCGCGCAATGGATCATCAACCGAGAAGCCTAGAGCACCTGACCACTTCACTGTAGTCGACATGGCTCCACAACCCTGTCGGTACGTTCCAGAACCTTACTGACACTCTTCCTGCACGTCTCGCAGGAACTCATATTAATGTAACAGGACAGTGTACATAATATGCTGCCATTTTCATACGCATCGCACAATTTACATCTAGAATATTGTTACTACCACGGGAAAGGGGGGGGGGGGGGAGGGTACAATAAAACGTCGTGTGGCTCTGTAGCCTGGTGAAAGTCTTTCAATTGGATGCCTCTTCGGCGCTGTTCTTGTCTTCAACCTTGTCTGGCGAATCTTCACATCAGTGAGAGATGGGTGCGTGGTTAAAGCGGGACTGGTAAAATAAAGTCCGCAGTAGAGGCGGGATTCCATATCGTACAGAAATACCACCTAATTGGAAAAAATGCTGCCTTCTTTCAGTTCACACATTGATGGTCTCGAACTAATTCCTTCCCTTAAATGACTACGGCGCGACAGAAATGTTACAGGGGGCCGCAAAGTTAAACATTAATTAGCAAATCGTTAACTAAAGCGAATATTGTAGCCTTGCGAGAACGGTACAATGAAGAAGAAATTGTAAATATCTACGAATGGAAACGGAGGAACTCATATTGAGCCTGAATGTCTACAGTTTATTCTGTGCTTTCCACTTCAGAATCCAGCAAAAAAAAAAAAAAAAAAAAAAAAAAGAAGCTTCAGTTGTTTCATTACCTTAGCATCCCCCAACGATTTTACTGCTCGTCGAAAACGTACGAGTATGACGTTAGAAACCAGACATTTAGGGTTCGAGCACGTTTTATTCTGTGAGAGGACCGCTACCGTGTTCCTTACCAAAGGAATATAATTTTGTAATGTTTGTAGGTAATGAAGATCTCTCTTTCAATTTCATTGCATAAAGATGATGATTATAGCCAATGGACGCCACATTAATAATTATCCCATAAGACATTCAGTTAGCCGTAGAAAGTTCCGCTCGGTGCCAGGCTATCATAAATCATGGAGCGTAATGCTCGGCTCCTGAACCCTGTCAGAATACCAAGCAGTCACTTCCCGCCAGCGTTCGCAGTGGCTGCGACGCGCGCCGTCACTCACGAAGAACGGTGCCCAATACGTACGGCAACAAACATAAGAATCCTTTTAGCGCACATGACAAAGATGTTGAGACTGGTATGTTGGCTTTATGCAACAAGAAAAAAGTACGGGAATTGTTAAACCTACCTGTGATCAAAACCCCTCAGTATTTGTCTTGGCGTTATTTCATTACCGCTAGTATCTTGATTCTCTATAGGAGTAACAATGTCATATAAGTTGGCTTCAAATCAGTGCCGATTTAACTCATAATAGGCTTATGTTAGACAGCCTCATCGTGTGGTTTTTGTGCGTTGACCAAATAAGTTAGACATGGTTTAATCTTCGAACCGCCCTTGAACATAACCTTCGCACCCGCTGAAATGGTTAAACCGCAGTATTTATACATACATCTGCATTCTGCAGGTCACCGTGTGTTAACATTAACTCCCTTCGCTGTTCAATCGCAAATGGTGAGCCGGAAAAACGAGTCGAGAGTCTGACATAGGAACTCTGATTTTCTCTTAGTGGGGAAGAAATTTACTGCCCGACACATAACGGCTCACTTTTAGCGAGTGCCACTGGTGTTCGGTCATCTCAGTAACTCTCTTGCGCTTACTAAACTATCCCATCGCGAAACGTGGCGCTCTTCTGTGGATCTTCTCGACTCCCTTAATCCTAGTTGGTAAGGGAACCCCAAGTGCCGAATAATACTCTAGAATAGGTGGAAAAAATGTTTCGTAGGCCACAGCTTTCGTAGATGAAATACATTTACCATTCTTCCAATGTACCTTCATTCTGGAATCTGGTTTAATCCTAGTTGGTAAGGGAACCCCAAGTGCCGAATAACACTCCAGAATAGGTGGAAAAAATGTTTCGTAGGCCACATCTTTCGTAGATGAAATACATTTACCATTCTTCCAATGTACCCTCATTCTGGAATCTGCTTTAATTAAAGTTAGTTTTATGTCGAAACTGCACTTCAGGTCACTCCGGACGGTTGCTTCCAGGTATTTTACGGCTTTTGCTGCCTTCAGTAATCTTAACCAATAACATAATCGAACCGTAATGGATACGGCTTTTGCTGTCTTCAGTAATCTTAACCAACAACATAATCGAACCGTAATGGATACGGCTTTTGCTGTCTTCAGTAATCTCTACCAATAACATAATCGAACCGTAATGAATTTCTGTGCATATTTATGTGTAATACATTACATTTACTTACGTTCAGGGCCAACTGCCAATTCCTGAACCAGGCATCTACACTCCACATATCTTAAATGCTTTTCGATACAGTCTTCTGTCATTGTAACCTCCCTACAGAAAGCAACATCGTCTGCATAAAGCACCATGCAGCTTCCGACACTATCCACGTGTCCATTTATCAGAAAATATTGGTCCCTACTTTTTTAAACCAATTTGTGGCTCTAAAAGAGAAGTCAACACATCCGTTCCCAGCGGTGAACATTTCTTGGATGGCCCGCCTTATCTGATTGTATCTGCGCTGCACGGCGCTGCTGTCAATTGTTGAAGATAGCAGTTGTGCTTCACACGTACACGGCGTATTAGTACATGGCGTGTTAGTCGATTGAAATGATGTTGCACCTGAGGGAGAGGGGGTTTTCGTTGGCTCATCGCGTCATTTCATGGAGACATTCTGAAACACTTATTCACAACTGTCTTGAAATTGTTCACGGTACGATGCATTTTCCTTAGTCACCACTTGTTTACTGTAATGTGACCGAGTGTTTCCTAAAACGGCCAGGACAGTCCAAGTGCGTTAATATCGTGGTCTGGTAGTAAGAGAAACGGAGTGTGACTCGTTTTCTATGGAGCACCGAAATTCTCAGGGAATTACAAACCACATATGGGGGAAATGTGTCTCCTTTTGCGACGTATGAGAAGGAGGTGGTGTTGGTAGCGTAAGTTCACAAAAGGCTGCGAAGACTTGCATGACAAAGAGCCTTCGAGGAAGCCGCATTCATCGCTAACTGGCAACAACGTTTCCCGTGTAGGTGCAATGGTGAAAGTGATTTAGCGTGTGAACCTCAAGGACATTTTCGACGAAATTGGCCTTTCGTACGTGACTGTTTACGCCACATTTCAAGGGTCCTTGGGATACCACAAGGTTCATTCGATGAGCGCTTAAAAGTTAGAAGACAAGATGCGATGAAAGTAAGCGAATAATTGCTTCAGTGAATCATCTACAATTGTATGCCGAGGAAAGTATAGTTTCCTGGGTGCACTGTAAATGGTGATGAGCCATGGATATTGCATTTCACACCGGAATCGAAGCAGCATAGCATGGTGAAGAAACATCCAGGTTCGCATGTCCGTACAGTGTCATCTGTTGGTAAAGCGATATTAACCGTCCCTGGGATCGCCGTGGACCGCTCCTGCTGGATTTCATGCCACTATGTGCAACTATCAATACCATCAATGCCGGCAGTTATTGCTTCAAGCTGTCATGTCTGTGGGCTGCCATCAAGAAGAAGCGCTGAGAGTTTCTCGATGTGGACAGTGTAGTTGTCCCCCACATCAACGCGGGGCTCAGAACCGCCGACACGCAAAGATCATTTCACTCGGAGAGTCTGAACCAACGACCACACCGTTCAGACCACGCCCTTAGTGATATCCATGTTTTTCGATCCTCTGAAAGGACAGCGATACAAGTGCAACGTTGAAGCCAAGACAGCTGTCTGATGGTACTTCTACAGTTAGTCGGACGAATTCTACCACAGGGGCATCTCAGGCTTAGTGCTAAGGTGGGGATAATTTCGGAACCGGTGTAGGAACTATGTCGAAAGATACTGTAAGGTACGTAGAATAGTATGAATATTTGTAGGTTCCTGCATTTATCTTATATAGAATAATAAAATGGGACAAGGCTTTCTGATTCGTACTTGAATATTGTGAACAGGTCCTATGACTTTTTTTCGTATGGTTTCCACTATCAAAAGAAACGAAAGAGGTGCCCCTCTTTCCTAAAACAGACATCGTCGTCTAATACACCCGCGATTTTATTTTATGACAGTATTTATGTTCATCTGCTGGAGAAAGACTAATATAACAAACATCCACTGCCCCAACCTCTTGTTTAACTATATGCACTCCGTCTTCAGGCCACAAGTGGCCCATCGGGACCATCCGACCGCCGTGTCATCCTCAGGTGAAGATGCGAATAGGAGGGGCATGTGGTCGGCACACCGCTCTCCCGTTCGTTATGATAGTGTTCTTTGACCGGAGCCGATACTATTCGGTCGAGTAGCTCCTCAATTGGCATAACGAAGCTGAGTGCACCCCGAAAACCATCCAAGTGCCGGCCACGCCCGACATGCATTTTACATAGACAACCAAGTACCTGACTGTGCTTCATGTTACTGGAAATTGTAAATTATCCTAAGTCAGTAATGTGGAACCCAAGTTGCCAGCTGGTAGTGAACACGAACACTTGCCATCGGTGCAATAAAGTTACGTTTATGTTTGCACATATTTATACATTTGACATACCACTGTGTAGTGATCGTCATGGTAGTGGGGTGTACATATGCAGTGTGAAGCGACTTTTAACACTGATGGCTAATATGTTGCAAAAATTCAAGAGTATAAGATCCAGTGATGGCAGCATAGCTCTCTCGAAACCGGTCATCCAGTAAAATGCTTTTATAGCGATCTTGCCTTGTGACGTTTTCTTCAGTTGCCCAAATAGTCGACAGTGGTACTGCAGTTCTCCTAGCTTACTGAGGCAGCACAGTCGCCTGAGTTTCCCCGCAGTAACAAAGACCGCTTCTCCTGGCTCTTTTTCTGCTGCTGCGGAGCGCATGCGGGGGTGGGCACGGCTGTTTGCCCCGCTTTGTCTGACATTACGCCTGCCCTGTGGGCACAATGCGGCCCGCGCCACGCAGCACACGGCACGCACAAAGCCGCCATTCTGCCCGCCCCTGCACCTGCGCCCGCGCCTGCGCACTGCGCCTGTTTACAAAAGCTCTAAAATAATTCCGGCCCACGGCCCTGTGTGCCGAGGCCACTCCTTCTAGCGACTCAGCACACCTTCCCAGTTCGAGCACTTGGGTCTGAAGAACCACCTCCCGGCAGACGCAACGTGTTGGAAAATGTATCAACAGGGATATGCTGTCGTTATTTTTGCCGCGGAAGTCCAAGAGAATCATGACCTGAAATCTTCAATAAGTGTGTTGAAACTCAACAAAATCTCTAGCAAAAATAAATAATAAAGATTATTATTCGCTCCCCTCTTTCTCTCTAACCCTAAATGACAATACTTCAAAAATCTGCTCGTATTGGATAGACTGATAACGTCCCTGTATTTTATTTGTGTTCCACCTGTGACAACGTTTTAAAACATTTACGCAGATACAACCCAGATACGTGTAAAATGGTAAAATAATGGAATGCAAGTAGTGGGACGTAATGATACTCAGGCTGGTAGATGGTATCATTTACCCTGAATGAGATTTTCACTCTGCAGCGGAGTGTGTGCTGATATGAAACTTCCTGGCAGATTAAAACTGTGTGCCGGGCCGAGACTCGAACTCGGGACCTTTGCCTTTAGCGGGCAAGTGCTCTACTAACTGAGCTACCCAAGCACGATTCACGCCTCGTCCTCACAGCTGTACTTCTGCCAGTACCTAGTCTCCTACCTTCCAAACTTCGCAGAAGAGCTTCTGTAAAGTTTGAAAGGTAGGAGACGAGATACTGGCAGAAGTAACGCTGTGAGGACCGGGCGTGAGTCGTGCTTCGGTAGCTCAGATGGTAGAGCACTTGCCCGCGAAAGGCAAAGGTCCAGAGTTCGAGTCTCGGTCGAGCACACAGTTTTAATCTGCCAGGAAGTTTCATATGAGCGCACACTCCGTTGCAGAGTGAAAATCTCATTCTGTTTACAGAAGCTCTCTTGCGAACCTTGCAGAACTAGCACACCTGAAAGAAAGGATATTGCGTAGACATGGCTTAGCCACAGCCTGGGGGATGTTACCAGAATGAGATTTTCACTCTGCACCGGAGTGTGCGCTGATATGAAATGTCTCCGCAATATCCTTTTTTTCAGGTGTGCTAGTTCTGCAAGGTTCGCAGGAGAGCTTCTGTAAAGTTTGGAAGGTAGGAGACGAGGTACTGGTAGAAGTAAAGCTGTGTGGACGGGGCGTGAGTCGTGCTTGGGTAGCTCAGTTGGTAGAGCACTTGCCCACGAAAGGCAAAGGTCCCGAGTTCGAGTCTCGGCCTGGCACACAGTTTTAATCTGCCAATAAGTTTCATCATTTACCCTGTCTATGAAGGTTGTGGGCTCAGTTAGTCACGTTTCAAAGTGGCGGGTGGTGGGGGGGATGTGAGGGGGGGGGGGGGGGAGGGTTGAGATGTGGGACCTGGAGTTGTGAAGGGAATTAAAATCAAATGCAACTGAAGTATTGTTGTTTGTGAAGCACTGCTTTCTTTTGGTTACAGAAGATGCTATGCTTATGATGTACTTGGGCTTTAGCACTAATATAGATGCAAGTTGACTGTATTGGTTTTTGTTATGATTGTAATGAATGGTTTGATGTAGCCAGCCATGAATTCCACTCCCGTGCCTCCCAGAGTAACACTTGCATCTTTCGTCCTCAATTATTTTCCGGATGTATTACAGTCTCTGTCTTCCTCTACAGTATTTACCTTCTACAGCGCCCTCTAGTACCACAGAAGTTATTCCCTGGTGCCTTAATACAAGTGGTATCAACCTGTCCGTTCTATTCGTCAGTATTTTCCACATGTTTCTTTCTTCACCGATTCTGTGGAGAACCACCTCATTCCTAATCTTGTAAGGGGGGTCGTTTCATACCTGCAGAATATCTGCTGTCTGATCGAAACTGGTTGTTTTAATAATGTGATATCTAGCTTGCACATCACGATACTTCACAATTCTAAAAGAATTTTCTGTGTTAGAGAAGAAGATCTTCAGCTGAATAAAATTTGATTTAATTTCAAACTTTGTTTTCCCATCCGTAGTACGTTTTTTGTCATTGGATATGGATTACAACCATGTAAACCGTGATATGAGTCACGGCACATATATCTACAGTGAAAAATACTGAATTACAACACCTTCAAAGTCTTGAAAATTTGCGTTGTCGGTCGTCCATCCTCTTATTCAGAAAATATTATGTGCGA